>NC_132840.1:54774429-55089072 GCF_048164855.1 Canis lupus baileyi
AGCATGAGCCAGATCGCAATGCTTTGCTTTTTGAGTTAGACATGAAGAGGTAGATGATATTGAAGAGGCTTGGCTGTGAAGGGAAGCAGAATGATAGAACAGTAAGCAACAAGGGATGCAGAATGGGGACAACGTCTCTCCCCTCTTTTACATGCAGGGCTGGAAGAGGTTTGGGGTTACAGTTGTTCTTTTCTTTTAAGATTTTATTTATTTATTCATGAGAGACACAGAGAGAGAGAGAGAGAGAGAGAGAGAGAGAGAGAGGCGCAGAGACACAGGCAGAAGGAGAAGCAGGCTCCATGCAGGGAGCCTGACGTGGGACTCAATCCCGGGTCTCCAGGATCACGCCCTGGGCTGAAGGCAGAGCTAAACCGCTACCAGGCTACCCAACAGTTGTGTTGTTGTTGTTGTTGTTTTAAACTTTTTTTTGTATATCTTTTTTATTGGCATTTGATTTGCCAACATATAGCTTAACACCCAGTGCTCATCCCATCAAGTGCCCCCCCCCCCCAGTGCCCGTCACCCAGTCACCCCAACCCCCTGCCCACCTCCCTTTCCGCCACCCCTTGTTCGTTTCCCGGAGTTAGGAATCTCTCATGTTCTGTAACCCTCTCTGATATTGTTTTTAAAACAGAAAAGAGTTGAGAATGCCTCCAGGTGATGAGGAAAGAGCCAGTAGAGTTGGAGATTGGGTGATCATTAATGGCGGAAAGTCTCCACTAACACTGAACCAGCACAAGACCAATGCCTCCTGCCTGGAAATAAAACCCTGGAGACACACAGTGAAACAAAAGCTGCAGAATCCAACCTGTACCTCTTGTGACTCGCCTTATCAAGCCCAGGAGAATCAGTGCTCAAAACTAACAGACTACGGTTTCAGGCAAGAGACTACTATTTATCCAATCCACCAGCCAGCAGGAATGATGGAGCTTCCCAGCCAAAGAGTATTTAGTAACAGAACACTTAAATACAAACTAAATGCAACCAAGTAATTTATTTCTTTAATGGGATATCTGCTTTTCCTCACAAAGAGAAAACGTTGTGTCCTTGGCTTAGTGATTTGTTGAAGTCAGGCATTTTTCTCACAAAGTAAGTTGAACCGGGGAAAGGAACGTTATTTCAGCAAATTAATTTCAATTGGGACTGTACCCTAGGAAATGAAGAGTTGTGATGAGGAGCATGTGGATTTTCTGTTTTTTGTGTCTTCCAGGGACCAGACATGAGAAAATGGGCATCAACCAATGGGCCATATGGCTCCTCAATGCCACGGAATGAAACATCAGCCTGGTTGACCATGGAGCTTGTGCTCACCTAGGCATCCCACAAGACAAGAGTCAGCAGGCCCATTTGGATGACACTGTTCTTCATGTGTGCACAAGTAGGAAAAGAGACTGAGTGAGGACATTTTTTAAGAACGCAGCCAACTCCTCTTAGATTCTGTGATGAGAATGGGGACCCAGGACCCCAAATATGTAAGGCTCCCTTTCAGGTCCTAGACAGTGCAGAATGCATTATCAGATACCACGTTCCTGGTGACACTTCTTTGGTACCCCAGCTCCTGTGCTTAGGCCTGGGAGGCAATTGCCTCCCTTAGAGGCTGGCAGAGGCAATTGCTAACATGGTAGGGGGCTCAGAAGTCAGCTTCATCTACCCCTAAACTTCTCCACCTACCCCTGTCCCCTCTTCACCTGGCCTGCTGTGTGGACTAAAATGTCTATCATTAGAGCTGCTCCTTAGGGTTAAGATACTTCATCCCCAGAACCCTGATGAAGTGTACACATCACACAGTCGATAGGAACACTTGGGGGGGGGGGGGCTTTTTCCATCTATTATTCATCCATTTGCTCATTTTTACAACAATGAGTAATTCAGTCACTACTTATGATCTGACGCACTTTCACCATGGGGAACAGAAGATGTGATGCAGCAAAGCTAAGGTATAAGGGGGTAGGAAAGCACAGGGTATGGAGAGATTCCCACTGCAACTTTTAGAGGAAGAAACTATGAAAATGAGATGTTTGGGAGACACAGAAAGCCCCTGGGTGCCTGGTGAGACAGAAGATCTAAAAACGGACAATACCAGTGAAGACTAATTTTACGGACTTCTCAGCTTTGCCAAGTCCTGGAGTTATCAGAGGAGATTCAGTAGGAATGAATGAAAGAATCTGAGTTTGTAACTTCATAAAGTCAACAGATGGTTCATTCAATTCATTGGCTAAAAAAAAAAGCGTTCAGCTGCATGTTCAATTTGGTTGATCCATTACCTCCAGGAATTACGGTGTGGATGGAACAATCCTGCATAGTGTACGTATTTTGTAAGGCTGTCCATGAAGGTTTGGACTAATCAAAGCTTTATGGATTTTCTACTGGGAGCAGAGGAGACTAGGATATAAGAATATATCTTATTCTGGGATGGTTCTATTCTAAATGTACACCCAAGGGTAACAGGTTAATTTAAGTAGTGGAGCCTTATATCCTGAAGAAGATGTGAATTCTCCAATTTCTATGCCTCATGTAAGACCAGAGCATCTGGACTCTCGGGATTGTTACATTGTCATTTCTGAAACAGAGAGAAAGTCAAGAGGGCAGCAGATAAAATCAGCTGGGATGTATGGAAACCCCGCATAGCATTCATTCACGTCAGCCCTGATGCTGATCCATGGATGCAGACCCAGTCTGGGGGAGGTGGGAGAAGCCCAGCTGTGGTAACAAGGATGCTCACGGCGGGTCGGGGGCAGGGAGAGCCTGAGTCTCAGGACGAGTCTCTTTAGTCCCATACAGCGTCACTGAGCTGGTTACAGGTTTCTGTATACAGCATGAGGCCCCAGGGAGAAGGAGGCCTGTGATGCAACCCTGCATTGGAATCCTGAACCAGAGCAAGGATAAGCTTCTAACTTGTTCCTTCTCGTTCAACACACCCTGCTCACGACTCTCGACCACCCCTTTTCTCAAGGGAACTGGCCCAGGCTCACTCTGAGTCAGAGAATTCTGCTGGGTGGCAGGGGAGGGGGAGCGGGGTCCCCCACAGCTAACATGCTCAGGGAGGAAGAAGCAGGAGTGGGAATGGTCCTTACCATTACACAAAGCAGCATGGGCCCTCGGATGATCCACCAGATTTTCTTATTTCTATTGGTTACCCAGCACCTACGGCAAAGAGTGGGCAGGAGAAGACTTAAAACAGGGACACGAAGGCACCTGGGTGGCTCAATTGGTTAAGCATCTGCCTTTGGCTCAGGTCACGATCTCAGGGTTCTGGGATCGAGGCCCACACTGGGCTCCCTGCTCAGTGGGGAGCCTGCTTCTCCCTCTGCCTACTGCTCCCCCTGTTTGTGCTCTCTCTCTCCCTCTCTCTGTCAAATAAATAAATAAAATCTTTAAAAAACAAAACCAGAGACATGGTTGAATGAACAGCCTCATGCCCTCTGGAAAAAGGGTGCTCATACTTAAGACTGATTTCCCACCCGTGATTCTCCTGGGGGTGGGAGAGAGAAAATAAAACAGGATTACAACCCCCTCCTATTCGTATGGTACCATCAACTTTTCTTAATGGTAAAGTGTTCTTTGAATGCAAACAACATGGCATGGGACTTTCCACGCTTTTCTTCAAGTTCATACAAAAATAAATTATTAATTACACATACAGGATGTTTTGGTAGTGATTATTTGGAAGGGGGAAATAGGGTCACGCGATATACATTGTGGGCAGTAGGCTTACCAATGTGCTGTTGAGATTCAATCCCTAGAAGCCAAATGATGGGGAACCAACCTGGTTTTTTAGTAGTCTCCATAAAGTTCCACCATATAGGCATGCCACAATTTGTTCATGGTTTCCCATATTAGTGGATGCTCAGGCATTTTGTTTTTGTTTTGGGTTGTTGTTTTTTTTTTTAATTGAGATATAACGGATATTTAACACCATCTTAGTTTCAGGTGTGCAATATAATGACTTGGTATTTGTATATATCTTGGCAAGATGTTAATTGGGCCACAATAAGCCCAGTTAACGTCTATCACCACACATAGTTACAAATGTTTTTTCTTGCCATAGGGATTTTTAAAACAGACTCTCTTAGCACTTTTCAAATGTACAACAGGGTATTATTAACTCACCATGCTGTCTCCATGTTATACTTTATATCTCTTGGACTTATTTATTTTATAGCTAGAAGTTTGTGCCTTATGACCACCTTCACCCATTTCAGTTTGCTTCCTCTTTATCCCACTGTGAACAATGACACATTAACCAATATTGTACCCATATCTTTACATACTGAAGGTCATCGCCACCCCAGGCAGTGACTTTTTTGTGTGTTAATTTGAGCTAATTTGGTGCTAACTTGCATGTGTAACTAAGCTAACAAACTAATTATTACAAGAAAGGTCTTTGATTATTTTATCTACAGGTCTAAGTATATTCTAGCTAGCCAAAACAGAAGGGGGTGGATATTCTCTTTGGGAAAATGGTGTCAATCCTTGTATTTGGACATATCTTGGAATTCCTGGCTCATGGAAATGTGTGAGCGGGTGAATTTCCTACCCAGTATTTTCCAGCTGTGCACGGGTGATACTCCAGGGTACAACAAACAGCAGCGGGAAGGCTGGGGGAAGAAAACAGGGAAATGCAGTTAGGATCTGACTGGCCAAACCTGCCTGCCTCCCACCCCACCCTGATGAGCCAAAACCATCTGGTAAAAACGTATAAAAGCCCAAATATCACAGAACCGCAGGCTGAGAGCTGAAGAGACTTAGGGTGACACAGAACCCATCTGTTGTTTTACCGTCAGGCAAACCAGGAAGCAGAGAGGAGAAAACACCTGCCACATGTTGCAAAGCAGCTCAGAGTAAATCCAAAACATTCACCCAAATCTCCCAAATGGTAGGCCACCGGTATTTCTTCTGAATCCTGCAGAGCCTCACATTCTCCAAGAGTTTGTGGCAACAGGGGTTCCAGACCCCGTCTTGAAGACTGAGCTGGCGTTTTTGGACTGGATGTTTGTGTCCTCTGCTCCAACCCCATGTTGAAGCCCTAACCCTCAATGTGGTGATCATTGGGGGCTGGATCTTTGGAGGTAACTAGGTTTGGAAGGTGGGAGTGGTATTGGTCATCATGATGGGATTAGAGCCTGCTTTCTCTCTCTCTCTCTCCATCATGTGAGGCTATAGTGAGAAGGCGGCTGTCTGCAAAAGAAGAGGCCCTCACCAGAACTCAACCATGCTGGCATTCTGATCTCAAACTTCCCAGCCTCCATAACTGTGAGAAATAAATGTCTGTTGGTTACGCCATGCAGTCTATGGCATTTTGTTATGGCAGCCTGAGCAGATCACTACAGCTGGGGACAGGGTAGGAGGGAGAGCATCTAATTGCACAAAAAAGCTTGTTGATTTTTGAAAGTATGCATGCGGTCTATAGTGCTTATTTGTATCTGTACATGTACACACACACCCCTTTCATGAGTATCTTTTCACTGGAGAGTTATCTGTCCCAGATGCTCCCTCCAGCTGGGAAACCAAAGGTTCTATCAAGCTCCTATGTTCTGATGGGCCCCTAGGAGAAGAGGCTGGGGGTTCAGGTCACTCACCCCAACCCACCAGCATGTATCTGGGCCACAGCCGCCTCTCAGAGAGCACTGTGGGCTCCAGCAGCGTGTGCAGATAAAGGCCTTCGACCAGCAGCCATGAGTAATTGGCACCCACGAAGTAGTGCAGCAGGACCTGAGCCGAGCGGCAGGAGGCAGATATCTGTGAAGGACAGAGCACCCGAGGGTGAGGCCAGACCTTCTCATATGGACCCAAGAAGGTGGAGAAGGGCCTCCCCATGTACAGCCCTCTCTCTTCCCTGTCTCACCACACAAATTTGCTTACTATCTCAGAAAGGCTGGCAACAATACCAAAATGCGAGGGAGGGCTTTCTGTAGGTTTCTGAGCCCAGCCTCTTCCTTGACCTTCTAGATTTGTGTAGACAAACAAAAATGAAGAGAATGCACCAGCAGCAATTTCCCAAAAGGAAACACTGAAAGGTATGTTCTCTGATCTTAGTTCAAATCAACTAGAAACTAAAAAAAAGAAAAAAAAAAATCTTCATATGATTGGAAAGGAAGAAATAATTTCTAAATAACCTGTGAATCACAAAAAGGAAATAATGATAAAAATTAGAACTTATTTTTGAACTGAATGAAAGGAAAATACTACATATCAAAAGGTGTGGTGTGCAGCTAATACCACACCTAGAGTAAAACCTACAACCTTAAATGACTCAATTAAAAAAAGAAACAAGCTGAAAAATCAATTATCCTACCTATCACATCAGAAAAAGAGCAGCAAATTTAACCTAAAGAAAGGACCTGGCAGGGGCAGCTAGGTGGCTCAGCGGATGAGCATCTGCCTTTGGCTCAGGGCGTGATCCCGGGGTCCTGGGATCGAGTGCCACATCGGGCTCCCACAGGGAACCTGCTTCTCCCTCTGCCTATGTCCCTGCCTCTCTCTCTCTGTGTGTGTCTCTCATGAATAAGTAAATAAAATATTTGAGGGGAAAAAAAAAGAAAAAACCTGGCAGGAAAGCATAAAGATAAAAGTAGAAATTAATGAGACAGACCACATAAACGTAATTAACAATCCTAAAATTTCATTCTACAGTTTGTCTAGTAAAACCAAAAAACATCTGGTGAGGATGATCAAGAGGATAGAAAAGAAAATGAAGGTATAAATAATCAATATCAGGGATGCAAAAAGCAATACCTCCAAAGCTGCAACAGACCTTAAAAAGATCTTAAGAAACTATGAACAGTATTATGGCAAGAAATTCGAAAAGTTAGAGGAAGTACATGCATTCCTAGAAAAACTCAAGTTACTAAAATTGACACCAGAATAAACAGAGAACCTGAATACAAGTCAAAACTAGTGCATAGTTAAAAGCCTTCCAATTAAGAAAACTCTGATTCCAAAGGCTTCACTGGAGTGATCTATGAAATATGTAAGAAAGAAAAATACTCATCTTAAATTCTTCCAGAGAATAGAGAAAGAGGTAACAAGTCTAATTTGTTTTAAGAGGTCAGCATAAACTTTATCATCTTTTTCAGAAGAAAAGTAACTTCCTCACAGGTGCAGATGAGAGAATGCTAAAGAGAACACAGCATCAGCTAATGAATCCAGCATTTTAGAGAAAAGAGTAATACATCAGAACCTAGTTGTATTTATTCCAAGAAAGCCAGGTTAATTTAACAGGTTACTATAATCATTATTCATAAGATAAAGGAAAAAGCATCCCAACAGAAGCAGATTTCAATGTGGAAAAGCTTTGCTGCTTTTAAAAATTGCAATAATAATGATAATGATAATAATAAAGAATAATTAATAATAAAGGCTCATCTGTACAGTTCTTTTGTTCACATATGAAGAAATTTCCCACCCAAGTGCACACAGTAGCCCTGTGGTGGACTCTTCTATGCTGACGTCTTTTACCTGCCCCACTCTTGGGAGGTTTGGGGGGGCTTTTTGGTTTGGTTTTTGGGATTTGTTTTAAAGTAAAATGATGCCTCTCTAACCAGAAGGCCTTTGACACCCCCTTACCTCCCCCTTCCCCTTCCCAGTCCCACCTTCCCACCGCAAGATTCCCAGTACTGATCCGCCAAGTGAGAGGCTATGGTAGGGAGGGACATACCTCGGACACATAGGACATCCACTCTTTGTCACTGTTGGGCCTCCTGGAGTAAGAGTTGTAGAAGATGGCATCCTTCACCAGCACAGCCAGGGCTCTCAGGATGAAAGAAGCAAACAAGTTCATGTGGATGTAGTTGCGTGTGCAGTGGAGCTTTCTGTGCAGGAAGAAGAAAACCAGTTGTCTTCCCTCATGAAAGAATGGTTCAGACTGACAGGTGTGTGCCTGAAACACCTGTGCAACTATCACTAGAGGGCAGGCATTCATGGTATAGACTCCAGAGCTGCATGGCTGGGTTATGTGATTTTATCTGTGCCTCATTTACCTCATTGGGAAAATGGAGATAATACTGACATATTGAGTAAAAATTGAGAAATTGAGGCAAAAGGGTTGAGTCAGCTGTCCAAAGTCCTAGAGAAGTGGTGGAGCTGAGGTTGACCTCTGGTCCTCTGGTCAACCCAGGCTTAGCTAAAGTAACTTACTCCAGGGCTGGGCAGCTATGTCCTCTGGGCTTGCTTCTGGCACTTTGGGAAGGTGAGTGGAGGAGGTCATGGATAGCAGAGGGTACAGGTTCTAGAATTCTTCCACTGCTCAAGAACTGGTCTCTGGATGGGGCATAGGGTCATGATTCTGCTCCAGGAGCCATAGAATATCCTGGGATTAAGGAGCCAGACCTGGGGCTAGAGGAGCCCAGGTGGGAAGCTGTTCTGGAGCTAGCATTCAATCCCCCAGAGTGCGCATCTAGACCTCCTGCATCGAATGCTCATTCTGCTGCATTATATTCAGTTACTTTGCTGAATGAAGGCCGAGAGCCCTCAGAGGGCTCCCTAGGGGATTCATAAATATCTCACTTGGGTGATTTCTAAAAATATGATTAGCAAAATGGATATTAGCAAAATGCACTCAGGCTTTGGATTCTGAGTAACAACGTAAGGAAATGGAAATGCTCAGTCTCTGAACTGCCTGGTTGCCAGCCCGCCACCATCATTCACCAGCTGCATGCCTTTGGACAAGTTACTTGATCTCTCCAAATTTCAGTCAACTCATTTACAAAACAGAGCTGGGACACCTGGGTGGCTCAGCAGTTAAGCGTCTGCCTTCAGCTCAGGGCATGATCCTGGAGTCCCAGGATTAAGTCCCACATTAGGCTCCCTGTGTGGAGCCTGCTTCTCCCTCTGCCTGTCTCTGCCTCTCTCTCTCTCTCTCTCTCATGAATAAATAAATTTTTAAAAATCTTTAAAAATAACCTGAGGCTGATGATAATGCTAATCTCCTAGGATTAGAAGAAATTTCAATGACTTGCATGTAACGTGTTTAGAAAAGTGTCTGGCACTGAGGAAGCACTCAAATGATTGATAGCTAATTGGAGTCTGTGGGCTCTGGATTAAAATCCCAGCTCTCTCACATTAATTTGCTTTGGGGAAGTTTCTTAATCTCTTTTCTAAAACTCATGCCTCTGGTAGGACAAGGTAGACAGGAGGTTATCTGATCCCAAAGAGGCTAAAGTAGAGTTTAGAATCCCAGATTCTAGTTCCAGCTGTACTCTGTGACTGACAGGGACCTCTCATATCCGGCTCTCACTGGACCTCTGATATCCTTTCCCCCTCCACCTGCAAAATGGAGTTGATGGACCAGAGACTCTCTCAGATCCCTTCCAGCTCTGATGGGCCATGACATCAGCCAGCCCAGTCTTCTGCCTTCTAGAGGGAGCCAATGAGCAAATCCCAGGCACCTGAAGATGTGCAGGCATGAGTTCCACTCACCGAAGAAACAAGAGGAGAGTGAGTGCCAGGAGGAGAGAGATGACGGAGAGAGAGTACCCCACAGTGTACAACAGCTGCAAAGTCGACAACAAGGCATGGTGCTCCACCTGTGCACAGACAAAGAGCAGTTCTGACCACAAGCCAGACAACTATGATCTCCACCCCCCAGCTCCATGACCAGGACGACAAGGGTCTAGGCATGCACTATAGCCTTGTTGACACCCAAGGGTAGCTTAGGGTAGCTTAGACTGCTCTCTGGCACATCTCAGAGGCTAAAGAGCTTTGATGGACTGAAATGCTCACTAGGGAGGTCTCACCTCCATGGCTGGTCCTACAGCCCAGCATCGATGCTTCATAATTCACAGTATTATGGAAGAATTGTGCCCAGAACAAGTGAGTGCCTTAGAAAGGAGGACAGGTTTCCTTGTCCCTGAGTGTGCTGTCCCTAGAGTGTAGGAGTCCATCTCTCTGGAAGATGGGGCCAGATTTTCACCTGGATCCCTCCTAAAATAATTTTTCATGCCTGACCACTTAGGTGAAGACCCCATAAAACATAGGATATTTTCTCGAGTCCCAGGGTAGCCTGATTGTGAACAGAGGGTAATTTTCTGGAAAGTCTGTGTTGTTGTGATTTTCCAGCGGAATCCCACCTCTTACCCAATTCATCATGCTACTTGCCATCAAGATTACGTTTCTCAATACATTTTTGTTCAAGGACTCACGGCAAATATGTATTACCTGCTAAATCATGGCTTACGCTTCTCCACATAACACTTTTAGCAGCTTTATTCAAGCATGCCTGGCATGCCATAAACTGTACATATTTAAAGAATAAAACTTGATGAATTTAGACATGAATATATCTGTGATTTCATCACTGCATTCAAGATAATGAACATTTTCATAACCTCCCAAAAGTTTCCTTGTGACCCTTTATAATATATATCCTCTCATTCTCTCCCACTGTCTTATGCCCAAGTGAATGGTGTTCTGTCATTAGAGATTAATTTTCACTTTCTAAAATTTTAATTTTAAATTTTAATTTAAAATTTTCACTTTCTAAAATTTTAAATTTTAAAAATTTAATTCCATATAAATGGAATCCTATGATTTCTTTCTTTCTTTCTTTCTTTCTTTCTTTCTTTCTTTCTTTCTTTCTTTCTTCTTTCTTCTTTATCAGGCTTCTTTCCCTTGAAATAATTATTTTGAGATTAATGTACATTTATTTGAGTTGTTTTCAGAGATTGGGTTTCACAAATAAAAATGAAAATTTCTGCATGAGTCTTTACGTGGACAGAGGTTTTTAATTTCTCTCAAAGAAATATCTAAAAATAGAACGGTGGGGTAGTATGGTGTATGTTTTAACCTCTTAAGAAACTGCCAAACTGTCTTCTAAATAAGTTATATCAATTTATGTTTCCACCAGCAGTGGATTAGGAGTTCCAGCTGCTCTGGAATCTACTAACACTTCATATAAGCAGTCTTTTAAATTTTAGCCATTCTATTGGGTAAGTAGTAATGTCTTACTGTGGTTTTAAGTTGCATTTCTCTAATGATTAACGATGTTGAGAATCATTTAATGTGCTTATTTGCCATCTGTGTATCTTATTTGGTAAAGTGTCTGTTCAAATATTTGGCCATCTTTTAAATTGGATTGTTTGTCTTAATTTTGATTTGTAAATGTTCTTTATATATTATAGGTATAAATCTCCTGCCAAATAAGTGTTTTGCAAGCATTTTCTCCCATTCTGGGGCTTGGCTTTTTATTTTTTAACAGTGTCTTTAGAAGAGCAGAAGTTTTTTATTGTGATACAGTTCAATTTGTCAAATTTTTTATATAGTTGTGCCTTTTGTATTTTATTTTAAAATCTTTACTTGACCAAGGCCCTTCATATTTTCATCTATGATTTCTTCCTAGAAGTTTAATAAAATGAGCTCTTAAATTTAGGTCTATGATCCATTTATAGTTCATTTTTCTTCATAGTGTGAGGCAAGGGTTGATGTTCAGTTTTTGGTTTTGTCTTTGCTTTTTTTTTTTTTTTTTTGGTATCCAATTGCTCTGGTGCTGTATAGAATAATAAGATTATTCTTTCCCCCACAAAATTGCCTTGGCATTCTTGTCAAAAATCAATTGTCTGGGTCTTGTAGACAGAATACAGTTGGATTTTATTTTGTTTTATCTTTTTTTTTTTTTTAAGATCTTCTTTATTTATTCATGAAAGACACACAGTGAGAGAGAGGCAGAGACACACATAGGCAGAGGGAGAAGCAGACTCCATGCAGGAAGCCTGATGCGGGACTTGATTCCAGGACTCCAGGATCACACCCTGGGCCGAAAGCAGGCACTAAACCGCTGAGCCACCCAGGGATCCCCCTTCTTCTTCTTCTTTTTTTTTTTTTTTTTAAGATTTTATTTATTTATGAGAGACACAGAGAGAGAGAGACAGAGACAGAGACAGAGAGAGGCAGAGACACAGGCAGAGGGAGAAGCAGGCTCCATGCAGCCTGATGTGGGACTCAATCCCGGGTCTCCAGGATCACGCCCTGGGCTGAAGGCGGCGCTAAACCGCTGAGCCACAGGGGCTAACCCCTTGTTTTATCTTCTTAATCCCATCTGACAACCTCTTTTAATTAGGATGTTTAGATCATTTACGTTTAATATGATTACTTATTTGATTGCATTTAAATACCTTGGTTTTCTCTTTGTCCCAACTTTTCTTTGTTCTCTTTCCTTATTTTGGTTTGAGCATATTTTTTTATTCCATTTTTCCTTCCATGACCTACTAGCTATACCTTTTTGTTTTGCTTTTTACTGGTTGCTTTAATGTTTACAGTATATCTTTAACTTATCATACTGCCATGGCCCTCATCTTGGTCTTTGTGTGATTGTCACACATTTTTCTTGTACTTATATTAGACCCCATAATACATTGTTACTATTTTTACTTTAACTACTCATATCTTTTAAAATATTTTTAAAATAAGATTAAAAAAAGTTTACCTTCATATTTACTATTTCTGGTGCTCTACATTCCTCTACATTGATAAAAAAATTTCCATATGACATGTATGTCTTTCTATGTTAAGGACTTTCTTTAACATTTCTTGTAATGGTGGCCTGGGTGCAGAAATCTCTGTGTAGCCTTTGAATCTTTCTAAATCAAGCTCAACCATACTTCTATCTGAAATTATTTTCTATGGACCCCATCAAGAGCTCTATAATCCTGTCAGGACTCTAACTTCTCTTGTTGGTCTCTCTTCAACTTGAAACTAAATCTATCCTTCTAAAACCAGCATCAATTTTCCTCTTACAAGAAGTTTTCCATAAATGCTTCTCTGTGTACTGTCAACTCTGAATTCCCAAAGCACTTGTGGTCTGTTTCAACAAATTGGGGCATCAGTTTTATTATTCATTAATGTGTTGTTTGCATTTGTTTTGTATTTCTAGATTGACTATAGATATCTTGAAAGCAGAGACATGTTTAGTGTTTCTTCATACAGAGTGGCATGATTTCTTTAAATAGATGATTCAGGTGACATATTAAGACTTTCGTGAGTCATTTGAACATCATTTATTTTATTGGCTATATAAGCTTAACACATTTAATTAAGTAACCTAATAATCTGTTTCTGAATTATTATTTTTAAAAACATGTCCACGTTTTATGCTTTCTGGAAACAAACTAGGGGAATTGCTTGTTTTTTATTTGTCTATGTTTTAGCTTGAGTCCCCACCAAAGCAGATCCTGAAAGGAGGATTGAAATGCAAGTACTTTACATGGAAAGTGAACAAACCATTAGTAGGGGAAAGGAGAAGCTAGGAAAAATAAATGGTGTGTTATCAAGGCAGCTACTACTTTGGGCAGCTGGAGCTTAATCCCGTTTCCCCATGGGGAAATGCTGGAAACCTCAGAGTTAGCCACTCTAAGACTGAGGGAGCTGGACATTTACATACCTACTCCTGCCAGTCATTGGTTAAGGGCTGTTCTGTGGTGGGGTAAGAGGGTCGAGGGCATTAATTCCTTGGTGCTTCTGGCCTGCCCTTCTGTGGACTAAGTGGGCTCTGAGAACCAGAGAACCAGCAAAGAAATGCATGAGCTAGTGATAAGAAGTTAGACAATTGTGTACTGAATTAATTGGTCAGGGCAAGGAGATAAGAGATGGGCAACAATATACAGTTGTTTTAATTGCATTGTTTCAGAGGAGTTTCTTAAATTCCCATCTACATTCAGAGTTCCAATAAAATCTGGTTACTTCTCTAGTGACCTCAGAACACCCAGATACTGTCCAACTCACTCTCAGTACCAACCGGTGAATCTTAAGTCATTTACACATCTTTATGCGATGCTTCATAATCAGTGTGTACCAGGCAAGACTGAGGAGATAGGCATTCTCATACACTGCTGAAGAGAGGGGGAAAATGGCACAACTCTTAAGGAGGGGAATTTGATAATAATTAACAAAATCAGGGGCACCTGGGTGGCTCAGTTGTTGAGCGAGCGTCTGCCTTTGGATCAGGTCATGATCCTGGGGTCTGTCCTGGGGTCGAGTCCCATGTTGGGTTCCCCACAGGGAGCCTGCTTCTCCCTCTGCCCATGTCTCTGCCTCTCTCTGTGTCTCTCATGAATAAATAAATAAAATCTTTAAAAAATATATTTAATAAAATTATATATGCATCTATCTTTTAATCTAGCAATCCCATTTCTGGGATTCTTCCAAAAGATATATCCTAACAAATATGAAGCAACATATGCATACAAGGTTATTCGAGGTGGCATCATTAGTGATAAGAGATTGGAAATAACTCTAGTGGCTATAGGAGAGTGGCTGAAAAACTATAGTAGAAACACATAGTAGAATACTATGCAGATGTGAAAGAAAAAAATGGAGAGAAAAATATTTGTAGGTACTGATATAATTTCTAGGACATGCTACTAAGTGAAAAAGGTGAGATGCAAAATAAGGTATCTGTTAGACTTCCTTCAACGTAGGAAAAATGGTAAAACAAATATTTGCTTAGTTTTGCAAAAGGAAACGTAAGATGTATATTATAATTTGATTAAAAGGGAAGGAAATAGAGGGAAAAGATAAGCCAGAAAATAATAAAAATGTTTATCTGTAGGGGGAAGGCAGGAATAGGGTAGAGGCAGTGATTGGAGTGTGGTTTCTCTGACTGTACTTTTTTTTTTTTTAAAGATTTTATTTATTTATTCCTGAGAGACACAGAGAGAGAGAGAGAGAGAGAGAGGCAGAGACACAGGCAGAGGGAGAAGCAGGCTCCATGCAGGGAGCCTGACGCGGGACTTGATCCAGGTCTCCAGGACCAGGCCCTGGGCTGAAGGCAGTGCTAAACCACTGAGCCACCCAGGCTGCCCCTCTGACTGTACTTTTTAATATAATTTTGGCTTTCAAACCCTGTCAATATTTTATTTATTAAAAATAAAGTTAGGGATCCCTGGGTGGCGCAGCGGTTTGGCGCCTGCCTTTGGCCCAGGGCGCGATCCTGGAGACCCGGGATCGAGTCCCGCGTCGGGCTCCCGGTGCATGGAGCCTGCTTCTCCCTCTGCCTGTGTCTCTGCCTCTCTCTCTCTGTGACTATCATAAATAAATAAAAATTTAAAAAATAAAATAAAATAAAATAAAGTTAAAGGAGAACACGTGGGTGGCTCAGTGGTTGAGTGTCTGCCTTCGGCTCAGGACGTGACCCTGGGGTCCTGAGATGGAGTCCCACATCACGCTTCCCACAGGGAGCCTGCTTCTCACTCTCCCTGTATCTCTGCTTCTCTCTCTGTGTCTCTCATGAATAAATAAATAAAATCTTTAAAAATAAATTAAATTAAATTAAATTAAATTAAATTAAATTAAATTAAACTAATTAAGGGGGTGCCTGGGTGGCTCAGTCAGTTAAGCATCTGCCTTCAGCTCAAGTCATGATCCCTGTTGGGCTCCCTGCTCAGTGGGGAGTCTGTTTCTCCCTTTGCTCCTCCTTCTGCTTGTGCTCTCTCTATATATCTCTCAAATAAATAAATAAAATCTTTTTAAAAAGTAAAGACAGAAAGTAAAGAAAGAAGAGAAAGCAAATCCTTAACATTAATAGAAACAACTGAATAAAAATGTGTATCCAACCAATAACGTGACCACATGGAGAAAATAATTATTTCAAATAATTATGAACACAGTACTCTGAATATGGGATATAGTCTAAGGATAAAATGTGCTGCAAATTTGGCGGGGGGGGGGGAGGGGGATGTCTTAAATCTACATACTACAAAGATCTTAGGATCTAGTTGTAGTGGCAGTGAACATACCTAGCACTCAAATCTCGGTTTCTAATAACATTCCTCTACTTAGAGAATCCAGAACTCTTTGAAGAAATAGCTAATTTGGGCCTGGAACAGGGAAATCATGAGATGAGCTTGAACCATCTTCTTGTGCCAGAAAATAAGGAAGTGCTCCAAGACCAGAGAGATTATCACAAAAGAACACAAGAGCCAGTTTGGAGGCATTTCACTAGTTAAATTTAGAAAAACGCTGAGCATCAAAGTAGTAATAGGAAGAAGAAGAAGAAGAAGAAGAAGAAGAAGAAGAAGAAGAAGAAGAAGAAGAAGGAGAAGGAGAAGGAGAAGGAGAAGGAGAAGGAGAAGGAGAAGGAGAAGGAGAAGGAGAAGGAGAAGGAGAAGAAGAAGAAGAAGAAGAAGAAGAAGAAGAAGAAGAAGAAGAAAGAAGAAGAAGAAGAAGAAGAAGAAGAGGAGGAGGAAGGAAATAAAGAAATTTGTACATTCATAGCAATATAGGAAACTGAAAAGAAGGAAAGAGTCTTCTTATCAGAAGAATGCCCTCTAGTAGATATGGAAGAAATGACAAAGCTCGAATCAACTCAAGTCAGCATCATCAATAAAAGTTGTAATACTGATAAAAGTTTGTTAGGGAACAAGACACACAGTTCCCAAGTAGCATCCTACCAATTACTGACCAGACAGAAAAGACACTACCTATCATGGAGGGATCTGGCTGTCACTACCAACATCCAGTGATCACACGCAACATCATTGTAGTGTGACACCTGACATTTTGGTCTCCTGGGGTGATGCTATACAGTATACACAGCACCCATGAGGATTAAATTGAGTCATACCAAGCCTTTAAACCCAACTTCCAGCTTAAGGGAACATAGAAGAGGAAGGAATATGTCTAATAGCAACAAAGTTCTTCAGGGGGTCTTTGAAAAGCCAATCATGGGCTATGGTGAGGGAGACTCTAGATTAAAAGATACTGAAGTGAACCTGGACTAGACTCTGGTCCAGGGATGAAAAGCTAAAAAAAAAAAAAAAAAAAAAAAAAAATTGGAGGGGAAAACTGGGGAAATCTGAATGAATATGGATAAAGCATTAGCTGATATGATGTTAATTGGAATAACAGGGGATCCCTGGGTGGTGCAGTGGTTTGGCGCCTGCCTTTGGCCCAGGGCGCGATCCTGGAGACCCGGGATTGAGTCCCACGTCGGGCTTCCGGCATGGAGCCTGCTTCTCCCTCTGCCTGTGTCTCTGCCTCTCTCTCTCTCTGTGACTATCATAAATAAATAAAAATTTTAAAAAAATTGGAATAACAGTATTGCAGTTATGTAGCATAATGTCTTTGCTTAGGAAGGACCTGATGAATAATATTTAAGGATGAAATCTCACGATGCCTGCAAATCATTGTCAAATATTTCCCAAAGAGAGACACAAAGCAAAAGCAAATGGGGGAGAGGGGAGGAATGTTAATACATTTTGACTTTAGATAGTGGGTCCATGAGTATTTATTTTATTATTCTTTTTAACTTTCCTATGTGTTTGGATATCTCAAAATAAAATGTTAAAAAATATATCAATTGAGATATGCTATATGGAAAACTGAGTTTTATCATTAAAATCTACATATTAAAATTATAAACACATATACACACACACAGAAATACGATCTCTTTAAAACACAATCTCATTTATCGTACATAAGAACCCCCAGCTGATGAGGCGTAAGAACATATTTTGTTCACCAGCACTCTGAAGAGAAAAGACCTACTATCACTAGCGTTTTTTGGGCCAAATGTCAATCCATTATTAGAAACACAGGCAATCATGGCCAGAAGTTGGGGTTTGTTTTTTTTTTTTATGTTTTTGAGGTTATTTTTTAAATATTTGAATTCTTGGAAATATGGCTATTTGCAGAGGGGAGGAGGCAATGCCCCAGTCCTCACCTTTCTAAAGAGAGACATCTTTACTTCCGGTGGGAACTGGTTTGACTTTTGATTTGCTGTCCCTCGGGTCCCTGCAGACCTGAACCCAGAGGAGGCTTCAGGCATCCTGCACCTGCTGATGAGTCCCCCGTGATCACCTGGATCCCAGCCTTAACTGTACATCAGTATCAATGGGGAACCAGATACCAGTCTGATGACCAGACCCCAGCACAGACCCCTGACCCAGTCTCCATGAAACCATTCGCTCAGGATTTATTAAGTACCCACAGTATGTAAATGCTTTTGCACCCCAGTATTTGGCCAGGGGTGAGAAACTGAGCAGCTTCAGAGGTGCCTATTTCACTCTTGCTGCAGAAGAAATTCAGTGGCTGCCAGAGGTTACTGTGGACCTACACAGGTACCTACCTACAACTGTGGACCTTCCCCAGGTGAGGCTGGGGCAGACCAGCAGTGGGGGGAGGCTCCTTGTGTGGCCCCCAGAGCCAACCAGGGGGGCCCTGGTGGAGGGTGGTTGAGGATGATGCCCAGGGCCCATCATCACTAGGCCAAGCAGACTCACATTCTGTTCAGAGCTGTGGTCCTTGGAGCATTCGGAGTCATCCTGCCAAATATCCGTGGAGTTCTCCAGCATTTGCCAAGTACCCCGAGCCAAGCAGTATCTGTAGGCCCTTCCTGAGTTTTCTGAAAGTAAACACAGCTCTAGGGGAGAGGTCAGAGCACCCAGCCCACTCCCGAGCACGTGGTGAGGCCCTCATCCTCACCGCAGAGCTGTGGAAAATCCCAGGGAAAAGGGATTTTCACTTGCCTTTTGGGGGCTCATTAGCATCCCTGCTGTTTATTTGGGATGGAAGGAAAAACACGGAAGCCTCTGCATTTCGTAACAAACCACGATCCACTAATGTCTACTGTGTTTACCCAAAGTCTCTAGAGCTAGAACAGTCCCTGGTGACTCAGAAATGTGAGAGCCCTGGAAGGTGCAGCCCAGCTGGGAGACATAGGTTCAGAGAGGGGCATTGGGTCCTGATGCCCAAGAGGCAGTGCCACAAAGGAGAGAAAGGGGTAGATGAAGCCTGCTCGGCCACCTACAAGCTTGGTGGCCTTAAGCTTGTGGCCCTCCCACTCTTGGAGACTTCTAGTTTCTTCAAGAGCTGAGGATAATACGGTAATGGTACCAATCTTCCCCAGTTTGGGAGAAGGTCAAACGAGTGCGTGCGTGCATGCGTGCGCATAGGTGACAGGTTGGCACTGTGTCCACGATGATGGCTCCATTCTCAAAGCCCTTCCCCAAAGGGATCGTCCTCCCTCCTAGAAGACCAGGGACTGGACTTGCCAACAAGTAATGGAAATTGAACTTCCCACTCCTGACCCTGCATGGAGTAGGCCAACAGTAACTATTTGTTGAGTGTAATGGATGGATACCCTGGGGTATTTCCCCCTGCCCACCTGAAGTCTCCTCGAGGGTGTCTAACTGCCATCTCAAACACCATTCAGTTACTCTTGTCCTTCATGGTCTACGGCTGACATGGCAGTCATGCACATCATGCCTCACCCCGAATCTTCCAAAGGCTCTCTGGAAACAAGTCAGAGCCCTTCCTGGGCCTCCCACAAAGTCCTGTAAGGTCTGGCCCTCAGTACTCTCTGACCTAACTTCCTACTGGCTCTCTTTCCCCTTCAGGACAGCCACAGTCATCTCGCTTGCTCTTTGTGGGACACACTAGATGTAAGCAGTGGGCGCCCTGGGCCACCACCCAGATGACGGTGAGCGTGGGTGGGGTCAGGCAGGGTGGGAGCTCTTTCCCTCTCCACCTTCCAGCCCCCTGTCCTTCACCTCCCGCATCATCTGACAAGTCTTGGCTCTTCCTCTTGCCCCTGCCTGCATCTGCACCATCATGCTCCCATTCTCTGGATCCCTTAAATCAACTTTTTTGTAAGTTTAGATTTTTAGTCACTTTTTCCCTTCAGGTGGAATGGACCTCCGTTTTTAGCTCTTGAAAAGAATAAGTAGGTGGAGGAGCAGTGTGGGGTGGGGGCAGGAGTAAATGGCCTGTTCCATGTGTCCTTGAGATCCATGGACATTTGAGTCTTAAAGACTTTAAGGAATCCGGGGGCTTGACCTTGGTCTCAGCCTCATTTCCATTTACAAAGCACCTGCTGTGTGGCTGACTCTTCCTGCCTTCTTATTCATTTGTGGCCTCAAAAGTAGCTGTTGTTCACTTCACTTTCCGGAGCAGAAAACAGCTCAGAAGGGCTCTGGACACTTGCCCTAAGTCACAGAGGGTAAAAGAGATGGACAGGCGCTGAACTCCATGTGCAGTGCTCGCCCCACCCCACCGAGCTGGCTCCCACAGGGCTGCTTCCTCAACTATCCAGACTCTCCGGTCCAGCAAACTCCGGTATCTTCCTTTAAACGTCACATCCTCGTACCTCCTGGGTCACTTCCAGCTGGATTTCACCAGAGGATAGTTCCATAGACTATGTCACTAGCTCTCCCATCAGAAATGCGTCTCTCTTCCTTGGGAACTCTCTCTTTGCACCAGAAGCCTCAGAAAATCGAAACCAAATTTAACTGATGATTTACCAAGCTGAAACTAAATACAAAAATATCACCATCTTGCCTGCTCAGTAAAGCATTCTCACTTGGTTTTGCCTGGAACTTTCTAATCACTTACGTTTCTGGAAAATAGTTTTTTTTTTTTTTCTCTCTCGTTCGTTGGCCTTCAAAGGCAAAAGAGTTCTAGCCAGTAATTGTTTCTCTTCCCTTCCAGAACAAACCAGCTAAGAGGTTGGGCTGCTGGGGCAGGTGAGGGTGGGATATGCTCCTGGGGTCCTACATAATAGCCACTTGCTTTGCGCTGAGTGGTTAAAGATTTCATCCAAGTCCCATGGGACTTAAAAGCACTACCCTGTAGCACCATTTTCCAAAGCTATCTGACAATTCCAAAGTTGTAGATGTGAGCATCCCAATCTCTCCTCCTCCTCTCCATGATGACTGTCACTGCAGCAAATTCTGTGGTAGCCAGGCCTGGACTCTCTAATCTTCCAATAAAACAGGACTATTGCCTTAATGGAACATCCAGGCAGAGAAGAACTGCAGGCAGACAAGAGGAGGTGTCCGGAGAGGAAAGAAGGTATGTTACTGACAACTTAGGAAAACTTCTGTGGGGAAAGAAGACTTGAGAAAACCACTTGGTTGGAGCCCCCTCTCTCTCTCTCTCTAATTGCTTCCTGGCTAGTCTACCCAAGAGGGACCAGCCTTTAAGAAAACTGCCAGAAAATGGTAAAATAAGACTTACTACCTTCACTCCACCAAGGTAAGTATGAAGGGCAGGGGACGGAGACATTCCCTGGAGAAGAATGAGGCCAGCACACATATCGATCAAAGGTCCCATTACAAAAGGTCCCTGTGGAGAGAAAAGGTCCCAGGTGAGTGCCGTGTTGGAGCACCGACACCACTGATGGAGGCAGAGCCTCCTTCCTGGCACAGGAAGCTGGTGTACCCTATGCAGGAACAAGCATGGCTGTCCCACTGTCCAGATAGGTCAAAGATGAGGAGCAGCATGGGGAGGAAGGAGTGTTTAATGCACCCTTAGGCACAGTGGCTTTGTTTACCCAACCTGACCCCTCGCAGTGGTCCCGTCCGTTATGTCAACGTGCACGTCACGCTGATGTTGGTTTATTTTACATGGGCTGAACTCTCACACAAGCTCAGAGTCAGGAGAACACTTGGTGGTTCAGCCAGTGCCTTCTGTTCCATAATTACCTAAGGAATTGTCAAGCCTTCAACCAATTAGATGCTGGAACACCCTCACTATAAAATGTGCAAAATGACCAGTGGACGGAGGGGATCTTCAGAATCAAGGTTCTTGGCTACATGTATTGGACACAATCTCTGTCTGGACATATTGCTCCATTTGAAGACCAACCGAATAATCATTATGAGACATTTGCATCCAGGGGATGATTTATACACTGGCACTCGGCAATGAGATGCTAAAAACATACAACACAGCCTTATGGGCTTCCTGGGATGAAATTAAGGGGTTTCAGGCTGGATCCCAAATGCCCATAATGCAAGTTCCTCACTCCTGGGAACTGAGCATCGTTCCTATCTGCTCCCTAATTGGGCTAGCCTGCAGGGGCCACTCAGGTTGAATGGCCACATCATTGACATCAGGACCCCACACATGCAGATCTACCAGGTTATGAGCTGGCTCAGGGCATCCTGTGGAGCCGGCTGCAAGTGTCAGCACAAGGTCTGTGTGAAGCAGTGCTCACCTGGCCGAGCTGCTCACGGCATGGCTCCAAATTAAAAGGACGTGCCCTACTTTGATTTCAGAAAGCTGTATTCCCTAAAGAGAGGGGTGGTCCTTATAACAGATATCAAGCTTTGATTGCCACCAGCCTAGGCTTGAAGAAATATTCAGAGGGAGAGGGGTATGGCTTGAAGGCTGGGACTCTTTGGGTCAGGAGAAGGGAAAGAGAGTTTATGGTATCCTGTCCTCCTCTGTGCCCCTGAATGAAATAATCTGAAAGCAGCCAGGAGGATGGAGGGGGCAGATTTCATTATTAAAATAGCAAAAAAAAAAGAAGTCTTGGGATGCACCCAAAAAGTCTGCATGAGGGCAGGAGAGGCCATGGACTGATCAAACTATTAACATATTTGCTAGAACTTTCTAAACCTGGTGTAGACCTGGATAAGAGAAATGTTATGATTCGGATTCAGATAACACCCTGGGGGATGAGGACGTCCTCCCACCTATCTCCCCGGTAGAGTCCCAGGTTAATCTACGACAGTTGCTCATGTCATGCAATTTGGTGGTGAGTGTGCTGTGATAGATGACTTTAAATTAATAGTCACATCTATGTATATCTTGTCTCATATGCTCTTTTATAATGAGAGGTGGGGGTCTCTCTCCTCCCTTCCCTTGAGCCTGGATAGGCCTTAGTAACCATCTGACCTAACTGAGCTTGGAGGGGATAGCTTCTGAGGCTAAGTCATAAATGGCAACATGGCCTCTAGTCATGCTTGCCTTGGCAACCTAGCCACCATGCTGTGAGGAGCTGGGGCCATGTGGACAGGCCACATGGAAGTGTTTTGGCCAATGGACTCTCAGCTGGAGCCACCATCAACCATCAGATGTAAGTGTGAACAAGCCTTCAGATGATTCCAGCCCCCAGCCACTGAGTCTTCCAGCTAAACTCAACACTGTAGACCAAAACCAAGCCATTCCCTCTGTGGCTGGTCTGAATTCCTCACCCACAGAAACTGTGATAGATTATAAATGATGATGATGATGATGATGATGATGATGATGATGATGATTGCTTTAAGCCACTCAGCTTTGGAGCTATTTGTTATACAGCCATAGATAACTCATACACGTGTTTACCAGAAGGTTCCTTGAGCAAGTCTTTCAGACACTTCTCTTTGTATTGAGCCCACTTGCGAGTTGTTTCCTCAAGGAGGGATCCTGTAACCTGGACAGAGAAAAACAAAACAAAACAAAACACGGTGACTCCCTGTTCACTACAGAGGTGGCCTTGTGATCATGTCATCACAAGTCTCAAAACCTGCCATTGACGTGACCATAATGGCCTGCAGCAAGAAACAGCACTTCTTTGGCATCTTATGCTTTATGTTAAAGATGCATACAAATTTTATGTTCATTCCATAACCTAATCATATTGACTTCCCCCCCCCCAAAATCTTCAAGTGAGGTGGACATTTCCAGAGGAGGCAATATGCTCATCCTGAATGTGACATCCTACCAGATGAATAGTTGCATGCTCCTAAGATTATATGGATCTCCAGAAGAGAAGCATCACACTAAGAAGGATCCAATAATGTGTCAGGAAAAGGCTGGAAGAATTGCAGGGACTTGCACCATCCCACCTGGCTGCCTGTGGGTCCAGAATCAAAGACTGGGCAGACAGATGCTCTGCTACTATACTTGAGGCCTTGGGATTTTTTTTCCTTTCTGACATTCCCTCCCCTAGAACCTTAAAAATATAGCACACACTTTTGGGCTTTCCAGATAATTTGAGTTGTATAACAACATCTAATTGTGCATCTGCACCACTTGCTTTGTTTATTAACAAAACAGTGGGTTTAAAGGGGTTTTCTTTTCTTCAATTTGCTCATCTTCGTTTGAGCACCTGTTGTGTGCCAGGCGTTGCATTCGGGAGGAACTGAAGGGGATGCAGTGATGGGCAAAACACAGCTTCCTTCTGCCCTAAAGGACTTAGAATGTGCTAGAGATAAGACAACTGTATAACTGGCTGTCATACAAAGTCGAGTGATGTTCTTACCCTATCGTCCCTGGCTTCCAGAGACGTTCATCCCCTAATGGTTCAGTATTGGCACCATTAGCCTTTCTGGTTTGTTCCAGAAACCAGGAGTTGTCCTTGGCTTCTCTCCCCATCATCTAACCAGGTACCAGTTTCTGTCCTGTGCTTCTCCCTAACCTGCATTCCATTTCCTCCACCTCTGGCCTGGTCCACACTGCTCCAGAGGGATAGGTCCACAGAGCTTTCCTGCCTAAAGTCTTCCACCTGTGGCCTACTGATTTGACTTTACATCTCAGCCACCTCTGGCCCAAACCTCTTGACCCCAATCATGCTCTTTCATGACTTTGCATCTTTGCATGTCCCACTGGCCCTCCCTCCTACCCTCGTCTTCACCTGGCTCACTCCTGGTTCAACCTCCAAGGCTCAACTCAAGCCTAATGACCCCCAGTCATACTTGACAACCTCTGTGACTGAAGTCTTGAGCTGGGAACCTTTCTCCCCAGTGCCCTGTGACCCCACACATGACTAAGTCCTGCAGTCCATTGTGTTCTATTGCCATTGGTGGTTTATTTATTTGTTCATCCCCTTCATGACCCCATACATTCCTGGAGGACTGAGATGTGTCTTTCATCTCTGAATACAAACCCCTAGCACAGGCCAGAAGTTATTGTTCTCATTGTCCAGCTATAGAAACAGAAGTACAGGCAGGAGTTGGAGTTGGAGGAAGGATGAACACAGAGGGGCTAGATACATGATTTGGTATAAGATCATCCAGTTCAACTGGCTTTGAGGCTTTGTGTCCTCTCACAAGGGGTAACAAACTCATATTCTTTCTTGGGCCAGGCAGAGAGCCGGAAAGAATGGGATAAGACAGGTGGGTAGCAACAGGTGTAGCAATAGGTGTAACAACAGAGAGCAGAGAAGCACAGTGTAAACTGGGGAGATGTTCCACCAAAAAGTCAGCATCAGGAACACCTGGGTGGCTCAGCAGTTAAGCGTCTGCCTTCAGCCCAGGGCGTGATCCTGGAGACCCAGGATTGAGTCCCGCATCGGGCTTCCTGCATATAGGCTGCTTCTCTCTGCCTCTGTCTATGTCTCTGCCTCTCTCTGTGTCTCTCATTAATAGATAAATAAATTATTTTAAAAAAAGTCAGCATCAGAACCACTATATTCACCCATACCCCCCACAACAAAACAAACCAAACAACACAAAACAAAACAACAACAAAAACAACCCAAAACCCAACCACCTATAAGCCCAGTGGATGGCAAGCTTCCACCTTCTGAGTAACTAGTCCAGTCTACCCTCTCCCTTTTCTGCCCAGCGTGCCCGAGCCCCCAATACTATGGAATGCATGATGGGGTCTGTGTTGTTCCTTTACATTCTTTCCAGAGAATCACACAGCCAACTTTTTTGGATAAGAGCTGGTGTAGCCATCATTAGACCAGAGGTTGCCAAACTTTTTCAATTCATGGTGCCCACAGTGACTCCATCATTTTCCCACAGTACCCTTAAGCCAGAAGAAAAACCAAAAGTCCCATTTCTTTTGAGGAAGTAGGACCAACCAACTTAAATATTTGCATCGTAACAACTGAGTGCCTACTGGAGATTGTACAACTTCCCAAACTTGGCAATCAGATGGGACAGCATCCTGTTTGTTCCCATTCCACATTGATGCTTGTGCCGTACTTGCTTTTTATCACAGCAACTGGAAAAAAAAGAAAAAGAAAAAACTCCAGCTTTGCAGAGATACAACATCATCAAAGGGAATGAAGCGTGATCTAATGCCAAAACCATGAACTACCTCGAGCTAGTAATTTGCGGGGTTTTGGCAGATGTCAAATATCGCTTTGCTTCCCTTGAAAAATGAGCAGCCCTGTGAGCTCACAGCGGTGCCTTGAGGGACCTCAGCACACAATTTGGAAGCCATGGGATTAACCAATAAATAAAAAAAAAAAAAAAAAAAAAAAAAACCAATAAATAATAACAATGACGATAATGATGAGGAAATAATTGGCATTCATTCCTAGGTTCCGGTCTCCTCATAATACTTTCTGTCTCTGACTTATGGCACAAGAGTCAATATGGAAGTTTATTAACACACTAAGAAAATAAACATCCTAATGGGACCATAACTAGGATCTGTATTATTTTTCACGAGTTCAGCAAAGAAGGTGATGACCAAATCATCAGCTTCCAGAATCTCCAAGCCACTGAAGTAAGACCCTTTCTTGGATAGAGTGCTGTTTATATTCTCAGGGACCTCGCTGGAATTGGCCAAGGAAGAGACAATTAAAATTAGTCATGCACGTGAGCTGTCCCCAGACTAATTTGACCCTCTCCCCTGCCCTTTGCCAAGACTGATGGCCATGATCAGGAGGAGGAGGAGAAGGAGGAGGAGGAGGAGAAAGAACCCTACAAAGCACCAAATTTGGTCAATCTAGGGGAGCTGGACAAACAGACTGTCTTCCCAGGTACTTGTCCTAAAGACACGAAAAATGCAAGAGGCAAATCCAAGTTCAATCACAGCCGGATCCAAACAAGGTAAGGATGAAAGGAAATAATGCAAATGGCTGTTTTCTAACCGGAAAAAAATCGACTTGATCTGGATTTCTCTTTCCCTTGCGTGGGCAACGAGCATCAGCGACTAACTCTTCCGAGGAGGGATCAAGGAAAACGGGGGGGGGGGGTGGGGGGGGGTGGGTAAAAAAAATAAAGACCTTCTGTGGGTTGCTTTCAATACATTTTATTGTAGTCTTTGTTCAAGAATGCGGGCGCCTCTCTGTAAATCAAACAAAAAAAATTGCAGGAAAGCCAAAAGGGGAGAAGATTGAATCATAACTTTAGTATCAGAAATTACCATCTCCTTCTGGACTCTTCTCTCTGTGTACACGCTTCCGTTTACTTTTTTCTCCTTCTTTCCATTTTTATTTTAACCAAAAAAGGAAATCATCTTGTTTTGTGCTTTCACCAGAAGGTGCATAGTGAATATGAATCCATTGCAAGAGCCATACTCCTAAAACACCGTTTTAACAGCTACATAATGTTCTGTGAGTGAATGTGGTACACAGTTCAGTGTTCAAATCCTCTAGCGATGAACACTTACACGGGCTGAGATGCTTGCTAATATAAACGATGCTCTACTGAAAAAATTCACAAACATTTGAGCACATCTTTATTTGCTTAGGAGAAATTCTTTCAACTGGAATTTCTGGGTCCTAGAGTATACACATTTTTAAAGGGCTTTGATAATGTACTGCCAACCTATCCTTGCCAAGTTTTCTTCTTCTTTTTTTTAATTTAAAAGTATGCACCTTTTTACGCTCCCATCGACAATGTAAGAAAGAGCCACAAATTTGCTTCTCAAAGAGCCTTAGAGAGAGAGTTTATGTTTTTTGAAGCCAAAGCAACTGTTAATTAACTTAAATGAGTCCAAAGCGGGGAGGGGAGGTTGAGGGCGGGTGGGTGGACTGCTTAAATTTAGAAAACCTAAACTATCCCTGAGAATTTCTCATTAAGTGAATTTTAGGAAGACTTCCTGCCAGAAAACATGCCACAATCATTTATATTCCATGCAGGGAAAGCATCTGTGAACAAAATCCATCATGTAAGTCGACACAAAGCCTTGTAATGTAAACATCATGGAGGAAAAATATGGGTTTTAATACCAAGAACCCGGGGGGGGGGGATTCATCGGGGTGATAGACGCACCCTGGAGGACAGACAGAGGGAAGAGTTTCTGAAGACAGACTGGGTGGCAGATGGGGGTGGGGTGGGAGGGGACACAGCTCACAGAGACAGTATTGATTAGGAAAAGACCAGAAGCAAGGAACAAGGTGTGGCTTTGTCAGCTTCATACTCCGGCCTGAGTAACTGCAGATTTTGCTGACGGAACATATCCATAGTCATATGTCAGCAGCTTGCCCAGGAATGCTAAGGAAGAGAGAACACAGGGCTTTGCTCCAGTGAGACGTAGCGGCTCACAGGCCGCACAATCGCAGGTCGTCACTTAACAACCGTGAACCTCAATCTTCCCAACTGCGAAATGGGATCCGTCATAACACTTCTGCGAGAGGCTTACAGTGGGGATTGCAGCCAGACGGACTGAGGAGAAAATGCAAAGTGCTGCAGCAGTGCTTGGCACCTTGTGGGCAACCATCGATGCAGGATCGCGCGTAGAAGGGGAAAGGAGCTAGACTGCTAGTTGCATGGATTCAGCTGGAACATGAGATGCCCGGAGGGTTGAAGCAAGAGTGTGAGCTCTGTGTGGAGTCTCCCAGCAATGGCCCCACCACCACCCAGCTGGTGGTTCACCCAGGGGCAGCCCCCACGGCAGGAATCTCATGAAACCATCGACGGGGTGCACATCCTTAGTCCGTGGGAGAAATCGGACGCAGAGAATTTGGTAGGTGTTTTCTGCCTGTTGGGTCCCAGGTTAGAACAAAGAAAGCCCAATGAAGCGAACGAACACTTACAAGATCAGACACCACGAACCGACGTCCCTAGGTGGGGGCAGGCGGGATTTGGAACCCCAGGGCCACATACAGGGTCCAACTCCACCCATGGACCAGAGGAAGAAGAGAACCCTTCCTCAAGGCACTTTCATGGCTTGCATTTCCCAGATGAACAGGACATCATGGTCTAGTATAAAAATGGAAACTCAGGGGCACCTGGATGGCTCAGTCAGTGAAGCATCGGCCTTCAGCTCAGGTCATGATCTCAGGGTCCTGGGATCGAGTCCCGTATCGGCCTTCCTGCTCAGCAGAGTGTCTGCTTCTCCCTCTCCCTCTGCTGCTCCCCTTGCTTGTGCTCCCTCATTCTCTCTCAAATAAGTAAATAAAACCTTCTTTTTTTAAAGGAAGCTTAAAAAGGTAAAAGGGCAAAAGTCAAGTGTCCCTGGATAAGAATAAAACAAGATACCCGAATGCCCACCTGAAGAGGTTGGTTACATACATTACAAGACAACATTGAAGTCTTAAGCATCACGCTATGGGGGTATCTTTTACTGATACAGAAAAGTGTTCTCATCTGTAAGTGGGATTAGCAGGAGCTTCTCCCTCGTGAGGTATAAATTAATACAGAGGACACACCTGGCACCGGCCCTAGCACATCATGCGCTTGATTGAAGTGTTAGCTTGTCTTAGCTTTCAGTGTATTCCCATAAGACAAAAGCAGAGAGCGAGATAATATTTATAGTCAGTCTGATCTTATGCTTGTTAAAAAAAAAAAAAACAAAACAATAAAGTACCTGTAAATATATGGCAGAAAGAGGTCCAGAAGTATAAGCCACCAAAGGCGAAAAAGGGTGATTTCTGGGTGGTGGGACAGCAGTGATCTAGAGCTGGTATTTATGCATCTTCAGATTTTATACATTTAGTTTTTAAAACAATGAACATTCTATATTTTTATACTAAGAAGGAAAAGTAGAAAGGAAAGAAGAGGAAAAAAAAAAAAAAACCATAGTCCTAAATACTCAAGCCTGAGAACATTGTAAAAGCAGACAAGATATACAGGACCAGTTTAAATGCTATTTACAGAATTCATCCTAACATTGGAAAATACTTATAAAATGGTGTAAAAGGGAAAACCAGGATACAGAACACTTTATGCATCATAACTTCAGCCACACAGACACACACATAGATAAAGGATTTGCAGGAAATATGCCAAAACGTTAACCACGATGACCTCTGAATACTAGGATTAGGGTTAATCATTCCCGCCTTAACCCTTAATAATATTTCCCAAATTGCCAACGAGAGGCCGCAACTGCCTATACGATCAGAAAAGATGCAGAACTGACCCCGGCAGCAATCGCCGTGACAATCCAAATCATAAACCGCTCTTACTTGTTTGACGGAGACCAGGAGCAGCAGGGTGAGCACGGGCCTCGTGGGGGCCAGCGGGGAGCGCTTCCTGGAGGGGGGCAGAGGCCTGGGCCCCGGGCGGGCAGGGGTGTCCATGGGCAGCGTGGACTCGGGGTGGGGGTCCTCTCCTTTCCTTCTTCCAGGCGCTGCCCCTGCCCGATGCTGGCCTCGCCTTCCCCCCTGCAACTTCACAGGCGAGGGCGCAGTTCTGGAATAGTCCAAGATGCACCAGAGGCGGCCTCCTCCTGCATTCCTCCCGGCACAGCGAGGAAATGTTTGCACAAACCCTCTCCACGCCGCGCGCGGAGGGAGCGTCTGAACTGGTCTAGGGCCACCTACCGATGATTCCCTGGGGTTTCTCATCAGCGGTGGCTCATCTCCGCCTGGGCCACCCCCCCTCCTTCCAAAGGCAGGGAGATTTTTCCCAGACCTTCCCCAAGTCAGCTGCGCTCCCAGGGACTTCCTCAGCAAGGGCAGCCCGGGAGGAGAAGCCAGGCAGCCAGTGGTTCTGCTCTGTGCACACGGCCCGCAGGCCGGAGCCTCGGGTTCCAGCTGCTGAGCAACAGCTGGCACAAGAGGATGGGCCTCACACCAGGTATGAGTAGGCATCTGAGCAAGGGGGCCCATTTCTTTCCAATGCCCCAAGGGCGGGGTCTCTTCCGATCCCCATCTATGCAAACGCTTGGAGGGAGAAAGCAGATCCAGGCCCAGGCCCTGAAGCCAAACCCCAATGGGTGGCTTGAGTTCTGTCTACAAGTGCAGGAAAGTCAAACACACCTCTTGATGGCCCCGTTGAGCCTCTCGATGCCGCCCAGCCCACCTGGCAGGGGCTTCCAGGGGACGTACATCACTTTCTCACCCAGCTGACGACCACCTGTTTCATTCATCCTCAAATAACCCTGTGAGGCGACCAGGAGGTCTCCACTTGACAGCTGAGAAAATGAGGCTCAGAGAGGTTAGGCTGCTGGCCCATGGCCACACAGCAGTAAATGGCAGGCCCAGGATTCCCAGAATCACCTGACACAGCCACGTGTCAGGTGCTGATCTTACCTCAACTCTCCAGGGGCATTCCCTTCCTCTGGCGGGCTCCTCTAGGGGCCTCGGAGGGGCTCAGCTCCGCCCTGCTCTCCCCACCTCTCCCTGTCCAGGCTCTTCAGCCTCCAGATTGGAGGCCCAGGAGGCAAAGACGTCCTGCCCGGCTGAGACGCAGGTCGGCAAGAGACAAGAAGGCCATGTTCTCATGGAGTTTGGTTTTGTTTTTCTCTCCATCCAAGTCGGACAGAGGAGCACACCCTTGCTAACTTATCTGAGTGAATGAATTCTGAACGGTTGGGGGAATACCAGGAAGCACCACTCAACAGAAATCCTTGGAAATCTTAAAATCACCACATGGCAAGACTTTAAACCCTAGCGATCAAATGCTTGTGGTAAACAAAGACCCACCCCCCGCCCCCCAGAATGGCCTGGGACAGTAGTACGACCTCTGGAATTAATGTGGTCGTCTCTGGGACAGCAGGATGAGGTGACAGGGGGAGACGCGCCCCCAACGATGCTCTGATCCTTGCCTTACAGCTGGAAAGCCGTTCTGGAATCACACATTGACAACCACGTCTTCTGGGCTGCATGCTGGCGAAGGAAATGCCTGCCCAGTCAGAATATTCTAGCTAACCCCTTTGAACTTGTTCCCCAAAACATTCTTTTCCTGAAGGGACAGGGGCTGGGGTGGGGGGGGGGGGTACACCTGGCCTCCTTTCTGTGGGATGGGTGCCATCTGGTGATAGAACGTGATAAATCCTCTTCCCACAAGTCCTGTGGCCAGTGGGACGAGTCCCTGTGCCCGCGCCAGCAGGAAGTAGAGAATTAGAGTGGCCCACGTGACATGTACCCCAGCACCCAGCCCAGTGATTCTCCCTTACATCTGCAGGTATCTGAGGGCCCTCAGGAGGTGCTAATAGGCGATCTAGGACCTGTGTGTTTCCGGGATGCTCCTCCTGCCCTCATCCCTGCATCAATGTCTTCTGCCCCAGAAGTGATTAGTCTCCTCTGTGTCACCATCCCCAGGGATGAGGATGCCAAGGGCTGTGCCTGCCAGCTTCTGGGGCCCCAGGACGGTGCTGGATGCCGCACCCCATGGGGTGTGAGCTGCCCACCCTTGCTCTGCATGGTGCTTTGGCTCTGGAGCAGGCTGCCAGCACCTCAAGTCTCAGTCCCCTAAACAGGACGCTGTCCTTGGCAATCCCTGTTGGCTGAGCAGGGAAAAAACAGGCTGTGGGACTCCCCATTTCTGGCACCCAACACTGAGTAGCCTGATCAGTGCAAAAGGCAAGGGTTGAGCAGACTCGCCCAGACACCTGCCCAAACACCCCTGGTCTTCAGCACCCTCCGCAAGAACCAAAAGGCAGATGCAACCCGAGTGTCCATGGACAAGTGACACATAAGCAAATGGGGGTCTGTCCATGCAACAAGATGCCACTAAGCGGTAAAAGGAAAGAGATTCTGACACCTGCTGCTACACGGGGGAGCCTGGAGAGCACGACACTGAGTGGAATAAGCCAGAAACAAAGAGACAAGATTGCACGGCCCCACTCACGTGAGGTCCCGGGACCGGCCACATTCATAGGGACAGGAGGTAGAGTGGCAGTGCTCCGAGTAGGGACCGGGATGGGGAGTAAGTGTTCACTGGGGCAGAGCTCCAATGTCACAAGATGACAGGGTCTAGAGATTGGGAGCGCGACTACGTGAAGGTGAAAAAAATGGTCACCATGGTAAATTTCACCTTCTGCGTATTTTACCCCAAGTGCAAAAAAACGGAGCGCCAGCCCCCTCCCGCACCCCACTCCCTGGAGAGGACTGAAGGGCCGGCGTCACTGATGGGGGCCTGCCCCGCTCTGGGCCTTCTCGGGCCACGGGTGCACACGCACACGGATGGCACACGCTGGGGGGGCACCCGGGATGTGAGGGAAGCCGGTCGGGGCGCCAGATGGCAGGGCCGAGAGGGGCGGGCAGCCTGCGGGGGGAGGCAGGGAGGGGCCCGCTGCTCATCCTGACGCCGCACAGCTCCTCCAGCCATGGACAGGGCCAGGCGGCGGCAGATGCTGGGCCTCCTCCCCGTCGGCCTCGCCCTGGCCTGCTCCCTCGCCGCCGTGGGCAGCAGCCACTGGTGCCAGGGGACCCGGAGGGTGACCAAGCCGCTGTGCCCGGGCAGGCTGCCCTGCATTCGCTCCGACGGGGGCAGGAGGGACAACGCGAGCCAGGCCGTCCAGGACATTTGGGAGACGGGGGACGATAAGTTCATCCTGCGCAGGTTCCACGCGGGGCTCTGGCAGTCCTGTGAGGAGAGCGTCGGCAGCACAGGTGAGCACGGCGGCAGGTGCAGCGGGGTGGGTGACAGGTGCGGGCGCTCTGGGGCCTGCCGCCTGGCTGGGAGTCCCGGCTCTGCCACTGACTGCCCTGCATCCTCGGGCAAGCTTCTTCATCGCTCTGAGCCTGTTTCCTCGAGTGTAAAATAGGAACGATAGCGGCCCTCGTTACCAAGAGTTACCATAAAGATAAAATTACTGAGCTCACTGCCTTGCAACAGGGCCTGCTGTGGTGGGTTTAGAAACACTCGCTCTTACCATTTGCTAGTGTCACCCCATCCCTAGAGAACCAAAAGTGGCCCCGTCCGTCTCTCAACTGCGTCCTTGCACATCTAAGGGGGTCTTGGAATGGCAGGTTCTCCTGAAAAATTGACTTTATCACCATCAGTGATGATGTGGAACCCCCACCAGAAGAATCCTTCACAAGTTAACCCTCTAGAAGCCCTTGAAATAACCCTACAAAGTAGATATAATCAGCTCACAAATGAGAAACTGAGGCTCAGAGTTTCAGGTCACGGGCCTAGTGAGTCCCATCCCTTTCTCATCTTAGCACTCAGCCCTGATCTTCTGAGCTTCTGTGGGTTTGGCAGAGTGGTGATGAGAGAAATGGGGGAGGGGGAGAGAGGAGACAGAAGAGGGAGGGGAAGGGTTGGTATTTGGAGCATCCACCTTTCAGAAAATTTTTTTTTTTTTTTTTACCTCTTAAGGAACTGAGGAAGGAGGACCTGGACCCCCCCAGTGTCTGGCAGCCTGGCTGCAAACCCAAGCCCATGCTTGGGGCCAGGATGCTCTTCCCTTCCTACCAGGAAAGCACATGCCTCAAGGTCAAAAGAAGAGGTCCCCTCCACATCCTCATTTCTCTTTTTAAAATTTTATTTATTTATGTATTTATTATTGGAGTTCAATTTGCCAACATATAGCATATCACCCAGTGCTCATCCTGTCAAGTGCCCCCATCAGTGCCCATCACTCAGTCACCCCAACCCCTCGCCCACCTCCCCTTCTACTACCCCTAGTTCGTTCCCAGAGTTAGGAGTCTCTCATGTTCTGTCTCCCTCTCTGATATTTCCCACTCATTTTCTCTCCTTTCCCCTTTATTCCCTTTCACTATTTTTTATATTCCCCAAATGAATGAGACCATAAAATGTTTGTCCTTCTCCGATTGACTTATTTCACTCAGCATAATACCTTCCAGTCCTATTTCTCTCTTGATCTTGGGCTTAACACGTTAAATTTCTTGACCAGCCTTTTATTTTCTCTGCAGTTTCTAATTGCCTTTTCCCATCCTCGTAGCATTAGTGATTTCATCCTGAGGCCTAAGGAAAAGACTCCAAGTAGAAACTCTCTGATATGCTGCTTACCCATCTCCATCCTGCCCCAGTGGGGGCCACACAGGAGCCGTGCCTAGTCTTGCCCTTCCACATGTCCTGGTCAGTGCGTATGGACTTGGCATTATGTGTGGTACATACGCTGTCAGCCTAGAGCTAAGGCTACCAGAAGACCCTCCCTGCCCCTCTCCTCTAGGGAGTGCGCTCTCTTCCTATCAGTCTGCTCTCTCTACCCAGGAGGCTCATGATTCTGCATTCTGGAGGGCACCAAAGGTAGTCTCAGATTTTCAGTTTGGAAAAAAATGATCACTAAACCCATTGGCAAGGTGCTTGGAACTTCTCCTCTTCCAAGGCCTCATCTGAGGATTGCCTACTTCAATTTCCATAGCTGCATAGACGTATCATACCGAGTATCAGATGTTGGCAGTGCATGACAATCGCCCAGGGAGTTAATTCAATTCCAGGTCCCCAGCCCTGGAAATTCTGATTCAGTAGGTCGTAGACTGAGGTCTAGAAATCTACAGTCCCTTTTATAAAAATATATTTAACCAAGGTAATATTTACACATAGATAAGAGATCAAATCATTTTGAGGTGCTTCTAAGAAAAACCAACAGTCCCCTGCTGCCTTCCCACTTCTTAACCTAGTCCCACCCTTCAGGGAAACCACTTTTAGCTTAGCTGTTTCTTCTGCTATTTGCTTCCATGTTTCAAAAACCATATGCTAGGCATTACTTATCGACTTCCTGTCATAATAGATAAGGCTAAGTCTCTCATACCACCACGTCCCACATCTGTCCTGCCATCTTCCTAATATTCTTATATTACTGTTTTAGGTAAATCAATAAGTCAACAATTGATTTAGAGTATATAAATATTATTCATCACAGAATCAAGGAGGTGCTATCATTACATTAAATTTCTTGTATAGCTTTTTGCTTTTCCTAGAGTTCCTTGTTGCCTTTTCTTTTCTCACCCTCATTGCTTTTTTTCTCTTCAGCTCTCCTTTCCATTTGGTGTGTTCTGTATTTCTAACAATTTCCCCCCTGGTGATTAAGACACACACCAAAGTTAGAGAAGCAAAGGTATAGCAAAGCCCTCTGGAAAGACAGTGCTCAGAGCAGCATGGAACAAATTTGCTAAAAGCCATTTCCTTGTTAAGCAAATGGAGAGGTGGAAAGGGGAGTGAGACACAGTGGTCAGAAGTGAGATGAAACTAAAACAAGGAAAAATATGGTAAGGTTATCACAGACTGACAAATGATATGGGAATAGAAATGACGAAGAACTTCCTTACAGCTCTGGGCATGGCGAAGGCTTCATAAAGGAGATGGTGGTTGTACCAGACCTCCAAACAGGACTGTGATTTAATAGATGGAGATTAGGGCTGAGGATATTCCAGGCAGACAGGACAAAGTGAGCAAAGGTTTGAGGCAGGACAGTTCCTGTATTTGCATTAGAACACAAGGCAGGGTGGAAGAGGAAGCCTCATTACAGAAGAATTTAACTCACATGGCTCTTGAATGTGACCTGAGGCAGCTTCTGCTTCCCTACAACACAAAGTCACGGTCACTTCAGGACAAGGAATTGAGCAAGACAATGTTCCCTAGAAAGAGAAACCTAATTGAAGAAAATTGAAGCATCACTAGTGTGTAATGTCAGGGGAGGTTGGGCCACAGTAGAACCTGAACCTGAGAACAGGAGGTAGAAAATTGGACAGTCGGGAGCTGTTTCCCTAGTGATCAGGGAATTGTGAGAAAGGACTCGGCTGGGATTTTCAGAGACTGGAAGCCTTATCTCTTAAATGATGTCAGAGCTATGGGTTTCAGGGAGGCCTGGAAGCAGGTGCAAACCGTCCACTGGCATATGGCGCATGCCCGACGTAGTCACACCAACACTATGCAGATAGATGATATACACTGTCCTTGAGCTTTCTGATAAAAACAGAACAACAACAAACTATTACCAAGTTGGGGGAGAGGACCTTATCAACCTAAAACAGAGGCCAACAGCACAGTTATAGGGCTGTGTGAGGGGCTTTCAGGCCTCTTCCTCCAGAGACCAGGAATCTCCTTGGCATTTCTGCCAAAGGAGTGTTTAACACACACACACACACACACACACACACACACACACACAGCCCTCTCATGGATCATACCACTGAAAGGTGTTTAAATATATTGTCAGGAACACAGGCTGAATTTTAAGGAGAGTTGATGGTCTCAGTGATTTATGGACAAAGCCAAGTAGAAATAGAGTCCAATTCTTGACCCTTTTCTGATTAATATGCTTCTTATATATTTGATGTCACGCCGGAAAGAGACTTTAACAGGTGCCTCGCTGGATTTTCTCAAGGATTATGCTCCCCAGCCCCCTCCCAGAGATGCCTTGTGAGATGCTTTTCATAAAATTAAATAAAGAGAGTTTCGATTGTAAAAGAAATTAGAAGATGTTGCCTATTACATTTTCTTCTTGGAAATTCACAATGCATCTTAACGTTTTCAAATTTCTAAGTCTTACCATAACAAAAACCGTTTATTATTTATTACATATCCCAGTGTGTCCCAAAATTAGTTGACCACAGAAAAAGAATCTGCTTGGAGCAACCCTCTTTGTAAAAAGGCTCACCTAAAACAACAGATGCATTTTATTGAGTTCTAGAAGCAGGAGCGCTCCCTTGAAGACTGAACAGCTAGATCCTTGTAGAGCAGGGCACAGAGCTCAGATTTCTTGACCCAGACTTCCTGTTTCCCACCACCCCCCACCTCAATGCCCAAAACTTAACTGATGGTCAATTGTCTTATAATTGCCAATGAAGATGCTTGTGCCCATCAATCCAAAAAACCTCTGCTCATGTTTTTTAAAAATTTTTATTTTTTAAAGATTTTATTTATTCATGAGAGACACAGAGAAGCAGAGAAACAGGCAGAGGGAGAAACAAGCTCCCTGCAGGGACCCTGATGTGGGACTTGATCCCAGGACTTCAGGATCATGACCTGAGCTGAAAGCAGAGGCTCAACCACTGAGCCACCCAGGGGTTGCCTCTGCTCACATTTTTATATGTTTCCTAATATAAAAGGTGGTCCGGGTAAACCACAATATCTAAATATTGTCATCACTTTATTAAGAATCAAGAAGAGGGCATCTTCTCCAGAACACCTTTTTTTTTCCTCCCCTCAGAAAAACATGATCACCTTCATATGTTATAAGATGCCCCCAGAACAAAAGGTTTAGAATTAAGTCTTTATTAAGTAATAACTAAAGTAATAGCAAACATGCAATAGAGTAAAACAAGAGACATACGTCACAGGTGGAAAATCAATGCCCACAGAAGGTGGTAACAACAGCAAACAGAGCAAGATCATCGATGACCTTGAAATGTCATCCTCAGCTCAAGGGGGCAGCCCCTCACTCAGCTCAGCGGTATGGCCACATGGATTTAGGCTCTTGGTGTTGTCAGGTTTTTGTCTGACTTTTTCAAAGGAAGTAAGATATTTGGATTTCCACGTGAGAATTCCCAATTTTAGAGTATCTTGAAGGGGCGCCTGGGTGGCTCAGCTGGTTGAGCATCTGACTCTTGGTTTCAGCTCAGGTTGTGATCTCACAGTGGTGGGATGGAGCCCTGTGACGGGCTCCGGGCGCAGCGAGGAGTCTACTTCCGATTCTCTCTCTCTCCCTCTGCCCCTCCTCCCCCACTCCCCACCAAATAAATAAATAAATAAATAATCTTTAAAAAAATAAAAAGTATCTTAAAAACATTGCCCCAGAAAGCACGTCTGCAGAATATAGCCTGAGGCTCCCAGCTAAAGATCACTGCACACAAACATCTCCTCTTAAGTGTAATTCATCACAAGGGCCTGGGAGATCTGGGGGTACATGAAAGAAAAGGATTATAGCTGCAAGTGAACGAGAAGGCACCCAAACAGTGCTTGGACAGAGGGTCAGAAGGGGCGCGGGCCTCTCAGGACACCTGACAATAAGCACTTCATCCAGGTGCCCCTGAATCCAAATAAGCCCAGGAGAACAGCCTTGGGACATCCGACCATCCCCAGATCTGCTGCCCCAAGGCCTTACGGATTTTTTTTTTCCTTCTGAATCCACTTCATCTCTGTGCCTGCAAAGGCTGACCCTCGAGGGGAGGAGCGCGATCTCAGGACATCCTCTGCACAAGCCACCTCTTCCCATTCCTGTTCCTGTTGCCAAAGTGCTTTTAAAGGGGGGGAAGCACCTCTGACTTCCCCCTCTGAGATGAAACTCCTGGCAGAGGCAGTGCTCACATGGCATTCTCTCCCTTAGGCGAAGCAACGAGTCAACAGAATGTGCTGGTTCCCAATTCCGCAGTGTTCTGTTGAAGCCACAAAGGTCAAGGACAGAGGGGCCTGGGGGCCCCATGGGGTGGGGGGTGGGAGGGCAGGACCAGCAGATGGGGATGCACGAGTCCAGCACTGGGGACCTGGACACGGTTTCCCAAGCTGGCTTGGGGCTCCGCTTGGCCGGCGAAGCACTTGCAGCCCAGCTATGTCACACCAGCCTCTCCAGCTTCATGGGATTTACGAAGATTTTTCCTTTTAATCCCGCTGGCCTCATTCAAAAGGAACACCATTTCTGAGGATTCAGATTAATCAAGGGGTCACTGTGGCCTGACTCCTTGCCCGGGCTGACCTCAGCCTTCAAAGCCAGGGTGAATTCTCCTTATCTCCTTGTCTGGCCTCTATTCTCTCTTTGCTCTGCCCCTGGTCCTGTACTTGGCCCTCTCTTTATTCCTGTGACAAAGGGCAGGCCACTTTGGAAGGCAACGTAGATGGTTAGTCCACACCCACTCCATGGGTTATGTAGAAAGACAGCAGGTGGTGATACGCAAAAAGGTACTGGATTTCAGGGGGGAAGCCCAGTTTCAGTTCCCAGTTTTTCCAATCTGTCTGAGCCTGGCCTCCAAATCTGTAAAATGTGGCTATTTGTACTCACCTGATCGATAATGAAATGCTCCATAAAAGGGGGGCATCTGTGTGGCTCAGTGGCTGAATGTCTGCCTTGGGCTCAGGGCATGAAGCTCGGGTCCGGGGATTGAGTCCCACATCCGGATCCCCGCAGGGAGTCTGCTTCTTCCTCTGCCTATGTCTCTGCCTCCCTCTCTGTCTCTCATGAATAAATAAATAAATTTTTTTTTAAAAAAAGAAGCTCTGCACCAGCCCCAAAGGGCTGAGAGCAGCACGTGAGTGTCAAGATATCCCCCGTGCCGTGCGGGCGTCCTTGGTAGAACCCACGGGATGCGGACAAATTTTCCTACTGTGACCATAACACCACCGCCACTGCCAAAGCCAGAGAACCTGTGAGGAACATGGGCCCATCGCATCAGTCCAAAGTTGACCTCATTAAAAAGCTTAAGAGGCCACTGAGGCTTCAGATGGGCAGATGGGTCCCCGATGCTACCGTCCTGACCCCCAGGCTGTGGAATACCTTCCTCTGGGCCGCTTGCCCTAGACAGTTAGGTGACGAGTAAAGCCCTTTCTGCACATTTGTCAGGAAGTCTCCCTGCAACACAGCTCGACCAAATGGCTGTATCATAAACCCAGGCTTTGTTCTTCTTCCTATAGCTCAGCAGAGGTGCACTGCAGATGTGCCAAACCATGATGTCCCGGGGCCCTTGGACTTTCATGGTGACAAGAATGGCAAACCTTAAGGTTTATGGCCTTTAGACATGTGCCGCCGTGAGCATGCACCTGTTTGGGCATATGGTCCTTCTTGCATGAGCCTGATGAGTTAGAAGGTGAAGCCAAGGGAAGGGCTCTGTGTTGGGAGGACAGGTGGAGGAGCCTGGCCATAAAGGAAGAGGAATTTGGGGGCACCTGGGTGGCTTAGTGGTTGAGCATCTGTCTCTGGCCCACAGTGTGATCCCGGAGTCCTGGGATCGAGTCCCACATCGGGCTCCCCGCAGGGAGCCTGCTTCTCCCTCTGCCTGTGTCTCTGCCTCTCTCTGTGTGTCTTTCATGAATAAATAAATAAAATCTTCAAAAAATAATAAAAAATAAATAAATTCCCAAAGCAAGGCTAATGTGAGGACTTCTGAATCTGTTTTAGGGATGAGAAAGCCACTCCTTTGAAGAGTCAGTGATGTGTGGCCCACCCTGCTTTTAATTCCAGCCAGCCCAGACTGGGAGCAGCTCTGTGTCTCAGGCATCCCCGCATCTCCTGGCACCCTCCTTGTCCTGCCACACTCCAGAAAGCACGATGAAATGCAAATAGCTAGGTTGCTCAGTAACAGATCTGAATTTTCTCTAATTCTCTCTTTTTTTAAAGATATATTTCTTTATTTTAGAAAGAGGGTGCACAAGTGAGGGGAGGGGCAGAGGGAGTGAGAGAATCCAAGCAGGCTTCTTGGTCAGCCTGGAGCCCAACGTGGAGCTCAATCCCTAGACCCTGAGATCAGAGCCTGAGCCAAAATCAAGAGTTGGACTCTTAACCGACTGAGCCATTGGCCGGGGAGGGCTGCTCTAATTCATTTTTTTAAATTGTTACAAACCTGGTTACTTTCCTTCTAAGGAGAAACAAACTGAAAATCATACTAGAAGGTATGCTGTTGGGGGAGTTGAGAATCCCGGGTCTAAGGCTCGCAGTATCAACCTGGACGGGCTGGATTATGCTGCAGTAAAAACCAGCCCCCAAATCTCAGTGGTTTAACTCAACACATTCATGTCTAGCTCATTCTGTGTGGATTTTTCAGGTCGGCAATTCAGGCTGATGGACACTCCATGCAGACGTGTGCTTCTGTGATCACAGAGGCAGGGGAGCAAGACTCGGGTGGACAGGACATTGGCCCTTAAACCTTCTGACCAGAAATGACTCCCCTCATGGCAGCTCCCAATTCACTGACCAAAGAAAGTCATATGGCCAACCTGGACTCACCGGGATGGGATTGAATTATGCTCCTGTGGGGTGGGTGGGGAGCAGGACATGTCTATGAACAATAAAGTAATTGACCACATTCCCCAAACCTTGTTCAAATGACCTGGGATAAGGGGCTCCTGGGGGGCTCAGTCGGTGAAGCGTCTGACTTCGGCTCAGGTCATGATCTCAGGGTCCTGGGATCGAGTTCTGCATCGGGCTCCCTGCTCCGCAGGAAGTCTACTACTCCCTCTGCTCATTCTCTCTCTCTCTCTCTCTCTCTCTGCCAAATAAATAAAATCTTTGAAAAAAAATGGCCTGGGATAGATTGAAGGCACTAGGAACACATTCTGTCACTAATTGTTCGGGTTACTCCTACTTATGAGTATATTCTCTTTGTGTTTATTCTAGGTGAAAAGTGTAGGAGTTTCCAGAGCATCATACCAGCTGAAGAACAAGGTACAACACCTTACTCATGTGCTGTCCACCAGCACGCCACCCCACGATCTGGATAACTGTTAGGGTTTTTGTTGGGATGGGGGAAAAGATGGGGGTTTAGTTTGTTTGTTTGTTTTGTTGTTGTTTTTCCATGATGTCAAACCCAAAAGCTGGAACTGTGGGCTCTCTCTCCATGTGCCCTGGAGTCAGTGGCGCCGGAAAATGCTAAGCAACCAATTTTGCCAGGAGGGAGGGATGGGAAGCCCTGACAAGTAGTGTCTGATGTTTCCTGGGGTATGAAAACTCCCACCGTGGCTAATTTGCAAGCTACCACAATGCAAGGTAGATGCAGTGCCCAGGAGAGATGGGCTCTGGCTCGCCATGACCTACAGAACTTTGTCTTCTGTGTAACGCTCATCAAGGTCATCATGATGACCTTCTCAGTATCTGTGTCCCCAACAAGGATAAAGGTTTTGTGAAGGCGTGAATCATGCCTGCTTCATCCACTGCAGGGGTCCCCAGCACCTGGCTTGCTCTGCAGGATGACTTTCAGGAATGTTAGCTTCTCTCCATGTCCCCTTAGTCCCCTGGCCTCCACCTCTGACGCAGTTCCTCGAAGCCACAGGCAGGATCCCCTCCAGAGGGCAAATAATTGGCTCACATAGAAATAAAATAAGGTTTGGGCGCCTGGGTGGGTCAGTTGGTTAAGCATCTGCCTTCGGCTCAGGTCATGATCTCAGGGGTGGAGTCCTGTATCGGCCTCCCTGCTTAGCAGGGAGTCTGCTTCTCCCTCTGACCCTCCCCCACTCTCCTGCTTTCTCTCTCTCAAATAAATAAATAAATAAATAAATAAATAAATAAATAAATAAATAAATAAAATCTTAAAGAAAGAAACCAATAAGGTTTTGGGATCTCTAACCAGGGTGCTTCAACTCTAGATGTCTCTCTCTGCCCTCTCGTGTAACGTTGGGTATCTTCTCTAAAAAGACAAAGTCTTCTGGTGAAATCTAAACAATGCATTAACTTTTGAACTGGGCAAGAGAGACCCCCAGCATCTCTCATGTCTTCACATCAGACTCTTATTCCATTTTTTTCCCTCCCAGCAAAGGACAAATTTACACACTCCTCTCTCAACCCCAAGGAGGCCTCTATCACTGCCAACTTTCCAAGATCCAGCAGACCTCGTTGTGGTTTCCTAACCCTTGGCATTTGCTTTTTATTTTTTGTTTTAGAAGTGAACTCAATCAAAGGGCTAGACATTGCAGTACTTCTGAATTCTCAATGCTCAGCATCCCTGTCATCCTCACATGTTTACAGGTGTTCTGTGGCTGTCCATTGGGGCCGAGATCATGAATATTTTTCTGATGATGACAAGTGCCATCCTCCTGGGCTCCAGAGTGAGTTATCATCACTCTCATTTCCATCAGCTCAAAGTGGATGCCTCTGTAGCCATCCTCATGGTGCTTGCAGGTACTTCACCGTAGCAGCCCTCAGACAGCCCGATTCTCCCCAGAATCAGGGACAGAGCTTCAGGCTGGCTGTCCCCACTGCCAAAGCGCTGGCTGGCTCTTTTCCATCAATGGCCAGTTCAGCGGGACAGCTCGCTGGTCCACCAGAGAAGTCACTGAGTTAATCCCATGGGGGGGAAGCAATGATGCTTTGGGTGACTGATGAAGAGAAAGAAGGGTAGACATAGAGGATGGAGAATTAAATGTATTACTGCATGTTTATCACAACTCTGGGAAGGAGGTACACTGGCTCTGAGAACAGAAATCGCCTAATTTAGTACGGTGGCTACACATGAAATCCTGCCTGGGTTCAGATCTCTGCTACCTAATGGCTGTGTGATCCCGGGCAAGTCACTCAACCATTCTAAGCCAGCTATCTCAAAAGCCTATGGTGATGGCCAAGTAAGAATGCACCTGGTATGTATAAGAAAGCAAGAAATGGTCCCTTGCTAAAAATCATTATCCAGGTTTGATGTACATAAAAGAATGAAGAACTCCCTTCTTGGGGATGGGGGGGGGTCTTCTGTGTCCTCCAAGCAACTTTTAGAGCAACTTCATTTGGGTCTCAGGAGTTGGCCTTTCTATCAGAAAAAGAACCCTGAACAAATGGTTTCTTTGCCTCCCTGTCCTGATACTCAAAGCTCTGTTAATAGTGCATCAGCTCAGTTGGGAGCTTGGTAAGTGTCAGGCGTCTTTCCCCAGCCTCATCATCAGTGAATAGAATGATAAAATCCAATTTCTGGAACTTCATAGCAAGGAGGCAGGCCATGGGCTCGTGGAGACTCTTCTGCAGGTCCTGGCATCCTCCAGGGCCCCCCAAGGTCATGAGCAGACCTCTTCTTGGACATCTATTCAGTTTCGACTGTGAATACATGTCAGGTAGTGTGTTTGAGGATTTACATCATAAGGACTTTAGCCAGCTCTATTAACATATAAATAATTGTCCCCATCAGTTAAAACCCCTGACACCTATCCCTAACTAGTTGCCATTTATTTAAATTACATTAAAACACCATCTATGGACTTAGAGTCCCCATACAAGACAGACGAACCAATGAAACAACTACAGTTTAAAAGTGAAATTCAAGAAAACTTTCTTTAACAGAAGACCACACTCTATAGAAAGCTCCCTCCAAGTATCTGGAAAGATTGACACAGTGCATTCAAATCCTAGACATATCCTGCCACACCTAGGGGGGAAAGTCTTCCAGAGTCTCCAGGCAAAAAGGCTGAGCTGAGCCACTGAGAAAGGAAAGAAAATCCCATTGGCAACTGATTTCTGTTCCTCCCAATTTCTGTCATGTGAATCTAGTGTGGCCAGAACCCACTCAGTGTTTCTATGTTAGCAAACCATCCATATGAAAAAGAATAATGTGACAGAGCACTGTAGAGTGTGGGAAAGAGAGAATGGGACATTGGAGCCTCTGAGCATTGGGACACCAGGGCATGATAGACAGGAGAGTTGGTCATTGGAGAAATGACATGTCAGAGGAAGGCCCGCCATGAGGATTCATGACACTAAGGAATTAGCGTGTACATGAAACACGAAGGCTGCTTGCAAGGGCTCAAGGAGGATGCTACTGGGATTCTTACATACAACTCACATAAGGTAAAGAAACTACATTCCTAACTGCGGCTCACAAAAGCTTTCCTTGTGCAGGGCTTCTCAGCATGGTGGCCCACATGATGTACACAACCATTTTTCAAATCACTGTGAACCTTGGACCAGAAGATTGGAGGCCTCAGACGTGGGACTACGGCTGGTCCTACTGGTGAGTTGCTGGCCCTACTGGTGGGTTCAAGTCCTGATGGACCAGCAGGGATGCACGCAGGGTGTTTAGGACAACCAACCTTGGCCGTTGTTCTACCATCTGACTTTGACTGACTTCTTAACCATTCTGTGGCCCCGCTCTCCCATCTGTGAAAGGATGATACGGTCTCGTGTGTTCACGGGCATTTGAAGAGATTGTGTTTGTAAAATCCTTGGCACAGAGTCAAGTCCTCAGGAAATGGAAACACTAGGGATGCCTGGGTGGCTCAATAGTTGGGCATCTGCCTTTGGCTCAGGTCATGTTCCCGGGGTCCTGGGATCGAGTCCCGCATCACGGTCCCCGCAGGGAGCCTGCTTTTCCCTCTGCCTGTGTCTCTGCCTCTGTGTGTGTGTGCCTCTCATGAATAAATAAATAACATCTTTTTTTTTTTAAAAAAAGAAAGAAATAGAGACACTGATGTTATTCCATTCTTAAACACATCGCACCTGCTTCCTTTTGTAATCCTTTCTGAAAATTTCCCTTTCTTTGTCATCTAACCTTCATATTGAATTCTATTTTAGATTTCAGTTGAATTTCCAAAAGGTCTTTCTTGTGTTCTAGTTATTCCTTTTTCATAATTCCTGATCCTGCTTTGTTCATGCAGTATCTTCTCATATCTCTCTGCACATCGTGATCAAAGGGTTTTCTTCTGACTACTGTTTTCTTCTGTTCCTTGTGCTACCTCTTTTCTTTAGATCCCCCCCCCTTTATCTATTTATTGTTGGGCCTTTCCCCTAGATGTTGGTACCCTTGAAGTCAAGTCATATATAAGGAGGATTGGAAACTCTGGAATGGGTTTAAAACTTGCCTATGGGTAGGCTTCTTTGTAGGCAATCGAATATGGAGACTTTTATTTCACCTGAGAATGTCACCCCTTGAAAATACACCAATGCCAGTTGGCAGAGGTTCTTTCTCAGCGACCATTTGAATAGGTTCTGTGGAAGGTATAACGTGTAGACCATCATCTCAGGAGGCAACAGGCTTCCAGAAGGTAGGGGTAGAAAGTAACAACACCAAGTGCCTGCCCTGGGTTAGAGCCAACCACAACACTAACAAATGCAACAGTTCTGTGTCAGCAGATACTATGCAGAGTACTTTCCGTACATGAGTTCACTGAATTCCGTACAACCACCCTGTGTGCAGTGTTACTATTAACCAGGTTTTGCAGATGAGGAACCTGATATTGAAGTGAAGTCCCCAGCTCAAGGGTACCCAGATCATAAGATACGGGTGCAAACACGCCATGCAAGCTTGGTGCAATGACTCCAAAGTCTGTTCTCTTGACCATTGGGCTACAACAACACTATTGGCTGGTCTCTGAAACTTTTCATCCGAAGTCCAGGTCCAAATCGGATGGAACTAGGAGCTGGGTTTTTCACCAGACTGACCCCACAGCAGAAAGCCCTAGAACCAGAGCCCTACACTCCCTCCTAATGGTGCGTTTTGTTGACAGCCTCGCGTGGGGTTCATTTGCCCTCTGCATGACTGTGTCGGTCATGGCCATGAACAGATATACAGCAGCCCGCCTGGAGTTCACAGAGAAGCAGAAGGTACAGAAGGGAAGTCAGCACTCTCAACTCAACTGCCCGGAGCCCAAGGCTTTGGAAAGTATTTGGGAAACAGAAGCTGCTCCCAGCCCTGCCGGGAGTGCCCTCACAAGTGTCTCTGAGCACCTGCCACCAAGTGCCCCCGGCAAGGTGTCCATGTGCTAGACAATGCTTGTGGCTACCGAATGCGCACAGGCAGGCAAGCCAGGCACCCGTGTCCACAATGCACATCTCTGGGGTGGAATTCACAAGGCTGTGGTCCAGGTAAACCTTCTGCCCACCATCTAACCCTTTATTAAACAGCTTTGGCTTCAGCTACGATTCCTAGTAAAATGCCAGTGTCTTTAAATGAGATTACTCTTACAGGAGATATCAACCATTGACACTCTAGTATAAATGAGCACCTCAAGCTTTCCCAACAGTGAGTTTAACAAAGGTAACCAAAGAAGAGAGAACATGTAAGCACTCAGGGTAATAGAAGTTGAAGAAAGAGTAAAGGAAGATTCTAACAACAAAGGGTGTGAAATGTGTTGCCCATACATGTTTGTTGACAGAAGAGCCCAGAAAAAATTTCCCTTAACGAACACATAAATTGACAGTATGCATGTCTATCCCATACTTTCTCTTTTATTTTAATCAAGAAGGCCCAAATTTAAATTGAAAAAGTTGGTTTCATGTTTCTTTCAACATATATTTTCTTTGAAATGTCCTGATTTCTACCTATAGTAGGATCCCCTTGGAAGGATAATCATATGATAAAACAAAATGAGAACAGTCGAATAGAATGACATCTTATCATAATGAAGTAGAACAAGTGTTGGAATCATTGTGCTTAGATCACCAGGCTCTTTTGCTTCTAAAAATAAATATGGCTTAAATATGCAAGTTTTGTTTGAGGCCATGGAGTGCTGCATGTTTGCTAATGTGTGCAGTTACAATATTATATAAATTTATCTTATCTTTTAAACTAACATATTATTAAGGCCACGGGCTGTTAGACACATCATTTGGGTTTTTGAAAAAAATTAAACTGCTAAATTATAACAATCCTAAATATGTCCTAACTTAGATTTATTTATTTTTTTTTTTTAGTGTTTATGGGGTTAGTGGACACATCGTTTCTGGAAGAGGAAGAAAAAAAAAAAAAAAAACCCTGAGTGTTTCAATGAAATTATTCAGTCTGCTTATGCGGAACTGTAACATTTATACTGTCACAAAGTAAGGAGAAATTAGCTTCTTCGTGTTTGGGGCGCTAGTCAAGTACCTAATAAATGATGGTTCCATGGGATTCTGTGTTCAAGCATATTTGAAGAGATAGAAAATGGATTTTTGTGGGAATAAGCCCAGCTCAGAAAGGCACGATGAGGTTCCCCTGGGCCATTTCTTCACCTAGATCAGAGGGACCTGTATCCAGTGGCTTCTGCCCTCCACTGTATACAGGTTTTGTATGGTTTGTCACCCCCCATGTATACATGTAGGGAGATTCTGTGTCATCGTCACAATATCAAGTCAGAGTCTGATCCTAAAGAGAAGGAAACGTGCCTGAAATCCTGAAATGTTCACAGAGACATTTGGTTCTCTAAAAAAAAAAAAAAAAGTCTGTGCAGGATGTGACCAAAGTTGCCAAGGGAAAAAATTAATTTTCTGGAGCCACGTGCGAAAAGCTGGTGTCATCAGATGGCACAGGTGGCACCTTGACAAATACGTGATCAGTTAGATGCCAGGACAGGACATGAGCCGATTGGTCCCTGAGTTTCAAGCCAAGACTCTTTGCTATGTCCTCTGAACTCCCAAGGCACTTTTCTTCCTTTCAAATTTTTTAAACGGCGGTTTTATTAAAGTATAACATACATAACCCTGAGTATACACACACCCTAAGTGTACAGCTTAGTGAATTTTCAGAAAGGGAACGTGCCCTGTAACCACCACCACCCCCAGATCAAGAAACAGAGCCAAGGTGTCTCATTTTCATCTAGCTTTGCTCTGAGACAGACCCAGGTGGATTTGAACTCCTTAGTAGAGAAATAATCTATTTATGTATTTGTTCCCCTCTCAAAGGTTGTAAATTGCTTCTCTATGGCAAGGACTTTTCTCTGTACCTGCCCCCAACGTCTAAAACTGTGGTTGGTGGAACACCTGGGTGCCTCAGTGGTTGAGTGTCTGTCTGTCTTTGGCTCAGGGCATGATCCCGGGGTCCTGGGATCAAGTCCCACATCAGGCTCCCTGCATGGAGCCTGCTTCTCCCTCTGCCTGTGTCTCTGCCTCTCTCTCTCTCTCTCTCTCTCTCTCTCTCGTGTGTGTGTGTGTGTCTAATGAATAAATAAATAAAGTCTTTTAAAAATTGTGGTTGGCAAGTAGAAAACCTTCATACACACGTCTGCTTGTATGTGTATATGTGTGTGTGTGCGTGTGTGTGTGTGTGTTTAGGAAAAAATATCAAATGAACACACACACATATATTTATATTCTATCCAATAGACCTTTGTATTTTTTAGCATTTTGTAGATATTGATACAGTTTGTGATTAAGGGCATGGACTCAGGAGCCAGAGTGCCTGGCTAGAAACCCTAGCTTTTCGCCTTGACCTTGGGTGAGTCATTCATCCCTCTGTGCCTCAGATTTCTCATCTGTAGAATGAGAGAATAATCCTCCCTATTTCAAGGATCATGAGGACCAAGGGCATTAGTATGTGTGACGATCCTAGAATAATAGTCAGCACCTAGTAAGCACAACAGAAGGATTAACTGCTAGGATCTGCCACAGGCAAAGCACTGTGTCAGGTCCTGTGGGTATTTAAGGAAACAAGATAGAGTCTGAGCCCTTGCCAGTGAGTTGGGGAAACAATGGTGAAATCTCAGTGACCACATCCAGGGGAGAGAGCCAGGATCGAATGAGGGCCCCAACCAACCAACCATTTTAAGTGTGGACACTGTCTACCCTTAGTTAACCATTCAGTGACTTTTATCAGGTGTCTACAATGTTCCAGGCACCACACCATTCTTCCTGGTGTAAAGATTCCAGCTTCTCCCTTTTCTGATATTAGGAAAATACCCATTTGGGGTCAGTTGTTAGAAAACCGGTCCAAGTCTACTGCCTACTTACTGCACCAACAAACCCAAGCAGTTTCCAGAACGTCAAGTGTTTTGACTAATCAACCCATCACAAGAAGCTGCCAGCAATGGCTCTCAATGGTCTTCCCCAACCAGGCTCACGAGACTCAGAGGCAAAGAGTCTATGTCTCCCTTATGAGGTGAGTGGTAAAGAAGGGTGACCACTGACTCCCTGTGCTTGAGCAAGAATAAACAAGGTGTCTCCAGGTGAAGAACTGAAAAAGCAGAAGTCTCCAGTGGGTCTAAACTCACTGATTGGCCCTGAGTCTGTTTTCTGTTTTATTGATTGTTTTCATAGAATTGACAACTTAGCCTCTTTGCTGTCACCAGACAAACCCCTCTTGGGGAATCACAGCTGAATGGTCTGGGCTGAGAGGGACTTCTTTGAAGACCAGAATTATGGTTAGTTAGTAAGCTTGCCCAGTGAGATGCACCATGTTTGCTCATGTTAACACTGTTCACTCCTTGAACACTGTGAGGTGTGTGTCATGGAGATACAGAGCCCGTACGCTGGTCCTGTAGAAACAATTTAGTGTTGTTCCCAAGGAAAGAGGTAGGAGGACACTGTAAAACCACCAAGATGAAAGGTTAGGGGGCATGTCCATCACTTGGTGGTTGACCAATATTGCTATTCACTTTTACTAAGTCAACTGTGCTGCCTTAGAGAGACAGACTATCTGGGTGGGGCTTTAACTACTTAGGGATTTTTTTTTTTTTTTTTTTTTTTAGTCATCACAAAGCAAGAGAGCAACATCTTTTACACAGTGAAAACACAGAAGAAAAGAAAGTGGCAATCTAGAAAACAGGAGAATCAAGGAGAATCAATCACATTTTATATGAGTGACCATCATCTTAGATTCAGGTTGCCCCCACAACAAGGTTGGACAATTTTTTAACTAATTTTTTATTTGGTAAAATACACATAAAATTAAATATACCATCTTAACCATTTGTAAATGCACATTTCAGCAGCATTAAACACATTCCACTGTTGTGCAACCATTGCCACCACCCGTCTCTGGAACTTTCGTCATCTTGCAAAACTGAGACTCTGTCTCCATTCAACACTAACTCCCCATTGTTCCTCCCCCCTGCCCCTGGCACCCCCATTCTGCTTTCTATTTTGATGAGTTTGACCACTCTAGTACCTCATCACCCAGTATTTGTTCTTTTATGACTGCCTTATTTCACTCAACACAGTGTCCTTGAGGTTCATCCATGTGGTAGCAGGTGTCAGGATGTCCTTCCTTTTTAAGGCTGAATATTCTAATTTTTCAATACATCAGGCTAGTCCAACAACCCACCGTCCTGTCCCATCCTTGCTTTTCCTCTTCAACAGCCCTGCTACCTATGCAATGTTGCCGCCAGGCATGGAGAGCACCCATCCTCCCCAACGGAGATCAGGAGTGAAAGTAAGTTTGTGCTGCAAAGCAAGTGCTGGTCCTGGCTGGAAGAAGATTTCGAGCCACCAGAACCTGCGTTTTAGCCCAGAAAATGAGCCTGCGGGAGTGAGGGGGTGACAGACCCAACAATGTACCTATTACGGAAGTACGTGCTCACACATTACCTGACTTAGCCCTGGCACTCTTCACCTCCGAATCCTGCTCAGAGTCCTCAAGAATGGGTGCTGATGTGCATTGAGGTAAGGCAATGAGATGAACCAACACAGATGAGGAAAAAAATTGCCAGGGAGAAGGGAGAACCTGAAACTGTCAGGTGCAGTGATGGGCCAGACATCACCTCTTATATTCTATCTCTGCATGGTGACAATGGTGGTAGCATCAGTGTTTCTGCTTCCAGAAGATGCCCATGAGATCAGGCCTAAGTGTGTGCCTGAGGCTACATGCAATTCAGGAGCAGAACTGAGATTCGGACTCAGGACAGGCAGTTCCAAGCCCATCATGCAGCCTTTCTGGGGGCAGAGTAGGAGACAAATCCTCTTGTCTCCTCCTCCATCCCCACAAAGGACTGTCAAAGGGCAGGACCCTGGGGCATCTTATAGGAAGAGTAAAGGGGTTGACTATGCCACTGAGGGAGCACTTGCCTCTGGTCCAGAGATGGATTAGGGCAATTTGATGCTACACTTAGCTTTAAACATGGCTTCTGCTTGGAACCAAGGAAATTGAAGAGGCTCCAGAGGTTCTGCACAAGCAGGCTGGGGCTTGCTGTGCTCTAGATCATGGCTTTCACACCCCAGGCTTTCCAGGATGGCCCCCAATACCACAGAAGCGCATTCACACTGTTCAGTCTTAGTTCTCAAGTCTTGGGCTAGAAAATACCATTATTTCAGGGTCAGGCAAATCATTAGTCTTCTGTCCTAAGCAGGGTTGCAAGGTAGACTGGGATTTTGAGCAAGAATCTCTCTGTAATTGAAGAGGGTGCTTTTAAAAAAGATTTTATTTATTTATTCACAAGAGACAGAGAGAGGGAGAGAGAGGGAGAGGGAGAGAGAGAGAGAGAGAGAGAAGCAGGTTCCATGCAGGAAGCCCAATGTGGGACTCAATCCCGGGACTCCAGGATCACGCCCTGGGCCGAAGGCAGGCTCTAAACTGCTGAGCCATCCAGGGATCCCCGAAGAGGGTGCTTTTGGTTGGAATATCCCTTGTCTGTGGCAGTCAAGCCAAAAGAAAGGGAAACTCCCACCACCCTTAGTGGGTGTGAGTTTTCACTGGTTCAACTAAAGTTCCCCTGAGAGTTGTGTCTGATCCCAAATAGAGTTCCATGCCTGAGAGCCCACTGCTCTGTCTTGCCTCTTCTGCATGGCCAGGGTCATGGGGCAAAGTGGAAGCTACCACTTTGCTATCTCTTAGACACAGTGAGACTGTCATCCAAATGTCAAGGTGTGCAGAAGGCTGTGTGGTCAAAGCAGAATGTGCAGGGAGTTTGGGTGGATCGTGAGCCACCTTCAGGGCTGGCTTGTTATGGAATCACTGATAGTAAGTCTGAAAGAGAACTGAAACCTCAAGATAATCTTCACAGAGAAGTTCCTGTCGATGTCACCAATGGCTTCTCATTACTAAAGTCAAGGTCACTTCTCAGACCTTATCTCACTTGACCAATCAGCAGTATTGGACACAAACAGTCACCTCCCCCCACTTCAAACATATCTTCACTGGACACCCAGGACACCACTCCCTTGTGTCTCCCCCAACACACTGACCACATCTCTTCTGTCTCCTTTGCTGACCTTTCTTCAAGCCCCCAAGCTCTGGATGTTGGAGTACCAAAAAGCACAGCCCTCCAGGGTCCCCCCAGTCCATACTAATGTCTTAGGGGACCTCATCCCTTTACAAGTCTGGCAAAACCACCAACTTGTGATAGCTCTCAAATATATAACCTGAGCCTAGACCTCTCTTACCTGGACATGCCTCCAGACTGGCTTACCCAACTTCCTACTCAACACCCCCACTTAGATTAACAGGGTTTCAAAATTAACAGAACAAAACAGCACTTGTAGTTCACCCACATCCTCAATCATTGCTTCCTGCAGCCTTTCCCAACTCAAGAAAAAAGAAGGAAGGAAGGAAGGAAGGAAGGAAGGAAGGAAGGAAGGAAGGAAGGAAGGAAGGAAGGAAAATTAATAGTAACTATCCTATTAGTCATTCAAGTCAAAATCTTGGAGTAGGGGCACTTGAGTGGCTCAGCTGGTCTTGGTCTCAATCTCAGGGTCATGAGTTCAGGCCCTGTGTTGGGCTCCAACTGGGCATGGAGCCTACTTTAAAAAAAAAAATCTTGAAATGATCTTGACTCTTCTCTTTCCTTTATTCCTCTCTATCCAATGTATGAGCAAATCCCGTCTGCTATACCTTCAAATATGTCTGAATCCAGGCACTTCTCACCACCTTGACTGCTACCCAGTGAAGACAAACCAAGGCCAGCATCACTGTTTACCTGGGTTATTGTTGCAAAAGTCTCCCGCTGGCCTCTCTACTTCCATCCTTGTCCCCATACACCTTATTCCCAGTACAACAGGTCTACATGAAAGTCCATTCACATCTTCTCTCTCCTCTGAACACCCCAAGGATTACCATCTCATTTAGAGCAAAAGCCAAAGTTCTAACCATGTCCCACAAGATCTATGGACCCTCCAACAGACACATGAAAAGATGCTCAACATCATTCATCATCAGGGGAATGCAAATGAGAACCACAACATAGATCACCTCACACTTGTCAGAATGGCTAGGGTCAAAAAGACAAGAAGCAACAAGTGTTGGCAAGGGTGTGGAGAAAAAGGAACACTTGTGCTCTGTTGGTGGGAGTGTAACTTAGTGCAGCCACTGTGAAGAACAGTATGGAGCTTCCTCAAAAACTTATAAATAGAAATACCATATGATCCAGTAATTTCGCTACTGGGTATTCACCCAAAGAAAACAGAAACACTAATTTAAAAAGATATATGCACTCCTATGTTTATTGTAGCACTATTTACAACAGCCAAGATATGGAAGCCACCTAAGTGCCTATTGATAGATGAACAGAAAAAGAAGATGTGATATATATATATAATGGAATATTATTCAACCATAAAAGGAATGAGATCTTGCCATTTGTGACAACATGAATAGATCTTGAGGATATTATGGTAAGTGAGATAAGTCAGAGAAAAACAAATACCACATGATTTTACTTATATGTGGAATCTAAAACCCAAAACAAATCAACAAAACCAAACTCTTTTTTTAATGTTTTATTTTTATTTCTTAGATTTTACTTATTTACTTGAGACAGAGACAGAGCAAGAGCAAAGTGAGGGACAGAGGAAGAAGCAGGCTCCCCGCTGAGCATGGGGCTCATCTTGGGACTCAATCCCAGGACCCCCAAAATCATGACCTGAGCTGAAGGCAAATGCTTAACCAACTGAACCACCCAGGTGTCCCCACAAAACCAAACTTTTAAATACAGAGAACAAACCAATGGTCGCCAGAGGGGGATATGTAGGGGGACGGGAAAAACAGATAAAAGGAACTCAGAGGTACACACTTCCAGTTATAAAATAAATAAGTCATGGAGATGAAAGGCACAGTATAGGGAATATAGTCAGTAATATTGTAATAACATTACAGATGGTGACCACACTCATCAAGGTGAGCACTGAGTAATGCCTAGGATTGTCAAATCAGTATGTTGTATACCCAAAACTAGCATAACATTACATGTTAATTACACTTCAATATAAAAAAATTTTTTGGGGATCCCTGGGTGGCGCAGCGGTTTGGCGCCTGCCTTTGGCCCAGGGCACGATCCTGGAGACCCGGGATCGAATCCCACGTCGGGCTCCCGGTGCATGGAGCCTGCTTCTCCCTCTGCCTGTGTCTCTGCTCTGCCTCTCTCTCTCTCTCTCTGTGACTATCATAAATTAAAAAAGTAAAAAATAAATAAATAAATAAATAAATAAATAAATAAATAAATAAAAACGCTCAAGTGTTGTTTAAAAAAAATTTTTTTTTAAGATAGGTAGGCTCTCAACTGCTTCCCTAAGTTCATCCATTACTCACCTGCTCCAGTCACTGTGCTCCATGCACAGCCTCCCTGGCGGCTCCTTGGGAATCCCAAACACATTCTGCCTCAGGGCCTTTGCACCTTGCTGGTCCCTTTGCCTACAATGCCTGTCCCCCATATATCCTCCTTACTTCCTCAGGCATCCACTCAGGCACCATCTTTCCACCACACTCTGTGATCACTGTACATGAAATGAGAGTGACATATTCTCGGTTTGCCTTTTCCCTTCTCCCAGGCTAGACCCTGTGATGTGCCACTCGGATTCCTCTTGGCTGACAGACTTGTTGCCTCAGCTGCTGGCAGTGCGGTCAGCCAACAGCCAGCTCTTAGCCCCTTCGAGGATCACCTCAGTTACAGAGACCTGACCTTGGGCCCTTTGGGCCCAAGCAGGTAGAGAAGCCACTAGCCCATTGCCTGAAAGCTCTGTGACACTCACCTTTGCTGCTTGACTCCTCTTTGCTTTCTGTTTAATGAAAATGGTAGGGCTGGTTTTGGATGAGTCTACATGATACACGGGCATCAGCTGGAGGTAGACAATCCCACTCAAGAGTGGCTCTGACGCATGATGGAGAAGGAAGATCTTCCACGCACAGAACTTGGAGGAACACCTATTTTTTAAAAGATTTTATTTATTTATTTATTTATTTATTTATTTATTTATTTATTTGAGAGAGTGAGAGGGAGCATGAGCAGGGAGGCAGAGGGAGAAGCATACTCCCCACTAAGCAGGGAGCCCAATGTGGGGCTCGATCTCAGGACCCTGAGATCATGCCCTGAGCTCTGTGCTCAGCTTGATATTCTCTCTCTCTCTCTCTCTCTTCCCCCCCAACCTGCATGCTCATGTGTGTGCTCTCTCTCTCTCTCTCTTTCTAAAATAAATAAATAAATCTTTTTTAAAAATGTGACATATGTCCACACAATGGAAATGAGTGATCTCCAGCCTCGCACAGTATGGACGAATCTTGCAAACACAATGGTTGGCAAGACAGTAACAACTTTGAGACTCTGTTTAAATAAAAAGTCGTAAAAAAAAAATCACAGGTAAAACTAAGATATGCTTTTCAAACCTAGAAAGTAGTCCCTCCTCAGGGCTGGAAAGAGATATTTCTATATGTATTTTCTATACCAATAAAAAGTTGGGTTTTCTTTGATGTCCCTGGTCATCCTAATTTCTAAGGAAGAAATGCTATTTCCTCACTGTCACCCCTGGGGAACTACACCCTGCCCCCGCTTCCTGCTCAGTCCAAATAAAAATAGGACATCATTATGATTGGTCTTCTGGTTTCTGGCAGTTTGAACACTTTAACAGGTTTTTACTTTTCTATGTGTCTTCTTCATTTCTAATCCACAGCATTCCCTTACGTAATTAAAAAATTCAGCATTTGGGATAAATTCTTAGTAATTTTTTAAACATTTTATTTATCTATTCATGAGAGACACACAGAGAGATGCAGAGACACAGGCAGAGGGAGAAGCAGGCTCCCTGTGGGGAGCCTGATGCGAGACTCGATTCCAGGACCCCAGGATCATGCCCTGAGCTGAAGACAGATGCTCAACCATTGAGCCACCCAGGTGCCCCAGTATTCTTTTTTTTTTTTTTAAAGATTTTATATGTAAGTATTCTCTATGCCCAATGTGGGGCTTGAACCCACAACTCCAAGATCGAGAGTTGCATGTTCCACCAACAGAGCCAGCCAGGTGCATAAATTTTTCATGCTTTTAATCATTCAGGAAGACAACAGTTATCTTCTTGTGAGCTGGATCTATGCTGGATCTGTCCTCCCAAGAGTCCTGCAAGATGGGACTGTTGGGCTCATTTTACAGACAAAGAAGCTAAGGCACATGCAGGGAGGTGACACAGATTGACTAAGGAGAAACACCCCAAACTCTGCTCATGTCACATTTCCGAGGGGTTCATTCTGCAACAGGTTCCATCCTGCTTAAAAATTTTCTATGCTTCATTCCCGCCAGAGAGGGAAGGCCAGATGGCTTGCAGCCACATGGGTCTGAGCTACCTGGAAGCGTCCAGACCCAGGGTTATAGGAATGGATGGCTGGATGTTTGCACTGAAAATCCCAGGTCCTGATCCCTAATGCCCAGCCCCGAACTGCAGAGGAAACCTCCAATAGTCAGGCTTGCCAGAGAGCTTTAAAAGTCCTGGCAGGAACTCTGAAATCAGACCCGGCCAGCATGTGTCCCTGAATATCAGAATAGACACTATATTTACCCTGAAAAGCCCTTCAGTGCACTGACAGCTATAAATAGTCATTAGGGCCCAAGCAAGTGGCCTTAACACATGGATTTCCTTCCAAAAATGCAGACCCATTTTAATTAAATTTGTAATTAACCTCTGGGAGGGCAGGCCCCGGATTCCATTTGCTTTTGGACACACCGTGAGTAATTTCCTATTCATTGAACGTTTGGGGATTAGCATGCTCGCTGGGTGCTTAGCTCAGAAGCAGCCCTCTGGGAGCTTGCACAGGACCTGGCTCCCTGGAGAAGACACATGGGCTCATGGTGAACGCACCCTGTAGCCTGGGACCAGGTGTCCCCGTCAGAGTCTCTTTGCAAAGCCAGAGAATTTTCCCTCTGTTTCCCCCAGAACAAGATGGGAGTCACAGCCGTGCTCATGCTGCCTCTGCTGCTCCTGGGAATCAGCGGTCTCCTCTTCATCTACCAAGAGGTGTCCCGGCTGTGGTCCAAGTCAGCCGTGCAGAACAAAGTGGTGGTGATCACCGATGCCATCTCAGGACTGGGCAAGGGTAAGCCGGCTTCTCGACCTGAAGGACGAGAGGTGGCCGGATGGCCACCTGGCCAACCTGCCAGCGGGAGGGGGAATCAACGCTGTGTCCTCTCCGAGGGTCTGTCATTAACCAGCAAGTGTCTTGTCTTTGGGGGCTGTAGCTCCCACGCCTGAGACATGAGGGGATTGGCATAGCCGGGCTTGCAAACTCACAGGCTTGGAGCCAAAAGGGGTCTGCAGATGTGATTTGCTTCACCTTCATCGGGTTCTGGAAATGTTGAAATGCAAAGTCCTTCACTGGGGCGGCATACCAACTATGAGCCCAGACTTGGGCACTGGATTGAGTTCCGGGCTCCATCACTTACTGACTGGTGACTGTACTTGTCTGCTTTGGATTTCCCATCTAGGAAAGTGAGGATAATTACTAGTAGTCTTTACCTCACGGTGTTGTTGTGGAAGGAAGGAAGGAAGGAAGGAAGGAAGGAAGGAAGGAAGGAAGGGAGGAAGGAAGAAGGAAGGAATCGATGGAAAGCATGTAGAAGCACTCAAGTGTGCATAGTGGTGATAATGATGCTGAACACATTTAGGCAAAACAAGTGCACTCTGGTGCACCACACACCCCACTCATCCCTAGTGTATTGCACTCAGGCTAATTAGTTCAACCACTTACCTCCTGGCCTTGAAGGTACATATGTTTGTGGCCTTTGAATTAGATGGTCTTAGGGGGCTTTTCTCCTGGAGACATGAGGGCAGGCAGTGTCCTTAGGTTTGTTAAGATTCTAATTCTATCTCTCCTAACGATGGTTGTGCAGCCACCTACAGGATAATTTGGGGGCACCTTTTGTGGTGGTTTGTGTTATTTTTAATTGAATGTAGAACCCACATGGCCAAACATTCAACAAGTGTCCGGTGGGTCCATTATGTGCTGTGTATTGAGGTGAGCATGGTGCCTTCAGGGAAGGGCTGGCACCCATTCCCGTGGTGCTGCCATCATGAGAACATTTGTAACCTCCTGTTCGGGATTCTCTAAGAACTTCATTCCTTGGGTCTCCCAAAGGGAGCCAATCCACATGCTTCGGAAGACAGGATCAATGTCAATGGGTGGTTAACTCAAGCTCACCGTGTGACATAAAAAAACAAAGCAGAACAGTTGAACTGGGTTCTCTGTGTGTCCCTCCATGTGTCCCAGGAGCAATTCCCAAGGAGGACATCCTGCATCATTAGATTCAGGGCTCTAAAGGGAGGAGAGATACAGACCTCAACTTCTACAAGGACGAGCTAGGGCACACACTTCTGTCAACCAGACCAGACACGAGACAAGAGGGACAAGTGGTTGCCCTGAGCCAACAGAACAGAGACACTCACCTACAGACACTCAGAGGCCGTCCTTGGGGGAAACCTGTTCTTCCAACAGAACCTGTCCCTGTTGCATCAGGCCAGCTGCCAACATGAGACCCCCTTCCTCGTGGAGCCTTCTCTGCCACAGACAGGGCAGGGTCTTTCTTCTTCTCGGAGGGTCTCCAGAAAACTGGCCTCTGGGGTTCCACGGTTCCTCCTATAAACACTCCGCTGTTATCACACTCCTTGCGCCGGGGGGTACGCGTGTGTTTCTCAGTTGGTCCGCTAGATGAGCTCCCTCCAGGTACAGCCTGTGTTTTATTCACCCTGGTGTCCCATCACCTAGCTCCAAGCTTGGCATAGACTATGTACTCCCCCCCCCAAAAAAAAGTGTATTTAATAAGTGCCTTTAAAAGCAACCATCTTATGAAGCAAGGCACTCCTTTGGCCATGTATGTGGTCATCTCTTTGCCTCATTGGTTTCTGACCAGATTCCAATATGATCAGAGAACATATTCTCTACAATTTCAATTCTTTTTCTTTTTAAGATTTTATTTATTTATTGAAGAGAGAGAGCGAGAGAGCATGAGCATGAGAAAGAGAGCACAAGCAAGGGGAAGGGCAGAGGGAGATGGAGAGGCAGGCTCCCTGAGGAGCAGGGACCCCAACATGGGGCTCGATCCTGACCCCGGGATCATGACCTGAGCTGGAGGTAGATGCTTAACCCACTGAGCCACTCAGGTGCCCCCGTACAATTTCAATTCTTTTTAAATTTGCTGAGGTGTGTTTTATGGCCCAGGATATGGCCCATCTCAGTGCACGATCCACAGGTGCCTGGAAAGGGTGACCTCCTGCTGTGGTTGTGCGGAATGTCCCACAAAACCTCGATCAGATCCCGCCTGTCCGGAAAGCTGTCCAGTCCTGCATCCTTCCTCCCTGTCGCTGGGAGATGTATATTTGTTTCAGGAGCTCTTTAAATTTATTTTTAAAGTCTCATTCGGTCATAGTGATACACTGCACCAATCGGGTACCTGAGAAATACAACCCAGGGGCAACGTGGTATCTTCAGGGGATTGAGGCCTGGTATCGGTCACGACTCCCGTCACCGTTCTGTTGTGCTGGGTCTTCTGGACCCACTCTGGGAAAACAATGCAAAGCAGAAAGAAAAAAGTAAATCCAAACATTCAGAAGTAACCTGAGAAGGGGGGCCTGGGGGGCCTTAAATAAACGCCTCGCTGGAACGCGCCGCTGAGCGCAGGGATCGCAGGACCACACGGCTCCATTCCTCAGGTCTGGGGCAGGATAAAGTGAGGGGCACGGCGCCGATGACACGGGCCACACACGGTCCCCAGCGCATCCCACACCCGTCCCCTGGGACCTGAGTGAACCCAGCCGGGAGCGCGGGTTTCCGGAGCAATCAGACAGGGATCAGGACCCCGGACCCTTGCCCGGAGCCCACGCAGCTCGGCCCCATCAGGAATCAGGTCACTTTGTACCTTGTCGGCAGCGAGAGTGACTCTCAAAATACTTCACCACTGTGCTTGAACTTGAAGTGTTTCTCAAATTGGGCTGCTTGCTTCTCAATCATCGGCCTCTTAACAGGGGCCCCAGGTCATCCTTTCGCCCGAAGTCAGGCGGTGGCAAGTGCGGGGCAAGGAACCGTGGAAGGCGGCCTCAACTTATGTGTGCTGCGTGGAAGAGAAAAAGCTTGGTGCCAAGCTGCCCGACGCGAGGTACACGGAGCCCGGCTCCTGAGCCGACCTGATCAAGAATCAGACCAAGAACGTCTGAATATGCTAGAAGGACTTATTTGGGAGGGGGACTTTAGGCTGGCTGTCTCGAAGCAGGGGTAGCACCATCCACTGGGCTCCTGCCTTCCGGGCCCACCTGGGAGAGGCAAGGTGTTCGCAGAGAAGAGGGGGTGGGTGATGGTCAAGAGCACTCCTGGCTGCCTCTGCAAGGAGGCCAAGGCCACAGGCCCCTCCCCAGCCCCCGCGCCCAGCGTGTAGATGTAGAGGATGAGTGGGTGATGAGACACCCCCGCATGCTCCTTTCTGGGGGTCGGGGCATGGACCAAGGGGCAGACCCAAGCCGAGAACCCAGTACCTCCATGAGAATGTCACTGCTTGGGGTCACTGCCTGGCCTTCTACCTCCAGGTGAAGTCTCTTTTGGTGAATTCCATTATAAACTCTAATATATTAAAAAGGATTTTCAGGGCAGCCCGGGTGGCTCAGTGGTTTAGCATCTGCCTTCGACTCAGGATGTGATCCTCGAGTCCCAGGATCGAGTCCCGCATCGGGCTCCCTGCATGGAGCCTGCTTCTCCCTCTGCCTGTGTCTCTGCCTCTCCCTCTCTGTGTCTCTCATGAATAAATAAATAAAATCTTAAAAAAGAAAAAAAAAAAGGATTTTCAGTTAGGGGTGCCTGGGTGGCTCAGTCGGTTAGGCGTCTGCCTTTGGCTCAGGTCCTGATCCCCAGGGTCCTGGGATTGAGACCCGCATTGGGCTCTCTGTGCTGTCTTTCTCTGTCAAATAAATAAATGAATCTTTTTTTTTTAAGCATTTTTCAGGTAAAAAGAACAGAAAACACACCTAGAACTCTGCCCACTTGGAAACACGTCTTTCTGTTTCCTTTACAATGCTCATACATGTAGTCAGCAGTGACCATCTGATGGGCGCCGTGTTCTGGGCCAGCAAGAGTCAGGGCGGCAGCAGGACAGCCCACCCCACTCTCAAATTCATGCAGCAGAGAAAACCCTTCCTCTGTGTCCCGATTTTTTAAAAACAATCTAATAGTCTCATGACTTTTCTGATCACTATTAGATTATATAAGACCCTTTGGGCATGATAGGTGCCCTGACACACCATCAATCCTTCGTTTTAGAAATTGGGACGCCCAGTCCGAAGCGTTAGAAAACGTGTGGATTTTCATTGAGGTTAATGCCCTCTTCCATCTATTCACCCAGATCCAGGGGCCAGAAAGTTTGCTCCTCTTTCGAACTCTTCTGGGGCTGGAGCAGGGGGCCAGAAGGGAAGCAGGAGGGAGCCTCATCTGGCTGACACTGTCATGGGGCTTCAAGCTCGTGGCCTGGCATCTGTTTAAAACCAAGTCTGGCTCTTTCTCTGCGGCCACTTCTGCGGGTCCTTCAGAGCCCCTCCCTGGGAACATCCGGCCCCCATTTCCACGAGGCCTGCACACTCCACTTGCTCAAGTCTCTCTCGGCCCTGGGGTTTAAGGGCAGACACTTCTCCTGGGCCCTCTGTTTTAATAAGATCCAATCAAGGTTGACGGCAAAAAAAGGGCTTTATTATCTGCCACAAGCAAGGTTACCGGGGGCTGGCTCTCAAAGCAGCACCTCCCAGAGTAAAAAGCAGTGTGTTTTCATTGATCGGCCCCACGAATGCATCAGCTGGGTAGCTGCCCTTGAAATCCAGACTCTTCTGGCTTTAGCCAGCCCCGTGGTCCCTTCTGCCCCTTGCTGGGATCTTGAGTCCCCTCTGGTTGGACACTGCAACAACAGCTAAGCCTTTGCGGTTGGTTCTAATTAGCTAACACCACTGCCCTGTTGACAGAACCTCAGCAGAATTCAAAACAGCTCCCATGCAACCCACAGCTTATGTCTCCTCCATCGAGCTTGTGAGGCTGGGTCTTTGGAGTGCAAATGCCCTGGGACAGCCAGGTCCTCCTCTGCTCTGCTCTGTGCAAACCTGTGGCACCCCTCCTCATGTTGGATTTTGCAGGTGGGACTCAGACCCCGTCCCCCGGCTCCACGGCCACAGGGAACCCAACAGCAGGCTGTTCAAATGGTCCCAGTGGAGACAAAGGGCAAAAATCCACATCTCAATTCTCTCCCCAAATCCTCCTTCAAAGGCCACTCTCTCTCCTCTTCTTTGTCCAATTTGTGTCCTATTTGGAGGATAAGGCAATATTGAACTCCATAAAACAGGGTTTTAGTGATTTCCTTTGAAAATACGCATCTGGGTTGGCAGCGCACTTCAGAATTTTACATCTGTTTGATCTCGGTGCGCTGGTCAAATTTTCCATTTAAAACCCTGTTACACGTGCGTCTGTGCAATTTAACATCTCATTACACACAGAGTCAGCGCATGGCACGGAAACACCAGTTTCTGCAACATCAGTTTTAAAGGCTTCGAAATATTCAATAAATACCATCATTGATTGACCAGCCTCCCATATATCGGACATTTATAACCATCTCCACCTCTTTACTGTTATAATAGCACCGAGATAGACAACATGATAACTGTGTCCACTCAGACATTCTTAATTATCTCCTTAGAATAAATGCCTCGTAAATGAAATAACCCGGTCAAAGTCTATATTTGGCTTTAAGGATTCTATCCAATTTTTCTTCCAAAAGATTGTGGCAATTTACACTGCCACCAGCAGGGAATGTGTGACTCTCCCTGAATTTCATTTTCAATTATCTGATGGATGAGAATGAACGTTCTGTTTTAAACTGCATGTCTTTGTTCTTGGCACCAAACTGTCACCTTCTATATATTAATCAGCTCTTTGTGATTCTCTTATGAATTGCTTACTCATCTCCCTAGCCAACTTCTTCACTGGGGTCTTCGTTTGGCTTTCTTATTGATTTATAACAGGTCTTTGTAGATCAAGTAAATTAGCCCTTTTCTGACATATGTATTTTATTTTATTTTTTAAAAAGATTTTATTCATTTATTCATGAGAGACACACAGAGAGAGGCAGAGACACAGGCAGAAGGAGAAGCAGGCTCCCTACGGGGAGCCCCATGTGGGACTCGATCCCAGGATCCTGGGACCACAACCTAAGCAGAAGGCAGACACTCAACCACTGAGCCACCCAGGTGCCCCCTGACATATATATTTTAAATAGATTTCCTCAGGGCGCCTGGGTGGCTCACTTGGTTAGATGTCTGACTCTTGATTTCAGCTCAGGTCATGATCTCAGGGTCCTGGGATTGAGCCCTGCAACAGGCTCTGTGCTTAGCACGGAGTCTGCTTTACATTCTCTCTCTCTCTCTCTCTGTCTCCCTCTCTCTCCCTCTGCCCCACCCCTACTTGCACTCGTGCTCTCTCTCTCTCTAAAGTAAATAAAAATCTTTAAAAATAATAAAAATAAATACACTTCCTCAAGTCTTGGTTTTATTTTTCATTCCTGTTTTCTGCTGTAAGGAAAGGATTTTTTTAAGGATAAGAAAATCTATAGATCTTTTCTGTTACGACTTTTTTCCTTTGAGGTCAGGCTTCTAAGATCTTTCTCTAAAGCAAGTTTCTCCTTTCTTCTAGTTCTTTTATGGCTCTGTTTTGACATTTAACTGTTTAATATATTTTAGTGTATCACATTCTCCCCAATAGTTAGTTAGGAGTTCAAATACCACATTTTATTTCATTATTTTTAAAATTCCACTTTTTCAGTAGTATGTTCTTTACCCATTGATTCATCCTGCTAACTTTAAAATACACCAAACTCTTATGAATTCTTGGCTCTATTTTAAATCAGTATTTCTATCCATACTTGAGCCACAAACAGGCTGCTTTAATTTCTGTAGCTTTATCATGTATTTTAATAACTGATGGTTGGTCTATTCCTATTTTTGTTCACCAAACTGTTCATTGCTTTTCTTATGCATTTATTCTTCCAAATAAGGTTTGTAAACTATTCCAAGTAAAGTTTAGGATCTTTCCATCCCTTTCCAAGACATGTTGGGATCTTGATTTACTGCATCAAATTCACTTGGAGATGGATTAACATCTTCATTGAGTTCCACCATCCAGAATGGTCATGGACACCCTCTTTCTCAACAAAGCATCTATATTTAGAGAAATCGTCCCTGCCCTGTGGTCCCAACAACTCAAGGTGACATTTTTAACACCTTTATTTCTTGGTTTTGGTTTCCCTTGGTCAGCAGAACTGTCCACATCCTCCCTCCTCCCTGCTCTCATCACACACATTACATCTGCTTCTAGACCTCACTGGGACCTCCCATCTGTCCCCCACCCCTGCTCCTATCTGAGACCGCAGGGTCCAGCATCTCAACTGCTCTCCCCTCATATTACAACCCCCTGCCCACAATGCCTGCTGATCACGTCCCATTTGGCTCCCTACCAGTGGACATTGCCTCCTCAGGAGTCACACACCTGTTGTACCCACAGTCAGTAGACATAAGTGAATAAAAGGCTGGTCCTCTTACCTCCAGGTGGGACACCTCTGCATTTGCGTTTATACTCCAGAACCTTCCTTGGATCCACCCACACCTAGATTTTCCCTGAGACCTTACTCCCGGATGGATTTTCTCTAAAGAGCATTCCCTCAATAAAACCTGGCTGCCTGAGTCCCTGCCTCTAATTCTGCTTCTGGGAAACCCACCCGAGACACAGCCTCATGTGGTCACCATAGGAATTAAATGATCTAATATATGCAAATCTCTTTCAACAGTCCCTAGAACAAGTAAACACTCAAAATATATTAGCTTTTATTGTTCTTAAATATCAGTATTATTGCTACACGAGACTACCGGGTGTCTACCAACCTTTGCCCCGTTGAGAAAGCCCTATGTTGGGTGAGTCAGGAATTTGGTTCAGAATAAAATTAACTAGACACAAAGCAGGATTATTGTTTTTTCTTTTTTAAATAAAAATAACCCTGGATGGAGTATCTACCCACAGAGAAAATGTGCAGGAAACGGGTGACATTAGGAAAAAACCCACGACGGCTGATTCCTATATCTTTAGATTAAGATATATCAAGGGCTTTGATCCTGGAGGGCTAGGTGGTCAGGATCATCCCTCTGTCCAGCTTAAGGAAGAATATCCTAATAATCAGAACCATCCCAGGAAGGAAGGGCCATGTCTCTCCACCCTGATCCCCTTCACGGGAGGTAACCACGCAGAGGCTGGAAATGACAAAAATAAAAGTTCAAGCCCCGGGAGGAGGTTGAATGAAATGACCTCGGGACCCTGTGGCCCTAGGACTTTTGAGTTCTTTGAAATCTTGAATTCGTATGATGGAGGCTCATCATCTGGGGCTCCATCCCCACGGTGCACCCCGCCCTCTCTCCTTCTCCTCCACAGAGTGCGCTCGGGTGTTCCATACTGGTGGGGCAAGGCTGGTGCTGTGTGGGAAGAACTGGGAGAGGCTACAGATCCTGTATGACGCCCTCATCAGTGTGGCTGACCCCAGCAAGGTAAGACCTCCTGGCAGGTGGCTGGGGGAGCTCCTGGGCACCCTTAGCAGTGCTTGGGCTACGTGGGTGAGATTTGGTGCTTGCTTTGGGGGAATGGGAGGCAGGGCTCTCACTCATCTTGACACAGGCAAGGGCTGGCTCATCTTGACCATTCCAGGAACTTGCTCCCTGGCAACTCACCCTCCCCACCCCCTATCGTATTTAAGTCAGAGCCAAAGCAGATCCAGACACTAGCACATGGCACAGGTACGGGCATGATTATAAGCCCTTATGGCTGACTTTTAAAAAGTAATATATCAGGGGCGCCTGGCTGGCTCAGTTGGTGGAGCGTGCGACTCCTGATCTTGGGGTTGTGAGTTTGAGCCCCACGTTGGGTGGAGAGATTACTTAAAAATAAAATATTTAAAATAAAACCATCCCTCAAATGATATTCCCTTCAAACAAGTCAGGGAAGTGAAGTCACTTTCGATGAAGTCACTGGGAGGTGAACGTTTTCCTGGAGGTGGCAGGTTTCAAAGCGTTTCTGGAGCCTTGTTTAGAGAATTGCCTTTGGAGCTCTCTTGACATTTTGGTTTTGTTGTGTTTAATTCTCCCTTGATGTTGTTGAATTAGTTTTTGGAAACAGCCCAAAATAATTCACATTTGAGAAGATGGAACAGATGGGACAACTCAGCATTCAGGTTATGTTTTAGGGGGATGTTATCAGGTAATCATTTAAAACGAGGTTCTGAGGTCAATTGTGTGGGAAATACTGAGGATAGCCAAGCTTGTCTGGTGGGTTCCTTTACTGCAGGACTTCTCAGAGCCTTTGATATACTCATGTGCATTGTGTATCCCCAAGAAGGATGTGTAAGAGTCTGTGTTTCCTAAACACTTTGACCAGGGAACCCTCTTATCAGGACTAATGTTTGTCAAACACTGGAATTGCATTTATCACATGGTATCATGACTTTTCCAACCTGTTCCCTGCTCTAGACCGTGAGAGTCTCAATGGCAATTGAATATTTCGGACTGAACACAATGCCTGGCACCTAGTGGTGCTCCAAAAATATTGTGTGGAGGGTACGATTTTTTTTAATAATAAATTTATTTTTTATTGGTGTTCAATTTGCCAACATACGGAATAACACCCAGTGCTCATCCCGTCAAGTGCCCCCCTCAGTGCCCGTCACCCATTCACCCCCACCCCCCGCCCTCCTCCCCTTCCACCACCCTAGTTCGTTTCCCAGAGTTAGGAGTCTTTATGTTCTGTCTCCCTTTCTGATATTTTGGAGGGTACGATTTTGGTCAAAAAACAAAATGTGGCTACAGAGCATAGTGAAGGATTCCCCTGGGACTCCTAGGCCTGTTTGGAATGCCATTTACAAAAAGGAGCTCATAAATACTTCATAACATCACCATTGGAATCCATGCTCGGCCTCCCCTGTTAAGGGTGATTTTCATCTGGATTGATCAGTTCTGGCCCCTTTGGCCGACAGTTCAGTCTTATTACTGCATTTTTGCATGTTTGGATTCCTGGGGTAGCTGTGGTACCACGAATGGACTCCCCATCTGCTTCCTTCCTCCCAGAACCATTTCCACTTTTCCCTCTTCATCTCTATCTTGAAGTCGTTCCATGAATTCTGAATTCCAAAAAGGGGTGGCTCTCATTGAGGGCCCCCAGGATCTGTGACAGAGAGGTCTTCCCACACACAACCTTGACTCTCTCATTGGTTCAGCAGACATTTACCCCAAAGCTGGTCCTCTTGGACCTCTCGGACATCAGCTGTGTCCAGGACGTGGCCAAAGAGGTCCTGGACTGTTACGGCTGTGTGGACATCCTCATCAACAACGCCAGCATGAAGGTCAAGGGGCCTGCCCATAAGATTTCTCTAGAGCTCGACAAGAAGATCATGGATGCCAATTACTTTGGGCCTATCACGCTGACCAAAGGTCTCGTGAGTTTGACCTTCCTGCAGATTTCTGGGCCACGGGCTGCTAGAGAGGGCTCTGTTACATTATCAGACAGTCACCCAATTCTGGATGCGGTCTCCAGCCCCCCTCGGGAATATTCCTATTTATTTGGTGAAAGCTTTCAACATTCCGGTTATAAATGTTAATAAGAAAAAAGGGATTTTGAAAGTATCTTGCTAGTATATTCCAGCCTCCCTCTTTGGATGCCTTCCTTCCCACCCAAGCCCTGCCCTTTATCCCCAATTCCTACTCATTTCCATGGCTCCCGCCTCCAATCCCATTCCACATCTCTGGACCATTGTCTTCATGCTTCACATACATTTTGATATATCGACATGGCCTTTGATCTGTTCCCACCCATGTCAGTTGGTCAAGGATAGAGATTCTGTCCTCAGAAATAAAGAAGAAAAAGATTTATCCCCAAACTACAAGAGGCCCAGTGTAGTGTCCTTCCCTTTGCAGGACCAGGGAGAGCAGAATGGGTAAAAAAGGGTAAAATGGCAGCTCTTATTTAGAAAGACCCCACCGCCAAGTTCAAATGCAGGTCTAGAACCTGGGAGGTGGGGCTGGAGATGACAGGGAATGGAATTGAGAGTTGAAGCTACCCCCTCCCCCCCGTGAAAGTTTGTCAAAGCAGAACCCCAAAAGGGAGTAGATATATATACCTGGAGAACTTCTGAGCTTCAAATGTGAGGAACCCTGGAAGCATGGTCTTAGAGCTGCCTTGTAAACAGCCACAATCTCCAGGATAGTGAGGTTTGGGGCAGCAGGACAGAGGAAGGGATAGGTATCTGAAGCAGAAAGATGACTTTCCAGAGCTTCTGAAACGATGCCCCAGAGATAATGGTTTCCTCTAACGCACATCAGGCAGCCTTCAGGGTTCATCAGCATCAAATGAGGGATGCAGGGGATAGCAGGGGGAAAGCCAGAGCTGGTTCACCTTCCTGGTTGGGACCTCCAACTTGCTAAGAGACTCTTGCTAGAGTCACTAGCTCTGGGCCTTGGTTTGCCCATCTGTAACAGGCAGGGGCTCAATGTCAAAGTCATTGATTTTTTTTGCCATATCTCCATTCCACCTGCATGTACTGTGATTTATTTCATTCTCTAAATTTCTGTATTTCCAAAGTCATTCATTTTTAGGGGAAATCTTTATCACATTGCCATAAATTAAAACCCCCCTCCCTCTCAATAAATAGAAGGTCCTTGACAATAGAACGAAGTAGCAGTTTCTCCCAAGATGCAGGGCTGGGGCCTTTCCTCTCTTGGTTAAAAGATCCACGCCTTCAAGAGAGGTGTTAAAGACACATAAGGACCCAGAGAGGGGAATCGGAATGGGATGATCTAGGACCTATCTCACCACTGAGATCCCTGTCACTTCTGTACATGGGGAGGGGGGGGGGGATGGGGGGGTAGGGTGTCGCTGAAAACCACCCCGAAATCCCCAGGAATGGGGTCCAGCCTGCTCTTAGGAAACACGGGAGTAGGGGTGTCCCTGTTCCTGTCCACTTGTCCTGCTGTAATCAGATTTCCAGGGAGGTAGAGGGGTCCTGCATGATGACGGGGGTCTGCAGCAGGCTGTCTGCCTGCTCGGTCTGCAACGTGTAACCATGACCCACTGTCCTGTGCTTTCCAGCCTTGCTTCCCGACATGATCTCCCGGAGGACAGGCCAGATTGTGTTAGTGAATAACATCCAAGGGAAGCTTGGAATCCCATTCCGGACAGCTTGTAAGTTGTTATGACAGAAACATTATGTCTATGTCTTATAAGACAGGGGAGGCCGTGTCTAGCACTAGGCATGCGGTTATGGGGTGGGGGTGGCGTCCACAGGTGAGCTGGTCTATTGGTTTTTATTTCATCCCTTCAGTTCCTACTTCTGAGCACCCATGGGACTCTGTGTTCCTCAGCCCCAGAGGCTCACGTCCCCACAGGCGGTCAGGGCCTGCCCTGGCTGAACACCATCAATCCCTCCCAGATGGACACCCCTGAAATGGGAAGGAAGTTAGGGTTCATCATACCCCAATGGTGGCTCTAACTCCCCCACCCACCCACAAGCTCTAAGGAATGTCCACTCTACTCTTTCTGAAATCCCTGAAAAGGTTCTTGTTTTCCCAACCGATGACCTCATCCATTTGCAGTGAATTTGGTGAGCAGCTCAGATGGACAGGACCCCCCCAGAGCAAAAAAGGCCAGGAGGTGGGAAAGGAGACCTGCTCGGGGCTCACTGGGGTATCGAGCTGGCCCTGGGACCCTGGAGAAATCACTTGGTACCAGCTCTACTGGGAAGGAATGGGAACTCATGCCTGGGCCGGGCATCTTCTATCCATCTTTACCACCACCTGCCAAGGGGGGTATTATCCCCATTTTATATATAAGAAAACTGAGCCTCGGGGCACCTGTGTGGCTCAGTGGTTGAGCATCTGCCTTCGGCTCAGGGTATGACCCCAGGGTCCTGGGATAGAGTCCCACATTGGGCTCCCCGCAGGGAGCCTGCTTCCCCTCTGCCTGTGTCTCTACCTCTGTGTGTGTCTCTCTCATGAATAAAATCTTAAAAAAAGAAAGAAAGAAAACTGAGCCTCAGACAGATAAAGCAATTTGCCCAAGGCCCGCAGTGGACAGGTGGGTGGCTGAGCCGAAGCAGACCCCAGCTGTGCCTCGATCCACCACTACCCCAGAGCTCCGTGTCCTCCTCTGCGGAGCGGGGGCAAGGCTGGGCGACATGAGAGTCCTCTTCCAGCTGAGCTGGTGGGAGCGTGTGCGCAGGCCTCTGTGGCAGTGCTCCTGCCGGGGTGCAGGGCCGGGCCCCCCACCGACCCCCAGCTGTCTCCTCCAGACGCTGCCTCCAAGCACGCCGCACTGGGCTTCTTCGACTGCCTCCGAGCCGAGGTAGAGGAATACGACGTGGTTGTCAGCACCGTGAGCCCCACTTTCATCCGGTCGTACCACGTTGATCCGGGCCAAGGAAACTGGGAGGCCTCCATCTGGAAATGTGAGCTTTCCCAGGGAGGCTGGAGGTGCAGGTCCCGGGAAGGGGGCAGCCTGGGGGCCACTTCCTGAAGCCCGAGACTGGGGGTGGCCGCCCACCTGGCCAACAGCAGGGAGGGGCCCCCCAAACTGCAGTCCCGAGGCACCGGGGGAGCGGGGAATCCTAACCCGCATCCAGCAGACCAAGGCCCGGCTGGGCTCCGTCACTCACAGGCTCTGTGACCTTGGCCGCGTCACTGGGTCTCAGTTTCCCGAGAGGAACAGCCAGATCTGATCTTCCAGAACTTCCTACCCCTGCCCCCCACTTTTCCCTGGGAGGCAGCACCAAGTAGATGCTGAGAGTCTGGCACCGGCTTCCCTATACTTGAAGCCGGCCTCGGTTGGATGCTCAGTGTTCCAACACAGGCAATTCGTTGTGAGCTCTGTGCCTCAGTTTCTCTTTAGGCAGTGAGGAATGACTATAGTGCCTGCCTTGCCAGGCACACAGCAAGCGCTCTATAGATGCACCGGATTATTACTGCTGTTCCAGAAGGCTCTGAACAGGGAGCTGCTGCACCCTGCTCGAGGCCCTGTCTACACCAGGGAGGTGAGATGGATCAAGATGTGGGCAGGAGGTTGCAGCTTCACGACAGCTGTAAACATAGCTCCTTAATTCATCTGACACCTTCTGGCTTGAGCTCTTTCTCCTGCTTACAACAGCTCACAACCCACCCCCACCCCGAAATTAATAGGGCAGGAAACTATGTCCACTTCACGGATGAAGAAACTGAGTCACGGGGGGTGGTGAAGAGTGTCCCCCGGGTTCTCAAGGTCCCTGGAAGCCCATGACTCCAGACCAGGCTCCCCCTTCCCAGTCTTAGGGCACCCAGAGGCTATAACCCCCGCCCCTCCTGGGGGCTTTTTAGTCTTTTTCAGGAAGCTGACCTACGGGGTGCACCCTGTGGACGTGGCCGAGGAGGTGATGCGCACCGTGAGACGGAAGAAGCAGGAGGTCTTCATGGCCAACCCCATCCCCAAAGCCGCCGTGTACATCCGTACCTTCTTCCCAGAGTTCTTTTTCGCCGTGGTGGCCTGTGGCGTGAAGGAGAAACTCAATGTCCCAGAGGAGGGCTAGGTGCTGGGGGCCACGTGGGTCAACTCGAGGGGAATAAAGGCTTTCTGGCAAGGTGCAGGTCCCCTGTCCTCTAACTCTGGGGCCCAGCATAAGCCACGTCCCTGACCTACCGCTGCCTATGGGAGATGCCCCAACACCAGCCCGGTCTCTGCAAGGGCCCTGGGTGCCTCCCACTGGACATTCCCAGGACACGCATCCAGAAGCTTCTTGACTCTGTAGGGTGACACAGAGCAGAAGAAAAACAGGTACCATAATGGGTCCAACCCCGCATAGACACACACACTTGTCCGACCCCGCATAGACCCCGCACACACTTGTATGCACACATGCACATGTACACACGTGCATACACATGCACGCACACAGGCATGCACACACACGCATGCGCTCACATGCATGCACACTTACACACACACACACATGCATACACGCACTTTAGCCATCAGCCCGCTCAGAAACTTAGAAAAAAAACCACCTCCACTTTATACCACACTCACACCACACTGGGGTCAGCCCCCAGCAACAGGAGCAGGACTTGGCAACCCGCTTGGGCAGCCCTGCCAAACAGAACTCTCTGTGACAGTGCAAATGTTCTAGAACCTGCATTGTCCACGAGGGCAGCTGCTAGCCACAGGTGCCTGTTGACCCCTAGAAATGTGGCCTGCGCGCCAGAGAGACTGGATTCTGAATTATATCTCGTTCGAGCCACTGTGAATTTTAAACAGCCTCACGTGGCTAGCGGCCCCCGGGTCAGCAGCACAGCGGCGCTGTGACGTTCGCTCCTGGCAGCACATTTGAACCTGCCTCTTTCCTGGAGTTAACTGGTCGGAGCAGGGCCCGGGCACAGCTGTTTTTAAAACACTTCTGAGTTGATTCTGAGGCACGCCAGGGGTATCTACCTCATTGCAGCCTTTTTGTGCATTTGCAAAGGAAAACTCATTTAAAACCGTCATTCTGTTTCTTAGCAGGCACCTCCCTAACTCATTCTTATTACACAAAACAGTTCATGATCCTTGGGATGTTGGAAAATATAGGGTACTTTTTTTTTTTGCAGTAATATTGTAACTCTTGATGCAAACTTTTCTAATATTTAGAGATGAAAGAGGGCCCAAGTGTCCCCTTACCCCAGACCCAAGCCATTTACAAAATTGATATATATACTGTACACATAAGCAGGTGGGTTTTTTTTTAAGATTTTATTTATTCATCAGAGACACAGGGAGAGAGGCAGAGACACAGGCAGAGGGAGAAGCAGGCTCCATGTAGGGATCCGGATGTGGGACTCGATCCCAGGACCCTGGGATCATGCCCTGAGCTTCATGAAGGCAGATACTCAACCCCTGAGCCCGCCAGGCACCCTGACAATTGTGTTTAAACCAGAATCTACAAAGTGAAATGCCCAGAGTCGCGTGATCACCGTGGAACCCAGCCCACCCTGTAAGGTTGATGATCAGGATGTGGTGTCAGAATTTAGGAGGGTCAGCGAAGCAGCAGGCAGGGCAGGCCGAGAGTCCGTCTTCTGTCCTTGGGGGAGATTTTGTTACTGTAGGTGGGGGAGCAGGTGCTAGAGCGGTGCTCAGGCCAGTACTAGTGGGGGCTTGCAGGTGGGGCGCGGGGGCAGGAAAATGCTTGAAAGCCGACTTGTGGTCAGAGACAGAGACAGAGATGCAGCTTCAGGACGGGAAGTGCGGGAGCCAGGGCCACAGGCAGCCAGTGCTGGGAGGCATCGGGGCTGCGCCCCCGGCCAAGCTTGGCCACCGCCCAGACCCAGGCTTCAGGTCCTGACCTGCTCCCTTCAGGACTCTGCCTCCTTTAAGTGAGTTCTATGGAGATGGCAGGTGGGGACGTGATGGACAGGGAGAGAGCATCTACACCACACAGAGCCACGAGGACTCCAAAGCGGGGGTCAGACCTCAGACCCTGGGACTCCCCCAGAGAAGCCATGTGGATTGATGAGGCAGGAAGAAGGACCTCCCGCGTGGTGGGTCTGCTCCGATGTCCCCCTGCCCACTGGTTGCCCTGCAGACGATGAGGCCAGGGCCCTGTAGGAGGACTGGCTGGGGGCACCCCAGAGGCTCTAAAGTTGAATTTCCTGTCTCTGTACTTTGGTCGCCCTCTGGCTGGACGCCCCCGATTCCCTTTCAGATGCCCCTGAGTCCACGCGGGCCCTGCTGCCCTCTGGCAATGGGGTATCTCTCCACCAGAGGGGGAACAATTGTAATAAGCGGCGGAGTGGGGCAAGTGCCGTGCGCTATGCGGAGTGGCCACCAGGTGTCACTGTGGGCCCGAGCCCATCCTCCAGGTACTGTCCGCGGAGTCCCCGCCCCGCACAGGTGTAATCCCGCAAAATCCCACGCAGTTCCCAGTCTCCAGCGAGCACACCCCCACCCCGTGACCCTGCTCGGACTTCGCGGAAGCCAGTGACCATCCCAGACCACAGAGGGACACTGCAGGGCGGGAGGCAGCCCTCAGCAATCCATGCTAGGAGAGGTGGGGGCGGCTTCCTGGGCGCCCCCCGCCCCTCCCCCGCCCCCAGCCAGTGTCGACCAAATGTTAAAAATACGGAAAAGCAGAGAAGCATAAGGAAGCAGAGAGAGGGGCGCCTGGGGGGCTCAGGGGTTGAGCATCTGCCTTGGGCTCAGGGCGTGACCCCGGGGTCCTGGGATCGAGTCCCGCATTGGGCTCCCCGTGGGGAGCCTGCTCCTCCCTCTGCCTCTTTTTCTCTGTGTCTCTCGTGAATAAATAAATAACATCTTTAAAAAAAAAAAAAAAAGTAAGCGGAGACAAAAAGCGACCACATACCCTGGGAAGCACTCGACATTTGGGCACTTCTCAGAGCACAAGAAACTTTGAGGGTGTGTCACTTAGAGCTATGGGGGCCACGCAAAATTGTGGCTGCAGGAAGACAGCACAGGAGAGACGCGTGGGAGGGGCGGGGGGCCGACAGCCTCCAGACCTGGCCCCTCTCCCTGTCCACGCTCCAGGAGGCCACCTTTGTGGACAGCAGCCCCGGCCCTGTCGTTGTGGCTACTGATGGGGCTCCACCGTGGGAGGTGAGCTGGCAGGAAGGGATGAGGCTGCCGTAGTAAGGCCCCCAGGTCCTCACACCCCCACCCAGATCACTTATGCAACCCCCACCCCCTGAGAGGGTCCCCTTGGGTTACACTCTGGAGCTGCTCCTTTTCCTGGTTCCTTGGATCTCAGGGCGTTCACGGGTCCTGGCTCATGAAGCCCTGGGTGCGTCATCATCTCTTGCTGGCCTCCCTTTACCCTGGACACCTCTCTATAACTAGTCCCTCCGTGAAACACCCCCCACCCTGCCGCTCTGTGATACCCATGTTGTAGGGAGATCTGTGGTTCCCCATAAAATACATATTGAAGCCCTAACCCAATACCCCTACCCTCCTCTCCAGTCCTAGCACCTTAGAAACGTGACCTTGCTTGAAAATAGGGTCATTGCAGATGTACCTAATTAACATGAGGTCACATTCAGGTAGGTCAGACTCCTAAATCAACATGACATTTGTCCTTATAAGACAACAGCTGGGGTGCCTGGGTGGCTCAGTGGTTGAACATCTGCCTTCGGCTCAGAGAGTGACCCCGGGGTCCTGGGATCGAGTCCTGCATCAGGCTCCCCCTAGAAAGCCTGCTTCTCCCTCTGCCTGTGTCTCTACCTCTCTCTCTGGGTCTCTTATGAATAAATAATTTTTTAAAAAAGATGAAAGCCGTGTGAAGACAGACACACAGGGAGAATGCCACATGTTGACCCAAACACAGACCAGAACGCTAGAGCTACAAGCCAAGGATCTTGCTTGCCAGCCACTGCCCAGAAGACATCTGTGAGGCCCCTGGGGAAAGTCAAGACCCAGAGGGAAAGAGGCCAATCTATCAAGGAGGCACAAGCATCCCTGGAGGTGTGCTTGCTTCCTGAGCCCAACAACTACTAGCTCTGTATGTCATCAGAGGATTCAGTAGCATCTAATCAGAGGGCCCTACTTGTTCCAAAATTGCTAGTGGGGATTTCAGACACCAAAACAAAGTCCTCCAGGGTTCAACTATGGCCTCCAGAATATTCCAGAGCAAATGTGCTCAGTGTCATCAGCAGAGAAGTTGGCTGCGAGGGGCAGGGCTGAGGATGGAGGGTCAGAAACACCAGGCCTGGAGCCCTGGAGGAGGAGCCATCAGCATGGCAGGCCGGGTCCAGGGCAGGAGGATGGACCCCAGGGCAGCCACCCAGCAGCAACCAGGCAGATATGGTCTCCTGAGCCAGGAAGAGCCCCACCAGCAGCCACTTGGCCTCCCTCACTCTTCCTGAAATCAGATGGTCTTCTCCAACTTGAGAATAATTGGCAAGCTGGTGGAGACACAAGAGCCAAAGTGAGCCACCCTGGTTGTCCTGGGCCTCTCACCCTCATTACTACTTTAATCCTTGAGAGTCCATTAATGACTTTGGGGGTTACATGTGACATAAAGTCAACTCAAACATCTACTCATCTAAGTAACTGGAAATCCTATTTCAGGCATGGCTAGATCCAGGCAACCAAATGGTGCCATGCCACCAGGATTCAGCCTTTTTGCTTGTTTCTGGGTGTGTGTGTGTGGGGGGGGGGGTTGTTTTTTGTTTTTTGTTTTGTTTTGTTTTTGTTTGTTTGTTTGTTTTTTCCATCTCTCAGAAGCATATTCCACTGGTGAGCTTCACTCTCAACAGACTCACCCCTTCATCAGGACAAGATAGACACCAACAGCTCCAGGCTCACACCCTACCTGCTTGAAACCTAAATAGAGATTACTCTTTCCCAATAGTTCAAACTAAGGTGCTGACATCCGCAGGGCCACATGACCTTACTGAAATCACCACCCGGTGTCTGATCACCCAGGCCTAGACCATGTGCCCATCCTAGGGCGGGAGAGGTGGGGTGCTTTTGGTGGACAGATTGGGGAATTCAATTCAATTCCCCATTGAAAATGAAAACATTATTACAAGACATTTTGCAAGCAACATGGTCTTTCTTTGTATAGTTGGCTCTTGAACAACACAGGGATTGGGGGCGTTGACCCCACAGACCCAAAAATCTACATATATCTCTTGACTCCACCAGACTTTTTTTTTTTTAAGATTTTATTTATTTATTCACAAGAGACCCATAGAGAGAGGCAGAGACACAGGCAGAGGGAGAAGCAGGCTCCCTGCAAGGAGCCCATATGGGACTCGATCCCAGGACCCAGGGATCACACCCTGAGCTGAAGGCAGATGCTCAACCGCTGAGCCACCCAGGTGCCCGACTCCCCCCAGACTTAACCACGAATAGCCTACTGCTGACCTGAAAGCCTCACCGATTAAGTCAATTAACACATACTTTGTACAAAATCTGTATTATACACTGTATTCTTACAATGAAGCAAGCTAGAGAGAAGAAAATAAGGATAATAATAATACTGAGATAGGCTAAGGTAATCATAAGGAAGAGGAAGTACATCTATGGGGCTACGCTGTAAAACTTTGTGCACAAGTGAGAATTCTCGCTGGGAAAGACGAGGGAAGTGACGCACACTGAGCCTTTATGGTCTACCTGCCACCTTACTAGCCGCTTTTACGCACGACCTCATGCAATGCTCCCAGAGGGCCTCTGAGATGGGATATCTGTGGTTCTGTTTCCCCTGGTGAGGGAAGGAGAGGCTCGGAAAGCTGGGCAGATAATTCAGCCAGTTGCAGTCGTGTGGCTGGTCAATGGCACAGCGGGCCCTTGTGGGGGGAGGGGGACAGCCAGTGTGGTCGCAGATGGAGATGGAGATGGAGATGGAGATGGAGATGATCCTCAAAGTGCCAGCCTTATCCCATGTTAGAACGGAGTAAGGCTTCCAAATGCAGAGCCAGATCATGCCCGCCATCCCCATGGTGTGCCCTGGCCAGCCGCTGTATCGGAGGATCTCTGGTGGCAAAAGTCAGTCAAGGACCTTCCATTGTGAAGGCTGAGCTCCGGTGCGGAGGTTTGGTGTGGATCCCATAGGGCTCTGTTGGCCAAAAGGGGAATGAATGTCCAGGTGTATAAATAAGGGAGGAACCTGGGGGGCGTCTGGGGGGCTCAGTGGGTGAAGTGTCTGCCTTCAGCTCAGGTCATGATCTCAGGGTCCTGGGATCGAGCCCCCTGTTGGGCTCCCTGCTCAGCGAGGAGCCTCCTTCTCCCTCTCCCTCTCAAAAACAAATCACCAGTGTTCTTAAAGGCTCTAGTACTGGGGATTCCTCTCTCTCTCTCCCTACCCCCACCACCTGGTGTCTTGTCTGATTCTTTTTATCTGCCAAGCCCCATTTTCTTGTTCTTTGTTGGCTGTCTTCACCCATTTATTTCTGCTCCCAAGCAGCTCTGGCTTGTCAGAGCCATTGAATTTACTGAGACATCAAACCTGACCCTAAATTTATGGAATCTCAGAGCTTGATCATGGACTCTCCCAAACGTCCATCACCCCATTACAAGCTTCTGGGATAGAACAACTGGGCAGCTTGAGGTTAGGCATAAACATATGCCATAAAACTCTAAAGAGAAGCCAGAGGAGGATTAGGAGAAATCAGTAGAATGGTTCCCTCTGTGCTGGGCAGGAGCAGGGACGTGACCAAGCAGAGGCAGCAGGGCTTCAGGTACGCTGGTCAAGTGACTACTTGTTTCTTCTTCTTTAAAACTGTTGGCATACATCATTTACACTTCCCTGTTTATGATACGTCTTATAATTTTTATAGGTTAAAAAGCAACAGTCTTGGGCTGTCTGGGTGGCTCAGCGGTTGAGCGTCTGCCTTCAGCTCAGGTCATGATCCTGGGATCCTGGGATTGAGACCCTCGTCAGACTCCCAGCAGGGAGCCTGCTTCTCCCTCTGCGCATGTCTCTGCCTCTCTCTGAGTCTCTCATGAATAAATAATTTTTAAAAAGTCTTGTTTATAGCACATATACATAAAGAGCTGTGGTGGTTACTCCCATGAGAGTGGAGGCCTTACTTCCCTGGACCGAGAGAACCACTGGGGAGATGAGAGGATGTTGGAAAGGCAGGGGGAGCCCAATAGGGATTGAGGGGAGAAAGCCTGAGTCTGAAATTCTTTGAATTCTAAAGGCTTGCAGGATAGGTTCATGGCCAGACAGATGTGCAAAGGTGCATACACAAAGGGGTCCGGAAGGGATCCACCTCTACAGCGCACTGGTTGGGTGACGTGGGACCCATTACATGGCTTTTGCAACGTTAAGGTCATTGATAGCATGGGGGCAAATCTTGTGCTTATTTCACAGCATCTTTTTAGGGGGGACACATCAAGAGCTTGAAATACAGGGGTCACGTAAGGAAGGGTGAGAAAGAGCATTGTAGGCAAAGGTACCCAGGGACAGGAGAGATGGCCTCTGACACCCAACTGATTTTCCCTCCCTGGTTCTGGGGTCTTGATAAGTCTTGTTCTGGATAATTGATCACCGTGAACTAGTAAAAAGGAAGGACCTAAAGAAAAGTTGAAAGCAATGAGTCGAAACAAAACTAGGATGCTAACTTGAGCCAGTCCTAAGAAAAACCTTTATCATTTGTTTTATTTTAAATAGCATCGAGTGAGAACCCACCACGTTCCAGACACTACAGATATTGCAGAGATAAATAAGGCTCTGGCTGTGGCCTCAAAGACATCCCAAGGAACACAACTGCCTAGGATATTTATTTATTTATTTATTTTTTATTTATTTTTATTGGAGTTCAATTTGCCAACATATAGCATAACACCCAGTGCTCATCCCATCAGGTGCCCCCCTCAGTGCCCATCACCCATCACCCCCATCCCTGCCCACCTCCCTTTCCACCACCCCTTGTTCGTTTCCCAGAGTTACAACTGCCTAAGATTGATCAAAATGCCCACATAACTCTGTCCATTAATCTTATTATTTTATAACTTTCCAATTTCTTTTTACTTTTTATAACTACCAAATGAATACACAGGTTCATTAGAGACAAGTCCTGCACAGAAAAGTATAATATTGAAAATGGAATCTCCACGGCCTCTCAGAATTCTGGCCCTTACATATACAATTAAGGAAATACAGTTAATTAAGAAAAAAAGCCAAGTCAGTGGGTGGATGGCTTTCCTCTCTCTCTCTCTCTCTCTCTTTAGCATCATACTATACCATGCTGTTGTTTTCCCTCTTAAGAGCTTACCATGTGCATCTTCACCATCCTCATACATAGAGGTTGACTTCCTTCTCTCGTCATACTTGACATGCTGAGAATCTCTTTAAATATCATTTTATATGGGTGCCTGGGTGGCTCAGTGGTTGAGTGCCTGCCTTCGGCTCAGGTCATAATCCCGAGTCCTGGGATCGAGTCCCACATCGGGCTCCCCACAGGGAGCCTGCTTCTCCGTCTGCCTGTGTCTCTGCCTCTCTCTGTGTCTCTCATGAATGAATGAATGAATGAATGAATGAATGAATGAATAAAATCTTTAAATAGTTAAGTGCCTGCCTTAGGCTTGAGTCATGATCTGGGGTTCTCAGTCCTGGGATCCAGCCCTGCAGTGGATTCCTTGCTCGGCGGGGTGTCTGCTTCCCCTCTCCTTTTGCCTCTCTCCGTCTCCTACTTGTTCTCTCTCCCCCTTTTGCTCTTTCTCTCAACTTAATAAGTAAAAAAATAATTTTCTTTTTAAAGGCCGTCTGCTGTGGAGACAGGAAGACCTGGACTCTGTCTTGGCCTCTTCAGCATTGTACAAGCTCAGGTAAGTCATGTGGCCTTCCCAAACCTCCACCTCTTTGGCTAAGTTTTTTTAAATTGTGGTAAGAGCAATTGACAATTTGTTCAGAGATCTACCCTCTTAAATGTTTATGTGTGCTATACAGAATCGCTGGTGGTAGGGACGACGCTGTAGAGCACATCTCTAGGGCCAAGTTTTCTTGCTTAAATGAGACTTTATGCCTGTTGATAAATACATCCCCTCTTCCCCCTCTGCCAGCTTCTGGCAACTCCTGTCCACTCTTTGGTTCTATGAATTTGACTATTTTTGATACTTCATGTAGGAAAATGGAAGTTCTTGCTTCTTGGGGATGGATGCAGGGATTAACATTGATGACTAACTCATGAAAAGAGTGAAGGAAGGTGGTTGCTTCTACAAAACTCTTGCCACAAAGTATTCCAGGGACAGATACAAAAGGCTGTATACAGGGTGATGGCTAATCTTATATGTCAACTTGGCAGGGCCAAGGGGTGCCCAGAGATTTGGTCAGACATTATTCTGGGTGTTTCTGTGATGGTGTTTTTGGATGATATTTACATTTAAATGGACTCTGAGTAGAGTAGAACACCCTCTGTAATGCCTGGGTCTCATCTAATCTGTTGAAGACCTAAATAGAACCAAAGGCTGCCCTCTCTTGAACCAGCAGCCAGTCTCTGGACTTGACCTGCAAACTCCTTTCTGAGTCTCCAGTCTGTCACCCTCCTCATTTCCTTGAAATAAATCTCTTCCTATATATACACATCTTACTGGTTTTGTTTCTCTGGAGAACCTCTGATTCACATAGTGGGAAAACATCATAAACCAAAGAAGAGTACTCTTTCACTTCACCTCTTAGTAAAGGGGTATATTTGTAGTATATTAGTGATGATATATGCTAAGTAGTATATTAGTGACAATATGGAACATTCTTTTCCCAAAGGGTGCCTACAAAGAGAAAATAAGTCTTGTGCATGCTTTCTACACCTGTATAGGGTAACATACCAGAAAAAGAAAAAGAGAGAAAAAGAAGGAAGGATCCAACAAGTGTTGGATCTTTGTACAGGTAAGAGTTCCTTGAGGTCTGCAAGCCCTAACTTCTTATAAATGCAGGGAACTCAGTATGACCTCCCAGGCCACTCCTCGGTGAGGCAGTCCATCCAAGTCAGTGAAAACTAATAGAAAGGGTGTCTTCCCAGAAGCCAGGGTCTGTCTTCAGGTCTGTTTCTTCCCCTTGATTCTAGTCTAATCATCAGGGGCCATTCAGAAGAAATAGAATCCCTCTTCTATATGGCATCCCTTCAATATTTGAAGACTACTATTCTGGTTCATGATTATCCTCACCAGACTTTGTTTAAAATCCCCAACTTCTCCAGATCTGCCCCATACAACGTGGTTTCCAGCCCCCTCACCACCCACCTTTTGGATATGGTAACAATTTGCTAATGTTCCTCTTAACACAAGGCCCCAAAACCCCATGGTGCAATCCAAATGTGGCTTGACTAGCCCAGAGTATGCAAGGATGCTTCTGCCTATACAAAGCTGTGCTGATAGAGTTGACTTTTTAAAACTAAAACGAAGCCTGAATACATGGATCCATGTTGCATGTCACTTTTGAGATTGTTTCAGCTCATAACTGTTAAAGGAAAGTATATGTTTGCAAAATTGGTCTGTGCCTCAATTGAGCTATGGGTAAAGTAAGCTAGAACTGGACAGCAAAATGGCTTGAACCTCATAGGATGTGTCCTTACTTGATGTCACTACTGGGACCACAACCAAGATAATAAATTCTCCTTTTTAAAGTTTTCGATATTTTCTTCCTTCTTCTCTTCATCCAGTCTCAGAATGATTGACCCCCAATCCCATTCTCCTAGTCGCCATATACACCTGTCATGGTCATCTCTCAAACAAATCACATTTCATCTGTCAGTGGGTGACTGTGGCCAAGGCAAATAATCATGCCCTTTTCACAACTGTGAATGGGCAGGTTGGATAAGATGCATTCCAAACTCTCTTCTAATTTTATGATCCTTTAGATCTGTGATATCTTAGGTCCAGTATCTGTTTGACAAGTTCCTCCCATCTACGCATCCAAATCCACTAACTGGTAAAAAAAAAAAAAAAAAAATACCTACTGCCCTCTGAGCTCCCAAAAGGGTCCTTAAGCCAGACCTGACCAGGTTGTAGGTCAGAACTGGAATTTTGTTTCTTCTCTTCTTTTGGGCTGAGAATAATCACAAGATATCATTTAGACTGGATGGTTCCAGGCATACCAACATTCTAATGAAAGTTGATTCAGTGGATCTGTCTACTTAGAATACCAGCTTGAATCCAGTCAGTAAAGTAAAGTTGTTGGGTTTTTTGTTTTTTTGTTTTTTTTTTTAAGTTTAGGGAAGGTCAGTAGAATTTAATAATGCATCTTTGGGTCTTCATAATGACATATAGCTAGTTTGATGGGATATTTTACTTCTCAATAACCCAAGTTAAATTATTCCATGGATGAAGCTTAAAGGGGCAAGCCTACTGAGACAGAGTACCTGATCTGAGCTTGGCCACCCATTCACTGTGCAGCCCCATACAAGTCTCTTGATCTTTCTGGTCTTGTTTTCCTCATCTGCAAAACAAGGGCCTCAGAGAATTGACCCCAAGGCCTCTTCAAGCCCCTGGTCTCACTGTTAACAGAATGAAGAGCCAAGCCACAAACTGACAGAAGATATTTGCACATTGTCTACCTGAGAGAAAACTTGCATCCAAAATATATAAATAACTCTCAAAACTCAACAAAAATACCAATAACCTAATTCAAAATGGGTGAAATGTTTGAACAGACACTTAACCTAAAGAGATATAAGGGAGTTAAATTAGCACATGAGAAGACTTTTAACATCCTGAGGCAATAGGGAAATAAAAAATAAAGTGAGATACCAATGCACACCTATCAGAATCACTGGTTAAAAAGGAAGTCTTTGTTCACTGCCAGTAGAAGTGGAAAATGCTACCACCATTTCTTAAAAAGTTGAAACATTCACCTCTCATTTGACCTGGTCATTCTATTCCTATGTACATCTCCAAGAGAAATGAGAGCATCTGTCCACACAAAGACCTATGCCCAGATTATTTAGAGCAGTTTTAGTAACAATCAAAAAGTGGAAACAACCCAAAGGTCACCAACTGGATGAATGGATAAACAAATTGTGGCATATCCGTGCAAGGGACAACTACCCAGGACTAAAAACGAGTTAACTATGGATTCATGCATCGACATGGATAAATCTCAAAAAAATATGCTGAATGAAAGAAGCCACACCAGAAGTGCATATTGTATGATTTTGTTTACATAGAATTCTAGAAAATGCAAGTTTATATGAAATTCTAGAAAATGCAGTGAGCTAGTGATAGAAAGTACTCAGGTGATTGCTTGTGGATGGAGGAGGAAGCTGGGGCACAGCGAGTGGGGAGGGAGAGATGACAAGGGGATTTGAGGATACTTTGAGGAGTGATAATACATTCATTACCATGATAGTGGTGATGGTTTCGTGGAGATAGATGCCAAAGCACATCATTTTAAATATGTGTTTATTGTATCATAACTATGCTTCAGTAAAGCTGTTTATAAATGAAAATTTTAAAAATTTTAGAAAAAGACTTCATAAAGAGTTGGAAAATCAGGATGCCAGGGTGGCTCAGTGATTGAGCATCTACTTTCAGCTTGGGGTGTGATCTCTGGGTCCTGGTATCAAGTCCTGCATCACGTTCCCCATGGGGAGCCTGCTTTTCCCTCTGCCTGTGTCTCTGTGTCTCAAATAAATAAATAAATAAATAAATAAATAAAATCTTTTTTAAAAAAAAGGAATTGGAAAATCACATTACCAAAATAATAATCCACAGATTACTTCCTCATAACAAGGGATGAAATGGAATGTACCATGTAGGCACCAGATAGTCATCATCACCTTTGGGGAGCAGTCAATGTCAACATGGAGGTAGGCAGGTTGACCAGATATGATATATCTTATGATGGATACAGTAAGAATACCAAACCTCACCTACAAGGTGTACTAACAGAAATCCTTAACATAAAGACTGATGATTAGACTTAAATCTAATTGCAGGTAGAGGATACCAGGGATAAAGGAAAAAGCCAATGGATAACCTGAAGAAGCACCATCCAGAACTGAGGACTGGTCTGGTCTCATCAGCGAGTTAGTACAGTGAGAAAAAGGGATGAGGCTAGCTCAGGAGCTTTCGAGGACCTACCTCCAGATACAAAGTGTGGACCTGGATTCTGGAAAGGGAACTGGGACCTAGTGGGGAAAATATAAATATAGCCTGAATATTGGAGAAGATGGAAAGGTATTGCCATGGGAAGGTTTTATATATATATATATACCAAGTTTCTTGGATCCCCTGAGTCCAGCATGCGGTGATCCCAGCAGGAACAGAAGCTGGGCAGTTTTCTTGCCCTGGAATAGTAAATGTGCCATTTGAAGCAAGTATACATCTTCTTTTAAAGATTTTATTTATTTATTCATGAGACACAGAAGGCAGAGACAAAGGCAGAGGGAAACGCAGGCAGCCTGATGTGGGACTCGATCCCAGGACCCCAGGATCACAACCTGAGCCAAAGGCAGACACTCAACCACTGAGCCACTCAGGTGCCTCACTATTCAACCACTTTAAAATGAGACTTCTGGTAATGAAAATTCTAATGCTAACTGGTGACTTAAAAAAAAAAAACTAGAAGATTAAGAAATAAGAAGAGCGTACATCAGAGTTTCTCAATCTTGGCACTACTAACATATGGGGCCAGATAATTCTTTGTTGCAGGGAGCTGTTGTGTGCACTGTAGGATGATGAGCAACATCCTGGGCCTCTACTTGCTAGCAGCACTGCTCCCCCATCTCCAAGTTGTGGCAACCAAAAATGTCTCTAGAGACTGCTGAATGCCCCCAGTGAGCAAGATCCCACCCCTACCCCACAAACTGAAAACAGTTGTTATACATAAAGGTTCATAGAGCTTGACTGATGTGATCAGATATCTCACTTACCCTCCTGACCATGAGCTGTTCCTGGAAACCCATCTCTAGAAAAAAAGAGAACCACATGCATCTCTCAGAGAAGGAACTAGGGGCTGGGGTGAAGAAATGGCCTTGCCTTCTTTTCTGCACCATGAGCTCATCCCCTTATCCCTCTAAGACCACCTAGAGTCGGTCCACCTACTTCCTGAAACTCTTCCCAACTACACCTTTCTCAATTGTCAATCTAGCCCCCCCACCTCCAGAAGTGGAAAAGGGCTAAGAAAAAATAGTGTAACAAAGGTCAAAGAAAAAGTGCTTTCCTGAAGGAATAACAAGTTATCGTGAAGTGTCATAAGAGTAGAACGAGACTGGGACAGAAAGGAAAGCATCATGTCTGGCATTTACAGGAAGCTATCAGAAAGGCCATTGAGGAAGTCACTGATAATTTGACATGGTCTTGGGTGTGGATGGCTGGCTTCACTGGTTTGAAGGGTGAACAGCAAGGGAGGGAAGAAGGGACATGAGGAGGAGACAGAAGCAGAGGGCAAGGATGGGGGAAGCCCTGCCTTCATGGCCTACAATCTACTCGCTTGCCCTCCTGGAACCACTAGGGTCCTGCATCCAAACCTCACCATGTTGTGTGTGAGCACACGCCTCTCCTCCTCCCAGCAATGGACCATCTGTATGGAGCAGTGACGTGCCAGTGAGTCAGAAGGACAGGCTCCCCCCTACTGAGGCCAAGAGGAACTTAATACGCCATCATTGATTTACGTATGATCTCAGGAGACTGAAAGCTATAAAGTAAACTCCGTGTCTGTCTCCTGTTCCAGAATTCCACAAGCCTCTCTTTATCTTGATGAGTTCCTTCCTGTGTGCTTCTTCAGTCAGACTTTGCATACAAACATATTTGCTATCAAAGAATCACAATAAATCCTGCCCCACCACTGCAATGTACCCAATAAAACTTGCATAAATCGTACCCACATGTTCACTGCAGCAGAAGGCAGAAGAGAAAAACTTAACTGCAAGAGAAGAATGTCTGTAGTCAAAGGGGTTTGAACGGGAACCCAGTGTAATCACCAGTCATCTTCCAGCTGTTTTGTCATCACTCTTATTTTCTTTGTAGCACATGAGGAAGCATTTTCTTGTTTTTTTTTAATCTGTCTTCCTGGCTAAAATGTTGGCTTCATGAGAGGAAAAGACTTTGTCCTGATCAGCAGAGTTATCTCTGAAGCCTAGAATTATGTCTGACACATAGAATATAATTAATCAATGTTGATTGGGTAGATGGATGGACAGATGGATGGGTGAGTGGATGGGTGGGTAGGTAGTGGGTAGATTGATAGATGGATGGATGGGTGGGTGGTGAATGGCGGGGTGGGTGGATGTATAGATAGATGAGTGGATGGGTGAGTAGATGCTTTGCTGAATGAATGGGTGGATGGATGGATGGATGGATGGATGGATGGATGGATAGATGGTTGGTTGGGTGGGTAGATGGTTGGATGGGATGGATCAGTGGGTGGATAGATGGATGGATGAGTAAATGGATGGGTGGGTGGATGGATGGATCAGTGGGCAGAGGGATGGATGCGTAGATGGGTGGGTATATGGGTGGGTGGATGGATGGATGGGTGAGCGGGTGAATGGATAAGCAGATAAATGGATGGGTGGGGCTGGTGAATGGGTAGATAGGTGGATGGATGAATGGGTGGGTTAGGAAGGTAGATTGATGAGTCCATCTGTCTCTATCTCTCAAGCCTATTGAGCAACCCTACCTAATAAAGGCCCCCAGCAGTTCCCATTGTAAGCTAATTCCACCTTAACTGAACGAGAGTTTTCAATTTAAACAAACAAAAAATACATTGACTCACTTCATTATCTTTTGTTCCACATGCCTCCCCCCTAAGGAAACAGAAAAGTGGATCCATTAGAATATTTTCTTCTTTTGATCAGTCACGAGTAATTCGGAATGTTACCCTGCCTTCTCAAATCTACAGAATTACTTAAACCTGAGGTTTCTTGGTGAGAAGACCTTTGCCCCAGATTCCCCCCAATTCTGTAAACCCTGGAGGAGAGGGTTTCCATGCCCTGGCTTGGCACTGCCTGGCTGTCAGAACGTGAGAAACTATGGCCATTCTTAGGGGTTCCATCCAACAGAAAGGGAGAGGCCTCAGGTCCACCTCACATCATGGGTAATCAATCAGGACATGTTCATTTTTGACACGGATGCATTTTGAGGGTTTGAGAGAAAGCTATTCGAGGCTTCGATCTGGCTAAAAATTTAGACTGGTCTCTAGCGACTAAAACAAAGGCTCTTCCTCTCAGCTCAGCCACAAAGTCGCAGTCTTCCTTCCCTCAAAGCCAGTGCCTCATCCACCAGCTCTACCAAGTCCTTCCTGATTGTCTGTGCTCCCCACTTAGAGACTCAACATGTTCCTGCAAATCCAAACAGAAAGCCAGTGAGGCAGAACCTCGCTACCCATGCATCTCATCTAAATGTGCTTGGACCATTCTGGTGGTTTAATCTGTCCTGGAGGGAAAAGCAGAGAGGGCAGGTACTGAATGACTTGGAGGAGCGAGCAGCGGAACTTGGCAAAGTGACACGAGTGAGCAGAAGCGGTCTGCGCCAGAGCCTCCACTACCTCTTCCTTCACAGCCACAGCTCCTCCTGCTGCCCCTTGGTTAGAGGCTAAATGCTTCCTGACTCTTCCCATGAAATATAAGAATGAATTCCCAGTTAGGCCACAATTAGTCCTTTTAAATTCCTCTGCTGCGTACCATAGGACCCAAGAGATGCTGACTGTGCTTGCGTGTGCATGTATTTTTAAGGACTTGAAAAAGTCTAAACTACTTTTTGCCAGAGGTTTCCAGGTCCCTGGAGGGTCCCTTCCATAATCTTAGGACTTCTAAAGAGCTGTGCTGACTCACAGGGGGGCCCAAGTCTTGACCGTCTTCCTCCGAATTTCAGGGTAGATGCTCTCCAAAGGAGACTTGATTGATTGATTGATTGATTGATTGATTGATTTCTTACCTCCAAGGGCAGTAACTCAGGGTACATGCTCTGCAATTTCCCAAAGGCATTTAAGCCCCTTCCTCCTTGGAGGACTTTCCAGTATCTGCAGATTTAACTGGAGACACCGAGGGGCCTTCTTTCAATATTAAAAAAAGGTGAGAAAGAATAAAAAGGGATCATATGGGGAAAAAATATCTTTTCTGGTATTTTTTTAAACTGAGCTATTGCTTATACACAATAAAGTACACAGATCTTCTCTGTCTGGCTTGGTGAAATTTTAGAAGTGCCTGTACCCACATAACCACCACACAAATGAAGTTGTAGAGCGTTTCTAGTAGCCAAGAATGTTTCCTCCTACCTGGTCAATAGCTATCCCCCAGAAGCAACCCCCATTGATGTCTACCACTCACAGTAATTTTTACCTATTGAGTTTCAAAAAAAGGAAATCATAGAGTAAACTTTTTTTGTGCATTTTGCTTCTTTTGCATACACGATTTCTTTATGAGTCAATTCCACTTGTACGTCAGTAGTTTCATTTTAAAAAAATATAAACTACTATATATATATATATGTATAGTAGTTTATATTTTTTTGATCGAAATATAGTTAACACAAAGGCTACGTTGGCTTCAGGTGTACAACACAGTGATTCAATATCTCTACATATTATGCTATGCTCACCCCAAGGGTAGCTACCATCTGCTGCCACGTAATGCTGTTACAGTGCCACTGACTATATTCCTTATGTCGTGCCTTTCATTGTGGTAACTCATTCCTTTGATAACTGGAAGCCTGGACCTCCCACCGCCCTCCACCCATTTTGCCCATCCCCCCACTCCCTCCTCTCAGGCCACCACCAATGGATTCTAAAGAGGTATTTATGCATCCACTTCTGCTTTTTGTTTGTTCATTTGTTTTGCTTTCTAGATTCCACATATAAGTGAAATCATATGGTATTTGTCTGTGTCTGACTTATTTCACTTAGCATAGGACCCTCTGGGTCCATCTATGTTGTTGCAAATGGTAAGATCTCATTCTTTTTGTGGCTGAATAGTATTCCATTGTCTATCTTTATTCAGTCATCAGTCGATGGACACTTGGGCTCCTTCCATATCTAGGCTATTGTAATTAATCCTGCAATAAATATAGGGGTTCATGTATACTTTTTGAGTTATTGTTTTCATGTTCTTTGGGTGAATACCCAGTAGTGGAATTACTGGATCACATGGTATTTAATTTTTTGAGGAACCTCCATACTATTTTCCACAGCGGCTGCACCAGTTTACATTCCCACCAGCAGCACACAAGGGTTCTTCTTTCTCCACATCCTTGCCAACACCTGTTGTTTCTTGTGTTTTGGATTTTAGCCATTTTGACAAGTGTAAGGTGGTATCTCACTATAGTTTTGATTTGCATTTCCCTGATGATGGGTGATGCTGAGCATCTGTTCATGTGTCTATTGGCCATCTGAATGTCTTCTTTGGAAAAAATGTCTGGAAGTCTTTGTTTTTGTTTTGTTTTGTTTTGCTGCAAGGTATTCCATTAAATGAGCAATTCACAGTTTATTGCTTCCAGGGATATTTTCTATTAATCTGAAATTGCATTTACTAATCTTGTCATCTATCATATTAGTGCTGCTCTTAAATCCACCTACTGAGTTCTTAGCTTCTGATATTGCTTAGCTTCAGACTTAGTTCTTAGCTTCTGATTTTGTTTCATTTTTAGAATCCTCATTTGACTATTTAAAAAAAAAAGATTGTAGTTTCCTGGTGTGATTTCTATGGTCTTGAATTAATTAGGGCTGTTTTCAAGTCCTTGCCTGCTCATCCTAATATCTTAATGGAAACCACATTTCAGATGTCCCCCCATTACACGGTTTCGTCATGGCTTCCAGCTCAAAGCAATAAAATTCTAACCTGAACTGCTGAGCATCACTGCCAGGAGAATTTCCAGCAGATCCTTCTGGTTCCTTCATAAATGATCTATGAGCTCCTTCAGTGGCTAAATGACCCATCAAGTTTTTTAAATAAACCAGTTCTTGGCAGGTTAATGTTCTGGCTCTATTATGTTTGAGAACATCCTGACTAAGGTCATTCCAGGGCTCCCATGAGGCAATTCCCAAATGAAATGTCTATAGTTTTGCAACAGCGGGTCAGAAAACATCAAAGTTAAAAATGTCTTCATGTCTGAGACCACCCTCCTCCCTCCAGTCCAGCTCTTTACCCAAGGTTTATGACTTTAGATTCTCTGTCCTCTCAGCAAATGCTTCCAGGAAGAATCCTGCCTACCTGGTTCAAATCTTCCATTTAGCTTTGGATGTGATTCATGCATCTTGGTTTTCTAAAATAGAAAATGGCAAAAGACCATAAGAGAGAAATTTTCCTGTATTACAGCTTTTATTATGTTGCTTCCTTGATCCAAAGAATTCAGTGGCTTCTCCATGCATCCCGGCACCCACAAACCTCTTTCAGATTTGTATTTAATTAACATCTTATGCAAACCTACTGTTCCAGCTAAGCTAGCCTGCTCCTGAAACATCCCCGGTGTCACGTGATGGTTTATACCGTGACAATACACCCCCACCCCCAATCAGGAGTTCTTCTTCTGCATATCCCCTGTAAAACTCCTTGTCTGAAGGACACAGTGTCTCATTCATCTCTGAAATCCCAGCAAGTAACATAATGACCAGTACACAGTGGGAAATCTAAATATGAAACCTCCACCATTATTTTGGAATCTGTAAATATGAAAGTCACCTTATTCTTTACTGGTAAAGACTCTAAGATCTCAAACTCTGAATTCCACCCTCCTCACCCAGATCACTAGATCATCCATGGATCACATCTTAGAGGGAAGTTATGTTCTAAAGCCAGTCCAAACTCCAAGCATTAGGAATTGTCAAATTGATCATAAAGATGTGAAACTACAATAAACCTAGTGTTTAAATTTAAAAAAATAATTGTCAAATTTTCCCTTGAATAATCCTGTCAAGGGATTATGGCAAGTCACCCATAAAAAAGAATGTTGATCATTTTAAGTGTATTATCACTTATTTCAGTAAGTTCAACACACTCAAAACAGCCACTTGTCCTGACATTGGACTAAGTGGCTGTTTTTCAGCTGAGAAATATAGGAGATGCTTGGCTTATTTTCAGAAGCCATGCTACATGAAAAATATGTTTCCACTAATTTTTTTATGTGTTGGCTTTGTCTTCTTCCCTTGGGATGCACAGTTAGTTTCCCACCAAATGATAGGTTCAAATGATGAACTCCATTGGGGTCTCCTACTTCCCTCCTCTCCTGTTCTGCCTCCCCTCCTTAAACCTGCTCTTTAACAACAGGGAGATCCTTGACCTAGTTCTCAGTTTACCAGCTCCACTTCTCCTTGTCTTGTCTTTCTCTGAAACCTTTCCAATGGTCCCACCACATACCTCCTGTTATATCCATTTTATCAATCTTCAAACCTGTGTTTTCACTGATTTCTCTTCAATACCATAATTTCTTCCTTCTTAGAACTTCCATAGCAGGCTTCTACTGTGGTACCTGGACAAATTTATTTTGCTCAAGTTGCAAATCATAGTGCTTTGTGGGCAGGAGGTATATCCCATCCTGTTCTGAACCCCTTCCAACCCCTGTTCATGGTCTGGTGCCATGAACACGCCCGGTGTTCTACAGTGTTTGTGGAATGGATATGAATTAATGACATATTAGGAAGCATATATATTGTGGATTCAAGATGGAACTCCTGGAACTGTAACAAAGATGCACAGAGACTAACTGGCAGCTGAGTATTCTGTGCATAAGGACTTAAAGCCTCCAAAGTAGAAATGGAGGGAGTGACAGACACAAAGGGACATCTTTAAGGTTGGAAACAGGGTGGATGCCTGGGTGGCTCAGTGGTTGAGCATCTGCCTTCGGCTCAGGTCGTGATCCCAGGGTCCTGAGATTAAGTCCCACATCTGGCTCCTTGCAGGAAGCCTGCTTTTACCTCTGCCTATGTCTCTACCTCTCTCTGTGTGTCTCTCACGAATAAATAAAATCTTTAAAAAAAAAAAAAAAAGGTTGGAAACAAGGCACAAAAGAGGGTTCCAAAGTTTACAACCTGGGTGTCTAAGCAATTGAATTTACCATTTATAGAGTAGGGCCTATTTTTCCACGGGGAAGCAGAAGACCTGTGAGCTAAACACATTAAGTCTGAGGTGCTATAGGACAGCCAAGTGAAAATGTCCAGCATGAAGTTGGAAATAAGAATACAGTGCTCAGGGGAGGGACCTAGATCTGACTGTGGATATGGGAATCCTCTGTTGAAAGTGAAATGGAGGAGACCCCCCCAAGAGAGAGTGCAGACACAAATGCAGGTGGACAAGGTCTTGTCTCTGCAACATCCTTGGGACACACACACACATAAGCAGGTAGCTTTTACAATGTCTAATTCATCTCTGAATGTAGCCATTAGCCACATGGAGCTTTTAAAACCAAATGAAACTAAAAATTCAGTTCTTAAGTCATACCTATCACATTTCAAGTGCTCAGTAGCCACATGTGGCTAGTGGATATCATACTGGACAGCACAGATATATATAAAATTCCCATCTCTTCAGAGAGTTCTAACCGACAGGGCTGGTCTAGACTGAAGGAAAAAAGAAGGACAACTGGAAAGAGAATTGTTGCACTACCCTAGGAATGCACTAGGGTTGGTTTACTAAATGAAGATGCTTAATTTTAGTGCCTTTGCTATTTGTAGCAAAAACTTATTTAAAAACAAACTTTTTTGTTATGTAAGTAAGATGGCTCCATGTAGAAAAATATTTAAAAGTTGGAAAGTGGGGCTCCTGGTGGCTCAGTTGGTTAAGTGTCTGCCTTTGGCTCAAGTCATGACCCCAGAATCTTAGAATTGAGCCCTGCATCAGGCTCCCAGCTCAGCATGGAGTCAGCTTCTCCCTCTGCCATTCACCCTGCTTGTGCTCTCTCTCTTGTTCACTCTCTCTCTCTCAATAAATAAATAAAATCTTAAAGTAAAAAATAAAAAATTGGAAAGCACAAAGAAAAAAATTAAAAATCCCTCCTCCCCAACCTACCTATCCAGATCTAGCCATTGTTAACATCTTTGAGTAAACTTGTCCAGTCTGGTCTTTTTAAATATTTACATTTGAGTAATATTGAATAATATTTAAATTTGAGTAATTTCCAAATTTCATTGGAAATCATATTATACATATAATTTTATAAACCACCTTGTTCACCTGAAAGTCTATCATTAACATTTTCTCAATGATTATTAGCCCATCTCTAATGGGTATAAATGCTAGGCCACAAATATTTTTAAGGCTTTGGTCACATCATACACTTTTTAAAAAAGATTTTATTTATTCATGAGAGACAGAGAGAGAGAGAGAGAGAGAGGCAGAGACCCAGGCAGAGGGAGAAGTAGGCTCCATGCAGGGAGCCCAACGTTGGACTGAGCCACCTGGGCTGCCCACATCATACACTTTTATAGAAAAGTTTCATCAATTTTCACTCCCAGCAGTAAATGTCTGAATATTCTGGTCATCCTTTGCCTTTTCTTAGCCTTTTTCAAGGTCATTTATTTTTCTTTAAGTTTGGAGTGGTGTTTTGTTTTGTTTTTTAGTTTTTTATTTAAATTTCAGATAGTTAATGTATTTGTTATTTATAATCACTATAGAGTGATTCAGCACTTCCATACAACCAAGATCATTTGATGATTGCTTTTTATCTTTGCCAGTCTGGAATATGCCACTTGTTTCAAACATTTTTTGTTATTTTTTTGGCCAATTACATTTGTTTTATGTACTTGTTCATGCACTTACCTATTTTATTATTTGCCCATTATTTCTAAAACTGCACTTTATATATTAAATGTTGAGTTAGTCTATGTATATAGTGGGCCAGAGGTAGTTTTATAGACATCTCCCCAATTTTTGTTAGCTTGCTTCTGATAATATTCATATAATCAAATATTTGTCTTTTTCCTCTGATAGTTCTTCCTTTGTTTTTTTCTGTTAGAGTTACCCAGCATGGCCTCAGGTATCCCTCAGAGATGAGCAGAGGGTGAAGGCAGCTGGAGGACCGAGGAAGGTCTGATGGGGGACCATTACTGTGATCAGTCTTCTGATTCAGGAAAGAGAAAAGACGCAACGCTAACACTCACTGCTTCTAAGTCTGACTCGGTGTAAGAAAAGAACATGCCCTGGTTGCTTATTTGCTTTGTGTCCCCTCCTGGCATCCTCACCTCTGATCTTCCAAGGAAAGTCAAAGACCACAGAGGCTCCCAAATGTCCATAACAGGGAGGGGCTCAAATTCAGCTCCCAAATCAATCCTTTTGAACCCAACTTTACATGGCTAGAATTTTATGTCCTATTGCTTGTTGGACGGTTGCTTTGTACCACAAATACAGTTCAGAGATTGTTTTGGGACAAGGTATTTGTCTCTTACATTGATAGATAACTGCAGACTTTGGGGAGGATTTTTACACACATTCATGGAAAGGCTACTGAACAAGATATCCAAAACCCTAAAGTTGGGATTGTTGAGTTATTGCTATAGTAGACTACAGGAAATCATTTAATTCTTATTCCCTAGTCCCAGATATAGCTCTAACTTGCTCCCTGACTTAGGTCCCATCACCTTCTAGGTCTTTGCATCCACAATCTGGTCCAAGATTTTGCCCTGTGTATCCTATTTTCACCTCACCAACACTTGCCATTGCTGCTTGGTTTGAAGAAGATCACACCTGCTGAGAACAGAGGAGTGCAAACCCACACCACCCCTGACAGCTGCATCCAAAGCAAGCAGATGAAGATTTGAAGAATGAGCAATGCATTTCACCGGACACCCAATTACTCAGTCCCATGCAACATAAGAAACTGGTTCAGTTTGCATTTCTTCTTTCTGACTGTATCCATGTGATATGGAGACTGGCTCAGGTAGTTCGATGGGTATCTCAAGGAGAGCCTATTTTCACAGGGAATGAGGACATATATCGTCAGGGGGAAATAACTTGTTCTATTGTAGAGAGGCAATACATTTGATTTTCACTGTATTTTTTAAAAAATTAATATTTTGGAATCATGATAAACAAAAGAGATGGATAAACAAGTAGGTGACAGATAATCTTCCAACCATGTGAAACTTGCTTAAGTAACTGGTTTACAACAGTTCTTACATCCTGAGAAAGGCTTAGTCAATCCCTTAAAAAAACCACTTTAAGTAAGTTCCTGGGTGATTCATAAGGATCAGGAGCTTCCAGTGGATGCCCACGCCTAGGCATCACCCTCTGAAAGCAGAGTCCCCTCCCCTTCCTCTCTCTGACAGCCCCTGGTTTCTGCTTCTTGTCCATTCCTTTGATTGAATTATTTCTATCCTGAGCCACATCAGTCAGCTTTTTTGCCTTGGATCCTTTCCTTGAACTTTCTATCCTTATCATTTGTCTTGCCCTTTTGCCTGGTAATTCTAGAAGGGTAGAAATTTGCAGGAAATATTTGAATTAGGGGCTCCTCATTAGTTGTCAAATAAAATCAAAATGTCTTAGCCAAGGATTGGATGTCTGAGGTCTGGCCCAAAGACACCAAAGATATAGAGTAGGTGCTGGGTCCTGCAGTGGAATAAAGCTTCTCCCTCTGCCTGTGTCTGCCTCTCTCTGTATTTCTCAGGAATAAATAAAATCTTTTTAAAAATTTGTAAAAATACCATGTCATTTTAAAGCAAAACAACTTCTCAAAATATGATAAAATAATTATATGATATAGATAATATCTTAGAATTGTACTCGAGGAATCACTTTGTGTGGATGACAGCTATACCTGTACCTCACACAGGGCAGGCCATAAACATTGATTAATGAATCAAGAGATCTATTAGTCTGTCATGAAGAAATTTTTTTAAAAGCTTTTACTTTTAAGAAACCTCTCCACTCAATGTGGGGCTCAAACTCACAACCCTGAGATCAAGAGTCACATGTTCCACCCACTGAGCCAGCCAGCTGCCCCCATAATGAAGATATTTTAAAATAGTGTTGTGGTTAATCAGCTAGAAATGTTGGAAGACTTTCTTTGAGAGAATTGATTGATCATGAGGAAAATATCCCAGAAATTGGACTTTATACCCAAAAATGAATAATTCAGTGATTCCCTCCATCTTGTACTTTTCTGTAGTTCCTGACCTTCTATAAGTCTATTACTTTTATTTTAAAAGAAATAAAATAAGCTTTATGTCCTTTGCCACCCACGCCAGTGCCCCGCATCTTACCTTGATTCCTCTGGGGTCCTTGTACTATGTCCGCTTTCTGGAAAACAGAAAAGATCAACATTATACTGTGCTAACTGTATTAGGGCTATTTGCCTAGGGTGGTGCTTTTGTGGTGAATGCAATCTCTTCATGGGTCCTGAGTATTTTTTCCTAGATGATTTTTTCCATATCATACTTGCATTCACATTTTTTCCGAAGTCCCTGATTCTTTTAAAAATCAAACTGAAATGCCTCATCTTGGCATTCAGGATTCTGCAAAATATGGACTTCTTGAAGTTTGTATGTATGTTGTAAAAAAAAAAAAATCTACTAGATATCACCATATACAAATACACTAGCTTTATATAGATATATATACATATGCACATTTCTCTCTCATTCACACACACACACATGCACAGAGCAAAGAGCATCTCAAATCCAATAATAATAATAATAATAATAATAACAACAACAACATGGTATAAAATACTGAGAGCTTAGGGCCCTATAGTATTTCTCTTTTTTAAAATTTATTTATTCACGGGAGACACACAGAGAGGGGCAGAGACACAGGCAGAGGGAGAAGCAGGCTCCATGCAGGGAGCCCAATGCAGGACTGGATTCCAGGAACCCTGGGATCACACCCTGAGCCGAAGGCAGATGCTTAACTGCTGAGCCCCCCAGGTGTCCCAGGCTTCCCAACCTTTTGACACGTTTCTACAAACGTGAAAGTCTTACCCTTGTCTCTCTGTGAAATTCAGGTTAAACTCATCTGATTAGATTTCACAAAATCCTGATCCAGGTGTTTATGGGGAGTTTTCCCTGGTTGAGAATCAGCCTATCTTACCTAACTTGCAAGCCTCTTTTTCCAGTTTGCAAATATACATTTAAAATCCTGAAGATGTGGGTCTGCCTGGGTGGCTCAGTTGGTTGAGCATCCAATTCTTGGTTTCAGTTCGGGTCATGATCTCATGGGTCATGGGGATGGAGCCCTGCATTGGGCTTCATGCTCAGCGGGGAGTCAGCTTGAAGATTCTCTCCCTCTGCTCACTTCCCACCCCCACTCTCTCTCTAAAATAAATAAATCTTTGAAAAAAATAAAATACCGAAGATGCTTCCCCAAATGGCATAGCCCTTTGCACCCACTCAATTATGAAAGCATTGTTCCCCATCATGTGGAGACTGTCTCCCCTACAGACCATGTGTCCTTTCCAGAACACAATTCTAAGGCTGAGAACTGGGCCCCATTTGGGATGTCAGAGACCACAGAAATGTTCTCATTGTCCTTAACATGCTTCCAGACTTTTCCGAAGTAGCTCACAGATGCATTCAGCTTCTGTGCGAAGGTGGCAGGGAGCTCGGTCCTGAGTGTGATCCAGGGCTGGAATCTACTGTAGAGTCATCCTCTTGTCCTATAAAACAAAAAGAGACTCAAGACTATGGGCTTATGGAGAATATTCAGTCTGTCGGACGGCTGGCCTTGGCAGGATGGAAGGAGGAGGCCCGGCCACTACCCACTAGCCTGTCCCTGACCACCTGGGATTGACTAGGAGGCAGTTCCAGAGCATTCAGAAGGAGACTGTCCCAAGCAGATAGTTTCATGGGGACATCTCCCGCCGCCACGGGGTGGAGACAGGCGAGGGTCAGAAGTGTCCAGGCTTTTCGGTCGCTTAAGGAGCTAGTTTGTCATCAGGTAAGGTGACAGCACCCTGTGTGACCTTGGGCACACAGCTCTCACCTCAGAGCTCTAAGGGTCTCACGGGGGATCCAGATGCTCTAAAGATGCACAAGCATACAGAGGAGCCTCACTGCTTGCTGGGGTGTCAGAGGAGGGCTCCCCAGGTAAGGTGATGGTTGAGTCAAGCTTGAAAGGTGTGTGGACATTTTCCAGATGGAGGAGGGAAAGAATGTTCCAGAGAGAGAGAGAATGACAAAAGCCAAGGGGCATGAGACAGCCTTGGTATTTGAGAACTGGGGAGGAGAACCAATTAAGGACAAGGGCGTGGCCTCCCACCCTGCCAGCACTACTTCAAGCTTGATGCTCTTTCTCATTTTTAATGGTGTTTACCATTCTTTTATGATGATCAAATAGTACAAGGCTCTTTCAGACTATAAATTTACCTCTAAGAAGATGTTAAGAGTGGGCCTCCTGGGGGGCTCAGTTGGTGAAGCTTCTGCTTTTGGCTCAGGTCATGATCCCAGACTCCCTGGATCGAACCCCAAGTTGGGCTCCCTGCTCAGTGGGGAGTCTGCTTCTCCCTCTGCTCCTTCCCCCTGATCATGTTCTCTCCCTCTCTCAAATAAGTAAATAAATAAAGTCTTTTTTAGAAAGGAAAGAAAATGCTAAGAAAGGATCATCTCTGTTATATTTACAAAACCACATCATGGATTTGTAAGTTCGAAGTGTAAAATATCCTATCCCTGTCTCTGAGTATGTGTGCAACATTTATCTGTGGTGCCTGATACTTCTAGGTCAACTCCCAGTCATCACAGCAGACTGGACTTATGAGACAGGATTTCTCCTTCTGATTCTAGACATAAGGAAAACAGTGAAAGTCGTAAGGTATTACAAATGTTCGAGTAATAAAAGTAAGAAAGGGATCTCCCTGGGTGCCAGTAATAGAAATGGAAGTGAAAACCAGATGTGAGCAGGGAAATGAACAGCTCAGAGTTCATGGCATATGGGGTCTTCTTACACTTCTGCTGGGGTATGGAAGGGGCACCTGCATAAAGACGGGGCCATGACGAGGTGCCCTGCTCATCCACAAGAGGGGAGTGGGAAAAACACACCTGGTACCAGTAATCAACATATTGCCTTCTAATTCATACTTCATTACCTGCTCCGTGAACATGGATCTAGATCCTCTAAATATCTCTTTTTCCAGCAGGTCATATGCTAAGAACACAGATCTGGACCCTCTAAATATCCCTCCTTTTCCAGCAGGTATGATGCTAAGAACACAGACCTGGACCCTCTAAATCTCTCCTTTTCCAGCAGGTATGATATTAAGCTTTGTCAGTAGAAGACATTGAGGAGATATTGCAGAAAGGAGGGGTTTCTCGTCCTAGTTCTGGGTGCTTCTCTTGGCAGGCTCCCGTGGCACACACATGACTTCCCAGTGCCCAGTATGCCTGGTAGCCACAGCCCCTACCAGCCAGCGCCTTCACCAGCACCCCCTCTTCTGGGGGTGTTGCACTGGTGTGCCTCCTGGGGGTCACCTCCTGAGAACAGCTTTCCCCAGTACCCTCAAGGGCAAGTCCCTGCAAATTTTGCCAGAGGAACACCACATACCCAGCAGGCATGATGCTTAGAACACAGATCTGGACCCTCTAAGTCTCTCTCCTTTTCCAGCAGGTATGATGCTACTGGTACCACTCACTGGGCCACACCTGTGCTGCATCTCAGGTGAGTATCTCAGCCCTGGCGTGGTTGGGGGTCTTCCTTAGAGCTTCTACCTCTGTCCTACAAGTGGAGGCTGCTCCTTCCAACCAGACTCCTGTTCTCTTCTTACAAGCTCTCATGTGATAGTTAACACAGTGTATTTCTTTATATTAAATGTGTCCAAACTCCCCCGTGGTTTCTGTCTCCTGAGTGGACTCTGACGCACATGATGACAGGATTGGGGACCGAGCAAAGGTGTGGAAAGATGTTCCCACTCTTCTCTCTGTCTCTCTGGGGCCCAATGGGACATGCAACAGGCAGTAAGTGGAGACCCAGAGTCCTGGTGGGGAGCTGAAGAGAAGAGCTCTCCTGATTTTAAGAGTAAATGAAGTATTTCTTTGTCCTCCTCACCACAAATGAACCTTGTCACCTAAGGACTTGTTCTCAGCTGAATGACGTCCCTTTGTCCTGCACTTTTTCTAAATCTTCCTGTAGGATTTACTAAGCTCACCCTGAGGAGAAGGTCAGAGGCAGAATAAAAACACACACCGATGGAGCATTTTTGTGTGCCAGGCACTATCATGACTATTTCAAGTGTGATCCTGACAATAACTCATGCGGGAGCCTCTACCGTCACCCTTCTCCTACAGAGGAGGAATGTGGCCAAATTGCAAATCTAGTAAATAATGGATCTGGTCATTGACTCCAGAAAGTTCGTCTGGCTCCAAGACCCCTCTCCAGGACAATCAAAGAATTATCAGAGTTAGAAGGACCCTTCCAGTTGCAAGGACCTCCTTCTGCATTTTGCACATAATCACGATGCCACCCAGGGAGACAAGATGACTTGTTTTGAAGTCCCCGCAGTCAATGCATGACTGGTTCTAAAACTCAGCCCTGCCACATCTCTAGTGGAAGCTCTCCTGAGTTGTTCTTAGACTCCTCAGTGCTGTCTCTAAGCCCTAAGCACTGTTTCCCACATCGAGAGCCTTTACCTAAATACGCCTTACTCTGGGTGTCTTTTATCTTCAGAAGAATCTCGAAGGAACTCATTTAGTAAATGCTTCCCCAGGAGGCAGCTTACCCCGTTTCTCTGAGACTTTCTTCCAGGCTGGTATAGATGCTTCTGTTTGAGGTGTCACGCCCATTGTCCTCAGCTCCTGAAAAAAAAAAAAAAAAAAAGATGTGGGGCCACCTTTGTGAGGCTGTCGTGGAGAACACATGTTGTAGGGGCCAGTGGTCTGATGGAACAGCACCTGGGGGCATGGGATAGTCACCCCAAGCAGGTGTGTGCCATTCTGCAAAGCTTATCACTCACTGATATCCAGCTTGAGTGATTCACTAACAGTAAGGATTAGGGAAAACTAAAAAGCCAATCACACATTTTACAGTCACCACGTAAGGAAAGGCCACATCCCTAAGAAGTTCTTTGTATCCTACCACTAATTAATTTTTTCCTCCATTAAAAATATCTTTCAATATGCAAATTCCTTCACATCAGAACATAAGTCACTATAACCATAAGTTTTTCTCCTACAAGATGTCAGATAATGAGGGACATTTGGGATACCTTTTCTTTTTAGAGCATTATTATTTTATTTATTTATCACTTTATTTTTAGGGAGGGAGAGCAAGAGATTCTTAAGTAGACTCCACACTCAGCACAGAGTCAGACATGGAGCTCGATCTCACAACCCCAAGATCACGCTCTGAGCAGAAATCAAGAGTTGGACACTTAGCCAACTGAGCCACCCAGGCGTCCCAAGAGCACCATTGCTTTTAACAGCAGAAATATAGGAACAATGCGAGTGCCTCTTAGTTAAGTTTGTGATACATTTGCATTAGCAAGTTGTAAGCAACATCTGAAAAGAACGGAGCAAATCTGAAGTTAGAGATCTGGGGGGGAAAGAACTCCAAAAACTTAAATGAAAAAAGAAAGCAAATGTAAGAGTACAAACGTGCAACCAGCAGATAAATAAGCCCAGGAGCTCTAAAGCACAGCATAGCGATTACAGGCAGCGATACTCCAAAGATGCTAAGTATCTAGATCTTAACTGTTCCCACCATTTAAGAGAAATAATTACGTGATGTTCTCGAAGTGACGTTGGCTAACACTACAATGGCAATCCTATTGCAATTGTGTAAATGTACCAAATCAGTACATTGCACAATTTAAACTTACGCAACGGTCTAGGTCAATTATATCTCAGTGAATTTAATAAACTGAAGTTTGAATTTTAAAAAAAGGAAGTGGCAAAACAATAATTATTGTATGCTTGTATATGATTTTTTAAAAAAAATTTTAAGAGGAGGCAAAGGGAGGTATACCCAGGGGTGCTCACTGGGCTAAGTATCTGCCTTTAGCTCAGGTAATCCAGGATCCTGGGATCCAGCCCTGAGTTGGGCTCTCTGCTCAGAGGAGAGCCTGCTTCTCCTCTTCCTTTGACCCTCCCCCTGTTCATGCTCGCTCTCTTGTTCACTCGGTCTCAAATAAATAAAATCTTCAAAGAGGAAGGAGAAGAAGAGGAGGAGGAGGAGGAAGGCAGAAGCTTTTTTTTTTTTTTAGATTGTTTTATTTTTTTTTAGATTGTTTTATTTATTTATTCATGAGAGACACAGAGAGAGAGAGACAGAGAGAGAGAGAGGCAGAGACACAGACAGAGGGAGAAGCAGGCTCCATGCAGGGAGCCTGACGTGGGACTTGATCCCAGGACCCCAGGATCACGCCCTGGGCTGAAGGCAGGTGCTCAACCACTGAGCCACCCAGGGATCCCCGGCAGAAGGTTTCTATGACAAAGTGTGAGTGTTCATGAGATTGGTCCTTCCAGCCTGGAAACACCCTCAGAGCCCTTCCTCCACCTGGAAGCCAGCCTGAGAACCATGGACTATTCGAGGAACTTGAGAGCAAAATCCATTCATTGAGATGATGAAGCTCAAGGATCACTACACCAATCAGGGAAAGTAGAGAGAGTGAGAGGCATGGGAACCTGCCCTGTTGCCACAGGTGGACATTGCCTGCCTTGGCTCCCGTGTCCACTTCCGATGCCTGACTTTGCTGAGATGACCCAATGTGTTTTACATTCTACTTACCATTAGGTTTTTCTCTGTGATTCTATCACATCTGGTTCAATGATTCTTAATTTTAAATTATTTTAAATAGATTTTAAATTCGAACTGAATTTTATTTCAATGTAAGGCTTACTATAAATCATGAGATCCTCATGTTTTTCTGTCCTCTTCGTCTCTTGTGCTATCTGCTAGCTAGTCATTGGTTTGGGGAACTGGCTCCACAGATCCTGGTGCTCCTATAACCGGGCCAGTGATCTTGGTCAAGTCATTACACGGGACCACATGGAACTGCCATTTTGTAAGTCAAAAATGGTTGAAGATGATCCAGTCTACGTATCTAAACTCTTCTCTTAGAGTCTAGACCAGCAAAAATGGAGTTAACAATATCATTTATGTCCTAGGAGTGTTTAAAGAATAAATGAGCCCCTGGGAATGCAGGAGCAGACATTAGCTGGTGGGGTTGTTGGCCGTGCTTTACCTCCTGAAGCTAATAACCAGATGGCTAGAGCTGCCAGCTGTTGAACTATGCCCATGGAGGCTGGAAGCTAGAGAAGCAACAGATCCAAGGGGGTTTCTGAAAGACTATAACTTACTCTCTAATAACTGTGTGTCCTGGAACCCAACCTACTCAAATTCGTATGTCTTCCTTTTGAGAATGAGCCTTACAAGAGAGGCTGGGAAATAACAGTGTCCTCTCTCTCCCCCAAAGCCACATAAGTCTCTGAACCCAGAGCCAGCATGTAAAGAACTGCAGGCTATCCCAACCCTGCAGATTTCCAGTCTCTGATGCATAGGAATATGGTACCAAGAAAGAGACATCTGCCTAAGAGCAGGCTTGCTAGCCTTGTAGGAGGCATCAACCACACTGGGATGTAACCAAAGAGTGGTACCAGCTGATTGATGTACAAGTAGGTGATCAGTTCCGACGGTCTATGAAAGCCTGTATGTAAACCAGAGAAGGTTCCTGCTCATCTTAATAATCTTTTCTAGATGGGATGAGCACTGGGTGTTATACTATATGTTGGCAAATTGAATTTAAATTTTAAAAATGTAATATATATATACTAAAGACCAATTAAAAATAATCTTTTCTAAATGAATGGTTCTCAATGCCATGAAAAGGGCAGCGACCATTACTCATTCAACATTTCTAGTGTTCACTTAAATAATAATTTAGTCATTACTCAGTTAATAATAATTAATGCATTCAGTTCTCACATCAACACCACAAGCTAGGTGTATTATTGTCACCTGACGTGAGGAAGCTCCAGCTCAGACCAATGAGGTAACTGGCCCAAGGTCACCGACTGGGAATTAGAAGAGTTCGAGGCCACATTTGGCTGGTTCCAAAGCACAGACTCATAGCTGCTTCGTAAGCACTCACTTACCAGCTTTAAGACAGGTTTTCCTAAGTGAGTCTATGAAGGAAACAAGTGATGGTATCATAACTCCAGGGGTGTGCTGGCACACTGGAGGTCCAGGATGGGGGGGTGGGGAAGGCCCGATTTGTAGAGTTTGATGATTTCTATATGGTAAATAATTGGATTATGGCTGATTTTGACATACTGATTCCAGAATATCTAACGATGGGCTTGCAGGAGCCAGTACGAGCCCACCCCAGCACACCACTGCAGGTTTCCATTACACTGATGAACAGATCAAGGCCCCAAGACATCAATGTGACATGACATGAGGCCACAGAATTCATAGCTAACCCTGAATTTGAACCTGGAACCTCTACAAAAAGACCACTGGCCGCTTCCACAACTCCGTTTGTACTTACCATCCTCAGGAAGAAAAGAAGGAAGCATCACTACCAAACACATGGGTCAGGCCACCTTCTTGATGAGCAGAGCGTTCTTGAAATTTGATCTATTTGATCTTCCCTCCCCCTCCAATGTTGACACTATTGGTAGGGCTCTCCATCTGCTGGATGGATCTAATTGGGAGGGTCCTAGATCAATGAGCAAAGAAATGGGAAAAAGGGAAGAAGAAAAAGGGAGTATGGGAGATTAAGCAGAGATGTCAACTCAGGTGGAAAGTAAATGAGTAAGAAAACAACATTTCGGGTGGCCACAGCAGTGGACACCAGCCGCTCTGTCTGCCCGGCTTCCCATCTTATGCAAAGAGCACCTGCGCTTTCCTCCTGGGGGGTGGATGACATCCATCCGTGTGGCTTGGCTGGAGCTGGCTGCATCCCCTGGCTCCTGAGGTGGGCTTGTGGCTGGGGTCTGATGTTAGAGTGTGTGACACGGCCCTAGCCACCCATGCCCCACGCACCTGCACACCAACCCATTCAAATACAGCCTGTCGGAGGGAATTCTAGGATGTGGCTAGAATGACAGGAACCGGGCCTCGGTGGTTCCTGTGTGTGCCTGTAAGTCCTCTGCTTGAAGAGTGTCCCCTGGCTGAGACCTGCAGCCCCCCACCAACCTGCCTGAAAGAAACTAGGAGTCTGGTTAACTTCAAAGTGATTTCATGAGCACCACTCTTAGTATTTTTTTTTTTTTTAAACAGATTTGCCGGTCGACTTGTCAACATTTCAGTTCAGAACATTCCCTGCGTCGGAGCCACTTCGGTTTCGCCAGGGACAAAAATAAATACAGCCCCTACATGGGCTGGGACGGCAGACAGATGAAGTTATGGGATCTCTAAAAATGGAGTAAACTTTAGTCCATTTCTAAGACAGTGGAACGGAAGGCTTCGAAACCTCCAGAATCCATTATATGTCAATGAAAGTATTTATCTGGCTTCCTTCCTATGAATGCCTCTCACTAGCCCTCTTGGGATCTACCCTCTGTCACCCTACAAGACTGTAAACCAGCTTGTTCCAAGCACTGGAAGGATCTTTGGTTCTCAGAGGATGAATGGCTTGAATCCTCCACTGGCAGCTCGGGGTCCCAGTAACGGTGATAACTAATGTTTGCTAATTAGCTCATTTTGTGCTCTCAACCACCTGATGGATCAGGTCCTATTATCATCCCCACTTCACAGACAGGAAATCGAGGCACAGAAGAGCTAAACTAACTTCCCAAATTCAAATAGCTGGACGGTGGCAGAGTGGGCTTTGAACCCCAGCTCCTGCCAGAGTCTGGCTTCTCCGTGCGTGTGCGAGGCAGCAAGTTGAGACTCAAGGCCGAGGCGGAGGGAGGGAGGATCTGGTCCAATGTCAACCTACCGAGGTAGGAAGGGAGACCAGGGGTGAAGTGGCCTCGCAGAGTCATTCAGTTACTTCATTGGCAGCCTCATCCAGGTCCTTTCCTCTCTAGTCCGAGGCGCTTCCCTGTGGCAAGAGGGATGCCGTTAGGTTGGGTGTGAGGCTACCCAAAGGTCAGGCCAACCAGGATCTCAGGAATCCTTCCCTTCAGACCAGAAAAGTCAGACAGGGCTGAGCGTCTGCACACACAGCCCCAGGTTGGGCCACCCTTACACATGCCTGGAGAAACTCAGCTCCTGGGGGGACCCACCGGGGGCTCCCGAGTCGCTGCTCAGACCACGGCCACTCCCGATATAGTCACTTCAATCCAAGGGAGAATCCCAACAGTAGTGTCCTGATCTGAGAAAGAGAATTTCCCTGGATTTCCATCCGCCATCCCATGAAGTCACAGAGCCTCTGTCCTGGTCCTGACCATAGCATGTACATCTGTGTCCAATCCTGGGGCCTTCCTTTGCAGGAAATATGTGCCCGCATCACTTGAGAAGTGTTTGGAGACCATGAGGACCATGAAGATGAAATTTAATCTACAGCCAAATAACTATGTCCATAGGTAGGGAAGACATTCCAGAATGCAGCTGTAGAAAGCCAGAAGTGGATCATCCCGGGGATCATTTCCAATTATCTCACACTCAGGTTTAAAGCTGGTAGGTGAGACCCAGCTCTGCTCACACCCAGCATTTCTCCAACCACCTTGACATGTTTCTTTGGTGGGGTTCATTTGCCACAGGCAGGTGTCAGTCTAGGGAGAGCCTTTTCTGCACAACCCCAGAGACCAGGACTTGGAAGTGAGTGTATGTAGCCTGTTTCCACCATGAATGCAGGGATTACACACAGCTTCTTAACTTATCCAGAGTAGGGCTCTTGTTAGAGACACCCCCACCCCGTTTTTTAAGATTTATTTACTTATTTATTTTAGAAAGATTGAGGAAGAGCATGAGCAGGAGGGGCAGAGGGAGAGAGAAAGAATCTCAAGCAAACTCCACACTTAGCGTGGAGTCCGACATGGGGCTTGAGCCCACGATTCTGAGACCGGGACCTGAGCAGAAACTAAGTTGAACACTTAACCAACTACGCCACCCAAGCACCCTGAGACCCTTTTCTTACATTGTCCATTCAGGTAGAAAATTGGAGTTTGGGGAGAGCTGTCTGAAGGACCAATAAAGCTTACAAGGAACCCATCAATGCTCCAACTTCCATCCACGTCAATGCCTCAAACCCTGTCCAATTTACATGAACCGTGACTTCCAAAAAGAGGGTGCTACAGCTCTATTTCCCTCTGAAATTTTGCATACTTGTCGGAAACTAAGAAAGCAAAGTTTAAGGAATAGACCAGTTTTCCTAGAGGCAGAACCATTAAATTAGGATTCATTCTGGAAGGATCAAAATCCTTTCCCAGACCCTTATGCTCACAGTCTTTCCTGCCAGGTCCCTGTAGAGAGGGAAGCAGGCTCAGGGAAGCGGTGCAGATAGAGCCACCAGGGTCCATGTGCCATTGCCTCTTACTAAACCTCCAGGTCCGGTGCCAGGGAAGATGCTCAAGCCCGAGGTGCATCATGGAAGACACCACTCACACTTGGGACCTGCTCATGGTATCCAAGGGCATTTTAAAAGTTGAGACCTTCCAGGGGAGAAGCCAGGGGGTGGGCATCTGGGTCATTATCACCCAATCCCTTAGAGGACAAAGGAAGGGAGGCTGAGCTTAGAAGTGCATGGAGCCAAAGATGACAAATGAACATCAACAGCAGTGAAAGAACCAGGAAAAGCATCAGGATTCCTCGACTCCCATGACCCCAGAGGGCACGGACAGCCACATCTTCCACATTGCCTGAGATTAGTGGATTCACAATTGAGAACCTGGATGTCTTTTGAAATGCAAGCACACGGGTCACCTGGCATACACGTCGCCCTTCCAGGCCAAGTGGCTCAGTCCTCCTGCTTCAAAATCTCTTATAATCTCAGCTTTCCCTACCTTGGAACTGTGTTTCTAGGTAGTCTTTCTCATGGGCACCTGGGTGGCTCAGTCAGTGAAGCTCAGGCCATGACCTCAGGGTCCTGGCATTGAGCCCCATGTTGGGCTCTGTGTTCATCAGAGTCTGCTTAAGATTCTCTCTCTCTCCCCCCCTTCTCCCTCTGCCCCACCCTTGCTTGTGCTCTCTAAAATAAATAAATCCTAAAAAAAAAAAAAAAAAAGAGAGAGAGAGAGAGTAGTCTTTCTCAGTAGGAAAAAAAAAGGACCTCATTCTTCCTTCTTAAGGGAAAAAAATAAAAGTGGCAGGGACATACCGATGAGTCACGCAATATGTATGAAGGAAAACTTAATTTTTGGAGTTGGATGTCTTGTACAAATGGTTCCCAACAGAGAGGAATATTTCTAGAAAACAGACTACACACAGACCCAAAGGCCTAGGGTTGGGCGTAGCAGCTCCCAAGTAAGCAGTGACAGGATATTTGTCAGAACTGCTACAGAGGAGTTCAAGGAAAGCTCAAGGAAACGGAACAACTATCGGTCTGTGGGGACTGGCTCACACTCTCGGGCCTCCTAAGGACTAATCCTTTAGACAGAGAGACCTAAGGGGACTTCTGTTTCTTTAGGAAACATCAAGTCATCTTATTTAAAGTTTCAGAAATAAGGGAACCCTGGGTGGCGCAGCGGTTTAGCGCCTGCCTTTGGCCCAGGGCGCGATCCTGGAGACCCGGGATCGAATCCCACGTCGGGCTCCTGGTGCATGGAGCCTGCTTCTCCCTCTGCCTATGTCTCTGCCTCTCTCTCTCTCTGTGTGACTATCATAAATAAATAAAAATTATAAAATAAAGTTTCAGAAATAAAACAAGTCATGACTTTATATCAAAAGCAAGGAGCCAAGCCGACACAGCACTGGTTGGGGCGCCTGCTGGCTCACGTGACTCTTGCTCTCAGGGTTGTGAGTTTGAGTTTCACACTGGGTGTAGCAATAACTCAAAAATAAAATCTTTGGGGGACGCCTGGGTGGCTCAGTGGTTGAGAGTCTGTCTGCCTCTGGCTCAGGGCGTGATCCTGCAAGGAGCCTGCTTCTCCCCCTGCCTATGCCTCTGCCTCTCTCTCTGTGTCTCTCATGAATAAATAAATAAAATATTTAATAAAATAAAATAAAATAAAATAAAATAAAATAAAATAAAATAAAATAAAATCTTTGGGGTTAAAAAAAGATCATTTGTTAAACTTGAATAACTCCGAGAGCCATCTGCATGTTTCACTGATGGACCTTTATTAAAATTGTACATAGATGTCATACTTCATTTTTGTTTTTGTTTAAAAAGAACTTCCTCTACTCCTAGTATCAAAATAGTTCTCTTTTTTAAATACCTTGAAAAACAGTAATACAATTATTTTGTTATATATTAAATATCTTCCTAAAATCGCCACCGGTTCTGCTCCATCTCTCTCCTAGATGTTTTACGGTGTTTTTGGCATCTTGAAGGCTTTATCCCAGAGAGGCATTGCAGATTTGAAAATGAGAAGCCAATGGCAAGAAGTGATGGGATGTCCGAGACTCTTGTTTATGAGGCCTCCCTGCAGAGTTACCAGCTGTAAAGCTGGGCCACATCCGAATCTCTCTTTAGGGCATGTACTGGGGCCTGTGGAATTAGGGAAATAAATCCAATCTTGCCCTGAACCGGTAATGCTGACGCAACAGCACCCTCTCATGGCCTGCAAGTATAAAAGCACCCAACGGTACAGGAAGGTATTAGGACATGCTGTGTTGGAAATCTAGAGGTGGGTACCAAAAAAAAAAAAAAAAGAAAGAAAGAAAATAAATGTATTTTTCAGGGGTCACAAGACAACCGGCTTTCCGAAAGCCCACTCTCGACACAAGCTTCTTCCTGCGGCTCCATCGTGAGGAGGCCAGCTTCGCACGAAACTGGAACACGCACCATCAGAAGCTGGACTCAGGTAACGTTTTCTTCCGACTTAAGGAAAGAGTGTGGTACTTCACCTGTTGCAAGGTGCTCAAGGGAGGGTGCTCTCCGGGAACAAGTCTGTGGGATGCGCCCAGGGCACCGGCCCACGCGGGCCTGCCGGCCTTGCGGGGGAGGCGGAGAGAGCTGGGTGCCGACCAGATGTCCCTCTCTAGGCGGCTGGCGGGGGCCCTGGGCAGGCCGTCCCGGAGCTGGAAGGAAGGAGAGGGGACTCGAGCGTGCTCACCCACCGCCGGGCTCAGCCTGCCGCTCACCAGGGACACTGGGGACGCCTGTGGGGCCACCTCCGCCCTGTCATGCTTGTTCTCCTTCTTCCAAAACACAGACCTCAGCAGGGTGAGGGTTCCCTGTGGGGATCTGTCGGTTTCCATGTCTCTGCCCTCCGCGTGGGCCCTCATCCTGGCTAAGGCACTGTGGCGGCCGTCTGCGCTGCTTCTAGAAGATGCCGCGGTGCTCAGAGCCTCCTTGGGGGAGGGTACCCTGCTGTGGCTTCCTGCCTGGCCACTTCCCTTGCAGTTTGCGGTCTTCTGGCCCTCAGCTCGGGCTCGTCTCTCATCCCCCACCGAGGGCATCACCGGGAGGGGCAGGTCAAACTCTTTGGGCAGCTTGATATCCTGACTTGCATTTTCCGTGGCTTTCCTCGCAGTGTTGGGACCATCTGAGATTCCAGGGGTTGCACAGTAGTTGGTGTGGCCCGAGGGGCAGGGCACTCTGTCGCTGGCTCGCCCACTCTCTTCCCCCCTAGCCGGGCCGGTGGCTTTTGACGTCCCGTCCTCGCCAGCAGCGCCTGTCAACAGCGGCACGATGGACTGGCTCGTGGATCGGGGCCTCCGCCTGGACTCCAAGTACTCCACCAGCTCCACGGATGCACCGAGGGGTTTCTCTCTGGGCCTAAGAGACCATCGGAGGGGCATGGTCTTGAACAAGGCTCCCTGCTTGGCTCTGGAAGGTGGAGGCTCCTTCATGCTGATGCTTCGGCCTCGTACACCCCGGACCAAAGGCCCAGACTGCAACCCTCCTGAAAGAGACACCAAGAGCGTCAGTGCCCGAATACCCCTCCGGCTGCAATGCGTGACTACAATGCCTGTCATCTAACAGACAGTGAGCGAGCATTCCTGATGCACTCAGGCAGCCCTGTGCTGGGAGCTGGGGACAGAGCGGTGAGCGAGACACTGAGGTTCTAGCTCTTGGAGGCATCAGCATTGGCACCATGTCCCATGGAATCCTTTTACATATTTGAAGCCACAGGGCAAGCCAGTTCAACAAAGGCAGCTGCATGCCCAGGCAGCACCGACTCCTGAGAATGCCCAGTCTCAGAGGCATCTGGCCCTACGACTGAACACCATTTTCATTTATATCTAAATATTTGCATGAAGCAGAACGCTCAGCAAAAGTCCCTCCTTCTTCCAGGTCAAATTAGGTGCTTGTACCTTTCAGGGGCAAGAATCTCTGATATCCTATCTGTGGGCTTAAAAAAATAAACAAATGGTGCGTTTAATTTTATCAGAGCTGCCACTTACGTCTTCTTTGTGTGTTTTGCAACATGTATATATGGTTGGAAAGACAAGTTTGATATGTGATGTCGAAGGAGAAATAGTCTAAAAAAAACAGTGTAATCCCAGCTGAAAAAATGGATACACGTGTGTGTGATGCATGCATGTGAAAACATACAAGTATGGAGAAGTAAATACTAAAATGACAAGATGTCGAGGGGGACATGGGATGATGCTGTCTATGTATGACTGATTTTTTAAAAATTCTTTCCTAAATTTTAATGTCTCTAAAGGGAATACACACATAGCCATGGCTGTATGTTTCTCCTGAGGAAAGAGTCACTTATGAAAACAATTTCGTTTACAACAGCATCAAAAAGAATAAAATACTTCAGAATTAACTGGGGAGGTGAAAGACTTGAATAACAAATGCTACAAACATTAGAAAGAAATTAAAGATGACAGAAATGGAAAGATATCCCACGTCCATGGAAGGCTCAATATTGTTAAAATGTCACCATTCCCCAAAGCAATTGATCTGCAGCTTCAACCCAACCCCTATCAAAATCCCAGTGGGGATTTTTGCAGAGACAGAAAAACCCATCCTGAAATTCATCTGGAATCTCAAGCGACCTCCATAGCCAGTTACAAAAAGACAAATACTGCATGATTCCACCGCATGAGGTGATCAGAGTGGTCGAAACCAGACAGAAATTGTACAGGGGGCGGCCAGGGGCTCAGGGAAGGGGAGAGCATTGTGTTTTTGTGAAATGGGCAGACTTTCAGATTTACAAGATGAAAAGAGTTACAGGGATGGATGGTGGCTGTGACTGAGTCACAGCACGAATGTACATAACACCACTGAAACATGCATCTAAAAACAGTCAAGGGACTCCTGGGTGGCTCAGTGGTATAGTGGCCACCTTCAGTTCAGGGCGTGATCCCTGGGTCCTGGGATTGAGTCCCGCATCAGGCTCCCCACAGGGAGCCTGCTTCTCCCTCTGCCTGTGTCTCTATCTTTCTCTGTGTCTCTCATAAATAAATAAATAAAATCTTTAAAATAATAATAATAATAATAGCAACACACAATCACCTGTCACTGTACCATTATGCTGCCTTGATGTATAAGATGCCTGTCATCACAGAGGAAAAAAGTCTTCACCCGCACGACCCACATGGTGCAGGGACAGTGACATGCATTTAGATAAAGACCCAATGTCAACCACACTGCCTTTCACCCACACCTGACACTCTCATCAGTGAGGAGGAGAATGACCCCCATGAGCGAGGACCACCGCCACAAAATGCCTCTGTCAGCACCACAGCCAACTGCGACGAGCTAGATGCAGAGAGATCAGAGGTTCTCAGGGGACAGGTGACAGCTCAGGGTCTGCAGGCAGGGGAAGCGTGGCACACATCATCGCCAGGCTCCTGGGGAAGAGGTGATGGGAAGGCAAAGTCCACTGCCCACCAGTGACTGGAGGGGTTTGACAGCATCTCTCAGAGGTTCCTGGGGAATTTTACCTGCCATGGGTCATTCTGGTGGGTTTTTTTTTTTTTTTTTCATTCTGGTGGTTTTTAATCATTCTTCTTTCATTTGGTATTGTGTGCCTTAAAGCATTTCCTTAGATCATTACAGCAAGAGACACACACAGTTTCACCCAAAATGTTTTGCAGCTTCACTTTCGACGGGCCTTGTCATTCCACCATTAAGTCCCCATCCCTCAGGGGAAAAGCAATATGCTGGGGTCTGAGACACACATGCTGTTGTTGCTGGATTTTTTTCCCCCTTGTCTGCCACCCTGGGAAGGGCAGAAAGCGAAGCTTTTATTGGGAGGACAAAGCTGTGACTTTCAGCTTTTCAAAGCGAGATGACACAGCCTGCAGCCTGGCAGGTGGCGAGGTGGCTTGGCAGCATGTCCCCTCTTCCCGGCTGAAAGGCCTGGGGCAGCGGGGAGGTGCGTTGGCCATGGAGCAGAGACAGAAGGGACAGGAGAGCACTGCTCACAGACATCTCCCTCCTGGGGGAGGGGACAGTGCTCCCCTGCCCCTCCCGGGGGGACCTCCTGGAGGCAGGGAGCCGGAGGCAGAGGTGGCTGGTGTTCAGAGATGCCTGAGTGAGGGTTCCCTCTGCCGCCCCGCCCTGGAACCTGTGGCCTGGCCCAGGCTCAGCCGGCTTGAGAACCTGGGAGGACCTGGAGCCTTAAACCACATGGAGGACATGGAGGGTGAAATCCTCCCTTAAGATCAGAGAAGCCTCAGAGCCTGTGCGATGGGCTTCCCAGGTCCTGCGAGGGACAGAGGGCACCTGTACAGCTGGCAGGCTCCGCCCCCACCCCCAGCCCCACCCGCAGGCCCCCCCCCAGCCCTGCCCCGCCCCCGTGGCCACAGCCCCGCCTGCACCCCGCCCACATCCATGGCCCTTACCCACAGCCCTGCCCACGGCCCACCACCCACAGGCCCCGCCCACAGCCCCATCAGCAGCTGCACTCCCGCCCACGGCCTCCCCCATACCCGTGGTCCTTACCAACAGCCCCGCCCACACCCACGGCCCCATCAACACCTGCAGTCCTTACCCAGAGCCCCAATGGCACCTGCAGCCCCGCCCACGGCCCTGCCCACAGCGCCACCCACACCCACAGCCCCATCCACGGCCCCACCTGCAGCCCCACCCATAGCCCGGCCCACAGCCCCTCCTGCAGCCCTGCCCATGGCCCCGCCCACACCTGGCTCCGGTAGTAGCAGATGCTGCCCTGAGACATGCCCCCATATGTTCCTATGTGACTTTTTATCTGCCGCTAACAAGTCGGGCATCTCTGACCTCAGGATGCGTGCTGCCCACCCCCTGCCCATTCTTAATCCACCTGCAACAGGACCAGCCTCCTGGTCCAGGTATCTCAGCACATCCGAGGCTTTCCACTGTGCCTCTCACAGCCACCTACTACTTACACCTTCAACAGACATGTAAGGAGAGCCTACTGAGTGCCAAGGGCTGTTTTCAGTGCTGGGGATATGGCTGTGGAAAAAAACACACAGTTCCTGGCCTGGTGGGGCCTGACAGCAACATGTGACATCGTGGGATGGAGTGCTGAGGGCTATGACAAAGAATGATGCGGGGTAACCGAGGAGTACAGCGTAGTCAGTGGCTGAGGAGTGAGGAGAGAGGAAAGCTGAGTGAAAAGAGAGGAGGATGCCATGTGAAAGATTGGGGAAAACAGCCTGCAGGCAGAGGGAGCAGCAAGTGCAAAGGCCCGGGGGCACAAGTGAGCCTGGTGGGTCAGGGAAGCAGCAAAGAGACCACCATGGCTTAACCAAGGGAGAAAAGTTTGCCCACTAGGGGTCTTCATCTTCTGAGCCCCCACTTTAATTCGGAGACATCTCTGTCTCTGGTTGCAGAGGGCAACCTGGGACAAGCCTGACCCCCAGACTTTCCCCGGGTCCCCTAGAGGGTAAAGACAAGCTACACGGCTGAGCTGAGCCTTGTCCAGCTCTGAGACTAAGCTAGTAGGATGAGGGTGGCGAGGGGAAAGTGTGCCTTGGCAGGCCGAAGCCACCCCACCCCATCACTCCAAGAATCACCTCCACTCAGGAGAGCATGGAGAAGAGCCCCAGTGGGCAGAAACAGAAGAAACAACACACAGAAGGGGATCAGGGAATCAGAGAACCAGCAAAACAGGGCTCTGATGAAGTGGAACAGACAAAAGAGAAGCTTTCAGGGAGATTCAAGGATAGAATGAGAGGGCTGACAAAAGGTCTTCTAGGTTTTAAGATGCAGTAAATGCTTTGAAGGCACGTGGGTCACTGTTGAGACTCAAATCCGTGGCCGAAAAGACAAAGGAAGCACCGTGTCTCACACCTTAGAGCAAGACGACCAAGAGAAATCGCGGGGAAAAGCTAGAAGACCCTGGGAATGGACCCAGGGGACCCACCAGGCAAATAATAAGAATTTGAAAAGTCAGAGAGACAATAATTAAACAAACAAAAGAACAATTTCCCTAAAGAAAAGCCTGCATCTGTAGGCAGACAGGTTCTGGGGGTTCTAGGTGGGGGGTGGGGGCGGAAAAAAAAACAGACCTGGGCATACTCTGGTGGAATTTCTAAACTCCAAGGGCAACAGCTTCCAGCCCGAAAGAACAAGTGGTTCTCATGTAGGAGGGGGGAAAAAAGGCGTCTCACCTGCCACCCTGGGGCCTGGCGGGCCGTGGGAAAACATCTACAGACACCAGAAAGGGAAGGATTCTAACCCAAGAGTCCGCCGACCAGCAAAGCTGCCACTCACTCCCTGGTCAAAGAAAGTATTTGTGCCTATGCAGAGGGAGGGGGTGTGTCACCCATCCCTAAAAAGAACTCTGGCTAAATGTTAAAGAATGAGAATCCAGATCTCGAGACGCAAGAGGGGGACGCAAAGAAGACAGGTGCGATTTTCAGTGGAGCCCGCGGCCCGTGTACCATGCAGCTGCATAGGGGCAGATGGTTTGGGGATGGGGAATACAAGGTGACATTAGAGCATTTGGGATCTGGGAAGTCACAGTGTTCACAGCCTGAAACCGAGTGCTGAACCACCTCAGAGAATCTAAGGGCCAGGAATTGAAGTTTGGAGCAGGGGAGGGGTCCTAAAACAGAGCAGAGGGAACACGTGAAGGCATTTCAAAGCGCTCGCTCTGGGTGGGGAAAAGGAACTGGAAGCATTCTTCGGTCTCATCTCACTGCGGGGAAGGACGGCAGGCAGAAATGAACTACAATGGCACATGGAATAGGAATGACCTGGCTTCCCATATCCATAGAACAGGAAGATGCATTTGATGGCACACATGGGAGGGAAGGATAAGGGAACAATTCGCAGGATGGAAAAGGCACAGCAGAACTTCTAAACAGACAAAGGAAGAAACAAAGAGCCACATGACCAACTGGGCATAAATAAGGAAAAAGAAAACAGAAATAGCAACAACAAAAAAACTTTCTTAATGAAACAAAATCAAGTTTATCATTGTTAGATTGAATACCAATGGACTGAATGCTCCGCTTGTGAGACAGGCTCTCCGTTTTTGACATTGAAAAAAATAACAACAAAAATAATAAAACTGCAACATAGTGTTTACTAGAAACCACTTAAAACTAACTCTAAAAGAAAAACTCATAAAGCAAAAGGGAATGGCAAAGTGATACCAGGCAAATGCAAACAAAAAAGGAGGAAGGGGTGGAATGATTAATCTTGAAAAAAATAGAATTTTATTTTTTAGAATTTATTGATTATTTTAGAGAGAGAGTGTCCATGAGAGTGGAGGGAAGATCAGAGGGGGAGGAGAGAGAGAATCTCGAGCAGACTCTCCACTGAGCATGGAGCCAGACATGGGGCTTGATCTCCTGACGCTGAGGATTATGACCTGAGCCGAAATCAAGAGGTGGACACTTAACAGACTGAGCCACCCAGGTGCCCCTTAACAAAGTAGAATTTAAGATGAAAAGCGTGAAGCAGGATAAAGTGCCACGTTACAACAAGAACAGACGATTTATAAAGGACACTGACATATTAAAGCAGCAACGAAACAATATAAAGCAGAAATTATTAAAGTCCGTGGCATACTTGATTAAAAATACAGCCATACCAGAAGGTTGGACTAGACCTCCTTCCTAGCCAGGCAGCCCTTGATAAAGTCAATGTGAAGACAAAGTGAACTGAATCCAAAAACCAACTCACCTAATTGAATAGTTTCGACACAGAGCTTATGTCCCCCGACTTGACACAACAGGCATTATTTCATGTGTGCACAGAACACTGACGAAATAATAATCGTGCACTTACTTGATCGCGAGAAGGGGATGCTTTTTGAAAGCCACATCCTTGGATCACAATCCACAAAATGAGAAAGAATAAAGGGCGAGCGGCCCCCCCCCCCCCGCCCCCGCCGCCAATCACGAATGCCTGAAACTCCTGGATAACCTTCAAAATGGAATTGAAAACAGAAATAACACAGCATCTGGAACTGGAAAGTACCGATGACGTGAGAAACGAAGCCTCGAAGGCCCAATAAAAGCCACCGAGAAAATTTACCACCAGAGGCATGTCCACCAAAAATATGAAGTCTCAGGGCCCTTTTACTAATCAGGGGGCTTCTGCAAAGGGCGCTGGACATTTTTTTTTTTTAATACAGTCTTGATTTTTGTTTTGTTTTTCTAAATGTTGCAAAAGCCAGGTTAGTTTTTACATCTTCCTTCTTGTAGGGCTTCTCCGTACACTCGTCCCCAGTTACGGAAGTCGCAGTGGGACATACCCTTTTCCTGATCGGAGAGGCTGCTGGCGAAGACGGGAGGGTCAGGCTCCCGGGGCCGTGAGGGGCCGGGGCTGGAGCTCCAGGACAACAGGCTGCCCCTGGCGCTGCCGTGACTGCTCTCCAGCCGAAGGAGCCAGTGATCGGAGAAGGAGGAGCTCGTGGAGCCTGCGGAGAAGCCACAGGGAAGGCTGGACCCACCCCCACCAGGTGGCTCGGGGTCCTCCGCAGCCAGACCCCCACCCCCGAGCCCCGGGGCTGCAGAACCAGAGCAGAATTACACAACAGAAGTGATGACCAGAGGAGGACCCCGCAAACTGCTTGACCACGTGACCATGCTGACACTCTAGGGAAAGGCATTCGGGCCCAGAAAGGTCAGCGTGGTGACGGGCATGGAAGGGCTTCCCCTGACATCAGTTGCCACCAACTCCAGTTTTCTAATAGGCCAGGTTTTCCATTCGTTCTGTGTTCTATAAAAGGAAGGCAGATTTCCCATTGGGGTTGATTCAGACCCCTTAGGGCGTTGTGGTTTAATTTGGCCACCTCCCAACAATTATAGGATAGGATTGCAGAGCACAATAAATCACATAGGGAGGTCAAAGTTGACCTCCAGACTTCCAAGTTTGAGGCTGCTTAATGAACATGTTACTGGGTATGGTTTAATAGCTATCTTTCCTACTGAGGCCCAGTGTCCCTAACAACCACCTCGCCCTGTCTTTTTTTTTTTTTAATTAAAGATTTTATTGATTTATTCATGAAAGAGGCAGAGACACAGGCAGAGGGATAAGCAGGCTCCCTGTGGAGAGCCCGATGCGGGACTCAATCCCAGGACCTCAATGTCATGACCTGAGCCAAAGGCAGACACTCAACCAGTGAGCAACCCAGGCGTCCCCCCAAGCCTTTCTAATAGGATGAAAGCAGGTGTATGTGCAAAGCTAATTAAAGTTTGACATGAGGGACACCTGGGGAGCTCAGTTGGTTAAGTGTCCGGCTAACTCTTGGTTTCGGCTTAGGTTCTGATCTCAGGGTCATGAGATCAAGCCCCATCAGGCTCAGAGCCCCAACATGGGGCTCGATCTCAGCAAGGGGGTCTGCTTGAGATTCTCTCTCGCTCTGCCCTTCCATTTTGTGCTCTCTTTTTCTCTCTTAAAATAAATTTTAAAATCTTAAAAAACAAATAAATTACAGTCTGGCTGGATAGGAGTGAGACTGGAAACCTAAAATCCTGAAACAGCTACAAAAGCAGCTGGGTCACCGGCTACAAAACATTATTCCTTATTCTTTTCCCCTGTGTCCATTGTGCATCCCTACAAATGCTGCAGTCAGAGTCCCCCCACTTCTGGATCTGTACCTACCTCCCCTGGTCCTTGTCATTCGTTCAACTGAGCACCTTCCCAGCTCCCCACTCCTTCCTGAGCGACAGCACCTACCTCTTACGGAGCTGCTGGCTGACCAGATAGGGATGCTGTTCCGTTTCTGATAAAACAGGATGTAAGCGCCTCGGGTGTTGACCTCGTCCTCTGGGAGTGGTTCAACCGTGCTGTCATCGTAACTGTACCACTGGCCATCCAGAGAGTTCCGGCAGTAGGCTGCAAAGGTCCAAATCCCAAGTGCCAATTACTGGAGCCCTCCCTGCCACCACCACCCCCCTCCAAGAAATAAACCCAGAAAGGCATTTCGCATGAGCAGAGCTGAAAAAAATGGACGTTGTTTGTTAACAGAATGAGAAAAATTGGTCCATGTCTGAGCAGAAATGAATTTTGTGGGAATCAGATCAATCAGTTACCCTCCCAGATGGAGTGTGCTGTGACTTCAGGCCGGAATCCTTAGGTTTTAACCCTGGGGTTCTGGCAAAATCGCCAGTAACAGGGAAGCCCTGAATTATTTAGCCAGACAGTAATGTCAAGGTTCACATGGTTCCTTGAGAAGGTTCGAAATGAGCATCTCTGATTCGGTATGCAATTAAAAAACAACAACAACAACATATTTGAGATTATGAGATTGAAAAACAACAACTATGTATATGAGATTATGGTATGTGTCTTTCCTGCCTCAGAACTGAAGGAAAACATTTAGCAAAGGTCCATAAATAAGATTCTTGCCACCTTCCAAATAATACGACAAAACACTCTCCTTCCCCTCCGCATCTCGGCCCATGGTGCCATCCAGAACCCACTAATCCGGAGTCAGCCCATTTTTCTGTAATGAGTCACATAGCAAATATCTTAGGGTTTACAGGTCCCATTCAGCCACAGATGGTCTCTGCCATATATTCTTCTTCTTCTTTATCATCTTTTAAAATGTGAAAACCATGTTTTAACTCTTGAGCTGTATAAAAAAAACCAGCGCTGGACTGAATTTGGCCCGAGGGCCACAGTTCCCTGAGCGCAAAGGGCCTTCCACCCCCATACCCAGTCCAAAGGCCAGTCTTACTGATTCTACTTCCAAAACGCATCTGGAACACCCCAACTGTCACCTCCTGAGTTCCAGCCAACACCATCCCTCATTTATTTGAGCTCCAGAAATGCCTCCTAACTGGAATTCCAACTTCCACGCTGGCTCCCTTCTCTGCCTCTTTTCCACAGAGGAGAGCTACATTTGTAGACTAGATTATGTCCTTAACCCCTAGCCTAAAGCCTTTTAACGGCTTCCCATTACCCTATGGAAAAAAACCCCGCAAACTCTCGTCCATGGCGTACACATAGTGCCCACTTCTCCAGCCTCATCTGTGTTATTTACCCCGGGTTGCTATACTTCAGCCATGACAGGCTTTCATCATTTCTTAAACACATCAAACCCTGTCCCAGGGCCTTTGCACATACTAGTAGCTCTTCCCATAATGGTCTTCCTCCCATTATTCACATAGCTAGTTTCCTTTGGTTCTGGCATATGGGCGCCACCGTCAGAGAGGCCTTATCCCTATCACAGATACCATCAATCGTATACCCTTCATGATGCCAGGCAGTGAAAGAGCTGAAGCAACAAGCACCTCTGTGTCTGAAATCAGACTGAAGCGCCACGAGGGCAGGACTCATATGTGTCTTGCTCCTCCCAGGAGCTCCAGCACCCAACACAGGGTCTGGCACAGGAGGGGCACAGGCTGCCCAGCATGCCCAGTGGCCTGGTGGGGGGAGAGCCCGGCCTTCCAGGAGCACCTTCTCCTGGGCGGAGGGGGGCGTCCCAAAGCTCAGGCCACGGTCCCGACCCATGACCACAGCAGCACGAGCCGCGAGGTGAGGCTCACCTGTGTAATGCCCACCTTGCAGACTGCCGTGGTGGTTGCAGACGGCGTACAGGTCGTACAGGGAGTCCAGCGGGTAGCCAGCGGGCAGGCAGGCCGGCTGCTTCCAGGACGGCCAGGGGCCCGTGGCAGCCGGGGGGCCGGCGCCTCTCTGGGCCACGTGCGGAGCCATGTCGAGGCCAGAGAGCGGGAACCTCACCAGTGTGGACAGTTTGTTCCTCTTCTCGCCCACTTGACAGAACCTCTTGAGGTGGATGATGAGGATGTCGGGCAGCGTCCACAAGCTCAGCTTCACCATGCCCCGCTGGAGGGCCTCGCAGTGCGGGCACTTCCATGCGTCGTCCTGCGCCAGCTGGAGAGGAAGCCAGTGACTCTGAGGCCCCCGCCCCCCATGCCACGTGGCCAGGCTCCCCCGCCCATCCCCAGCCCAGACCCTCGGGCAACACCTGCTCCTCCTTGGTGTAGAACTGAAAGCACTCGTCCAAGGTACAGCTGTGCTGTTGGTGTGCCTGCTGCTGCCGCCACACACTGTCCGCATCCTGGACCCGCTCCTCCTGGAGGTTCCCGAACAGCCTGCAGGGTGCAGACATTCAGGGCATCAGGGCCTCCCACGGCCAAGGGCGCTCTCACCTGTCTCGATGTGCAGCATGCAGGCAGCCACCAGGGGAGGTGAAGTGGCCCCGCCGGCACCTCGCACACACGCTGAGCCCTGCTAACTTTGACCAGGATGCCTGCTCTCGCCTGCCAGCTCCTGGGGTATGGGGGGGTGGGGGCCGGTCCTCAGCCGATTCGTCTAGGCTTCCTCAGCTAGCGCAGGGCCCAGTATCTTGCAGAAGATTAATATACACTTGCTGGAATGAACAGTGTCCTTTTCCAAAGCATATACTCGGTTATAGGAACAGCCAAGCTGAGTGATCAGGACAGCCTGGGTTCAAGTCCTGGCTCGGCCATGCACGTGCTGCAGGACACCGAGCAACTGCTCAATCTCCCTATGCACCTGAAAACGTCTAAAAACTGTGGATTGTGGTAGTACTGACCTCACAGGGCGTGGTGAAGGGTAGAAGCGCATCTAGGTGAAGCGCTTGCTCAGGGCAGTGACCAGCATGAGCTGAGTGGGTAAGCATCTATTACTACTATTTTTTTAAGATTTTATTTATTTTCCTGAGAGACACAGAGAGAGAGAGGCAGACACAGGCAGAGGGATAAGCAGGCTCCCTGCGGGGAGCCTGATGTGGGACTCGATCCCAGGACCCCGGGATCACGCCCTGAGCTGAAGGCAGATGCTCAACCTCTGAGCCCCACAGGTGTCCCTATTTACTACTATTTTTAATATTATCTATTACTATTTCTACTATTACTACTATTACTGCCACTGCTCCTCACACCACCCAGCATGACTGTCATCACTGTCATTACTGTTGTTTACATGCAGACACCTGTCACGAGGGTCTCCCAGAGGCATGGACCACACGGCCTCCCGCCTTCCGGTGTATCGGGGGAAACGGCATGGGAGGATTTATTTGAACAGGCAGGCTCTGCCTCTCCTCCCCTGGAGCCCAGTGCTGTTGTACTCACCGCTCCTTGGCACAGCTCTCCCACTCCACAGCCAGCTTGATGTGTGGGGGGCCTCCTGGCCTCCTGAGGTGCATGGCCCTGGGGAAAGAACACAGCCCATAAGAAAGTTTGAGGCTTCCTTCCCCTTCCTCCCTGCCTCCAACCCCAGGACTGATGTCCCAAACAGAACTGCCCGAAGATCTGAGTGTAAACTGAGGCCAGGCAGATAGAAATGTGACCAGAAGGGTCATGGCCTCTGAGAGGGCTTCCTTTAGCATGGTCCACTCCCTGTGCAACCAGACTCTTTTTTCAAGGCTTCTCAAACTACTTATGGTCAAAGACCATTTTGTTGATGTTTCTAAACCATTACGGGCCCCCAGGTGGCTCAGTGAGTGGTTGAGCATCTGCCTTCGGCTCAGGGCATGATCCCGGGGTCCTGGGATAGAATCCCCCATTGGGCTCCCTGTGGGGAGCTTGCTTCTCCCTCTGCCTGTGTCTCTTCCTCTCTTTGTGTCTCTCATGGACAAATACACAAAATCTTTCAAAGAATAAATAAACCATTACAGACAGATCCTTTTGTGAAATACAATATAAACATAATGGAAGGACAAAATAGTTCAATTTTTTAAAAAAATTATGCAAAATTATTATGAATTCATCCTATTTCAATTGCTCTGTCCTATTGCCTTGACATACCTAAGGGCTTCCTCTCAACTTCTGTCATGGGCCGGTGACAATCAGGGTACAGGCTGGCATCACAGTCTGTGGAACTCATTTGGAAGCCAGAGTGCCACGGGGGGGCCCCTCTCAGAGGCCCCCCAGCCCCTGTGCTCACTTGTCCCATTAGACCCAAGAAGGACAGGCCAACAGTCCTCCAGCCTCCCTAACTCTACTCTGTAAAGCAGCTGCCAGGCAAGGAGGGTGAAGATGGCACAGAAAGCATCAAACCTTCGATCTTCCATCCCTCCTGATGGTTCCTGAACTTTACAAAGGGAGGAGTCCTTCCCAACTACGATCCTTTTTCTTTTCCTTTTTTTTTTTTAAAGATTTCATCTATTTTTCATGAGACATACACAGAGAGAGGCAGAGACACAGGCAGAGGGAGAAGCAGGCTCCCTGTGGAGAGCCCAATGTGGGACTCGATTCCAGGACCCCAGGGTCATGCCCTGAGCTGAAGGCAGAGGCTGAGCCACCCAGGCGCCCCCCCTACTGTGATCTTGACATCCATTCGGATTCAGACACCAGTTCCAGTGTGGGCTTTCTATCCACACCACAGAGCAATGACCTCCATTCCAGCGTTATCTACCTGAAGACAGCATCAGATGCACACATAGGTGGAGGGCTTGGCCCTACAAAAGCCCCCTCCCCACTTCAGACACCAAAGGTCCAGGTTGTGATCTGGGCTACAGACTGGAAGCTCTGGGGACCCTCTCCTTGGGTTTGATTAATCTGCAGGAGTGGCCCAGAGAACTCAGAGAAACATTTCACTTGCTTGCTCACCAGCTTATTATAAAAGGATGTAACTGGGGAATGGCCAGATGGAAGAGGTGCAGAAGGCAGAGCTTGCAGAGCTCTCCCAGCACCACTATGTGCTCACCCTCCTGGACGCTCCCAAAACAAGCCCTTCCGGGGGTCTACTTGATTAATCATTGCCCACTGGAAGTGCAGTCCATCTCCAACCCTCTCCCTCCTTTGATGTCTGTGGGTGGGAAGGACAGCTCCCACCTTTAATCACATGGTTGGTTCCCCTGGCGACTCACCCCTCCCTGTCCTGAGGTTCTTTCCAAAAGTGACCTCATTAGGGGCACCTGGGTGGCTCAGTGGTTGAGCATCTGCCTTCAGCTCAGGGCACGGCATGATCCTGGGATCCACAATTGAGTCCCTTATTGGGCTCCCTGCAGGGAGCCTGCTTCTCCCTCTGCCTGTGTCTCTGCCTCTCTCTCTGTGTCTCTCATGAATAAATCTATAAAATCTTTTTTTAAAAAAAAAAAAAAAAAAAAAAAAACCTCCTTAATACAGACTCAGGTGTGGTTGAAAGGGCTTGTTGCGAAGAATAAGACACCTTTAGCACTTATCACTAAAGGCATTCCGAGGGCCTTAGGAGCTCTGCGGCCACAAGACCAAATATATATTTCTTATTATAAATGAGAGTATCGCACCTATGTTATGGATTCACTCAGCTTTGGTGGACTGAGCCAGAAAACCAGAGACGTTTATTGGTAACTCTGCATCTTGTAGAAAATGACCCAGAGCCCTAGATAAGTTACAGAGAAAAACCACCTCTTGGGTATCATGACGCTCACGAGCATCGCCTGGCAGGGCCGTGCAAGGTGGAAGGCTGCAGGGGTGGCCAGGCCGGTGTTCCCCCTCCATCACAGACATGGGATTCTACAGTTTGAGCCAAAGGCTCAGTGGGAGAATTCTCCTCCACCCCAGAAGGGACATTCAGGTTGAATTCAGCAGCCTGAGCTAACTGAACGAATTTGGGTTTCTCAGTCAGACTGAAATGGGTTCTGATTCAGGCTGGGCCCTTAGCTACATGGGTATGAGCAAGTTAGGGGCACCTGGGGGCTCAGTGAGTGAAGCGTGTGCTGCTGTTGGCTCAGATCATGATCCCGGGGTCCTGGGATCGAGCCCCGCATCGGGTTCCCTGCTCAGCGGAAGTCTGCTTCCCCCCCTCCCTCTGCCCTCTCCCACCCCTGCTTGTATATGTTCTCTCTCTCTTTCTCAAATAAATAAATAAAATCTTTTAAAAATTTTCAAAAAATTTTTAAAAACTATGAGCAAGTTAAGTCATCATCGGGAACCTCAGCGTCCCCACATCTCTGAGTGGCCATCACAGCACCTCTCTAGACACAACGGTTGAAAGCACAAAAATGTGTCCAAGGACCTAACATAGGTGACTGACACCGCAAGGCAAGCAACCAGGGGTAGCTAGGGTTATAATCCATTCACTGACGCTGAACCTCTGAGGACTCCAGGCAAGTACAGTTGCGCTCGTTCTCTTACCAAGAGAACTGGAATGTCCCCCTTACCTGTCAACTGCCCAGTGACAGAGTGGATGACTGTCGTGTGGGGATAAGTAGCTGCAGGCCAGGGAAAGCCCCACAACCCGGACGGAGAACAGAGATCCCGGGTTCTGCAGAGACAGAAAATAAAGTTGGTGGGTCATCATCACGTTGACTTCTGTTGGGTCAAGGACAGATAAGTTGTTCAAAGAGCATGATCCTTTATGTTTATAGTCTATTTTGAGTACTGCCTTAAAAATTAGTATTCAAAATCTGAAGACATTAAAATATTTATTTATTTAGTTTTGTGGGCGGTTTTGGGTTTTTTTTTTTTTTTTTTTTTTTTTTGAAGATGCACATTGTAGGGGCATCTGAGTGGTGGCTCAGTCAGTTAAGTATCCAACTCTTGACTTCGGCTCATGTCATGATCTCAGGGTCGTGGGATCGAGCCCTGCATTAGGCTCATTGCTGTATTCGGAGCCTGCTTAAAATTATCTCTCTCCCTTCCTCTTCCCCTCCTCCCTCTAAAAAAAAAAAAAAAAAAAAAAGACACACAGTGTACCTTTTACCATAGCAATCTAGCACTCTTTAACACACTAAATTTTCCCAAACAATGAACAGTGTTTTTTAAATAGTGTACATTTAATTGGAGCAGATGCTGGCTCGGTCAATGGAAGAAAATCGCTCAGTTATGTTAATTAATGATGAATAGATCATTTAATACATTACCTCAAGATGATTATCATCATCACCAAGTTGCCAAAATGAGGCAATCAAAGCAAGCTAGAGTCTTTTTTACATACCGAATGCTTAAGAAGTATTCATACACTACAAAATAAGCCACAGAAAGAAATACTACCTATGTTTTCATTCTAAGATGCATGTTATTTATTTTCATATTCTAATATTTCTGAAGTTGAAGGCTGTCATAAGCACTGTTATTCACAATAGTCAAAAAGTGGTGTGTCGGGATGCCTGGGTGGCTCAGCGGTCAAGTGTCTGCCTTCAGCTCAAGGCATGACCCTAGGGACCTGAGATCGAGTCCCACATCAGGCTCCCTACATGGAGCCTGCTTCTCCCTCTGCCTGTGTCTTTGCCTCTCTCTCTGTGTCTCTCATGAATAAATAAAATCTTAAAAAAAAATCAGTGGTGTCTTCAAGTAAAGCAAATACAGTTTAAAGATGTATTTACTTATTTGAGAGAGAGAGAGCATGCATGGTGGGGAGAGCCAGGAGGAGAGGGGGATAGAGAATCTCAAGCAGACTCCACATTGAGTGCAGAGCCCAATTCAGGTCTCGATCCCACAACCCTAAGGTCACAGACCTGAGCCAAAACCAAGAGTCGAATGCTTCACCTCACCCACTGCACCACCCACACATCCTGAAAATATAATTCTTCAAGTGTTCACGGGTGACTTTAGCTTTAACAAGAAAAACAGTGAAATATCCTTCCAAACCCTGACGATGGCAAAAAGTAGATGCATCTCTACTTGTAAAGCACTGATGAGCTATAGGTTGAGGTCAGACACAGGGAAAGGAGGACAGGCATTGCAGTTCCAGGAAAGAACAACGGTGCTTGGACATGACCCAACACGCATGCAGACAGCTGCGATCTGCTCCCCTGGCTGCAGCAGCTCATGTGTGCAGGGGGCAAGGGGACGCTGCTAAGGTGAAGCAGAAGCCAGCTGTAGGGAGCCTTAAGCGTGAAGTCTGGGGAGCTTGCCCCATGGACCATGGCCACACTCTAGTTCACCTACAGTTTCAACAAGGACAAAATTGATCGCAGGCAAGCAAGCTGCCTCCAGAGGCTTTGATCCAGGGGTGGCCAGGGGAGGGTTGTACTTCCTAAGGAGACTATTTCTTAAATCTGGGGGCAGCAAAGCGGAGGGTGGGGTTGCAGTTCTTTTTCCTAATAGTCCTTGGCTGTTTGGACAGCAACATAATCAACACGATTTAGGCAGTGGTCCGGCGTGGAGGCAGCTTACCCCACCTGCACACAGAGCAAGTTTGCAAAGTGATCGCGTATAAATGTCTTGGCAGTGACAGATCTCTATCTTTTCATGATTCGAATGAATTCACTCTGCCCAGCAAATTGGCCATTTTTGGAAGACGTTCTCCTATCTTCTGTTCTTAGCTAGGGAAACTCATTCTAGAACCTGCACTGATTTTAATCTCTTCTGCTCAAGGTTGAGAATTCTGAATGTATTCAAAGTATGACCATATGGAGTCAGGGTTTTAATATGGTACTAAAGCGTTGTGGGTTACACGGATAGGCCATCCTTAGGAACCCCACAACCATTTTTTTTTAATTTTTTAAAGATTTTTTAAAATTTATTCATTCATGAGAGACATACAGAGAGAGGCAGAGACACAGGCAGGGGGAGAAGCAGGCTCCCTGTGAGGAGCCCAATGTGGGACTCGATTCCAGGACCCCAGGGTCACACCCTGAGCTGAAGGCAGACACTCAACCACTGAGCCACCCAGGTGCCCCAATCTCAGTTTTTAAAAAACCAGATAAAATTATTGTAATACCTAGATTTTCACATTTGGACATAAACCTCCATTTACATTTGCCACAGAAAATCATACCTCGAGTATATTTTCCACATGAGTTATACCTCAAGCCCCCTGAAATTCTGAATCCAAACATGTAAGTTACAATTTATGAGACCCCTGCTCTCCAGGAAAAACCCTAAGTAAATATACAAAACAGAAAAGAACAGCGTAAATCCTATTCCAGTGGTGTTTTTAGAGATTTAACAAGAAAAAGACTCTGTCCGTGAAAGGTATTTTGTAATGGTGCAAAGAATAAAACAGCAGAGGCCACAGAATGGTTACTTCCTCACATATGATCAAAGCTGGGTTTTTTTTTTTTTTAAGGTTTTATTTATTTGGGGCACCTGGGTGGCTCTCATTAACAGCAAATGGTGGTCTATCTTGAGCTCCTCCTAGATCCCTACCCTCATCTCCATCCCCCGCCACACACACACACACACACACACACACACACACACACACACACGCTCTGACCTGGATGGGGACCTCACTCTTCATGACACAGCGGACATTACTGAGAATGCGCTGCTGGAGCTGGACCCAGGTGATGGCTCTGTCTTCCCTGAGCAGGAAAGGTGGCCCGAACCTGAAACATTCAAGGCTTCCGGTTATGTCAGTAGCGGAACAACCAACGCTACTCAACAGCCACGAGCATTGGCTGTGCTCAGGAGCACCTCTCCATTGAGTAAGAGCTAAGCGCCAAGCACGGCACCAAACCACTCCTCGAAGCACCTTGTTGCAAATGGACACGCGGTGGTATAAACAGAGGCCCAGAAATGCAAAGCCAAAGAGAGACGTGGTGGTGCAAACAGATGGCTGCAAAGCTCAGCCAGCTGGGAGACTCTTCCCCATAACAGAGGAAGAGAACACGGCAGCCAGAGGAAATGGAGGCAGTGATGAACCCAGAGGGAAGCCAATCCAGCTGATGCACTGATGCTTTTGTTCATCAAGAGCATTCTGGGGAGAGTGTTTCCCATGTCCCAAGCTATGAACGCACCATGGTGAGCCAGAGGTGGCTCTGGCCACAGTTCCGGCTCAGCCATGGGCACCACCGGACAAATCACGACCACCCACGCAAGGCTGTAGGAAGACCCGAAGGGATAAGACTGTGACGCTGTCGAACAAACTCTGCAGAAACCCAGCTCAAACCTGAGCTAGTGCATCTGGAAGGGCAAAGGCACTGTGCTGCCCACAGTCGGCTTATTCACATTTTTCTCTACTGTCTGGCATTCAGATTGCTTCCAATCTTTTAAATTTTAACTTATGGTGCCTGCTTATGGTGAGAGCTACATATATGTGCTTACACAGACAACTCTATGTGCGCATGACTGATTATTTCTGTGGAATAAATTTCCAGAAGCGGAAATGCGCGAGACCAAAGTGATGTGTAAGCCGGCTGCCCTCCCGAGAAGCCACACCAGTGTACAGTGGCAGGTGTGCCCCATTCCGTTGACACCTGCCCAGAGTGAACATTATCAAGTTGTAAAAGTCTTTTACTGACCTGAAAGGTGAAGAGCCTCTTGCTGTTACAATTAGAATCATGACTAACAAAGCTGAGTATTTTAACTGATGCTTGTATTTCTTTTGTGAATTAAGGTAAATCTCCCGGCCTCATTTTACCAAGAGTTATCTCTCTCACTAATTTCCGAGCTGAGTTTTATACCATGGCTTATGCACCCTTCACCTGTCACATGATGTATTTTTTCTCGTTTGTCATGTGATGTGAATATTTTTTTCTCATTTGTGCTTAAAATTTTAAATGCATCTAAAATATTAGTCTTTTCCTTTATAACCTTCTGTACCTTAGGCATTAAAAGACTCCTCCTGCCCAAAAACATAAATATCTCCCTACATTATCTTCAAGTTATCTTATGGTTTCCTTTTAATCAGTCTAGAATTTAAACGTGAATCTACGGCAGAAGTATAAAATTGATCATAAAAAATAAAAAGAAAGAAATCAATTTGCCCTACCCTTATATACTAAATAATTTATTCACTCTTAAATAATATGAAATGTACCATTTTTATCATATAACACTCAAATATACTTCAGCCTATCCTGTTACACTGATTCAAATGGAAAAAAAATTTTTTTTCCACAGATATTACAATTTTTTTGGCTTCAAAAACTATTGCTATTTATATAGCCTATGTCATATTTTTAATAATTGAGACTTTATTCTAGTTTAATAAAGCAACCCCTCTTCCTTCCTCCTTTCCCCAATATTTTCTATCCTTATGAGTTTATAATTCCAGATGAATTTTACAAACATTTTATCAATCAGTATAGACACTTTAGGTTGGAGTTATAGCTTTCAAGCGTTTAATTTGAACTGGTTACAAAAATGATCTGGTTTTGCCTATTTGTTATGTAACCACACCCAAACCCTTCCACAACTTCTGATCACTTCCCAGTTCTCGGCCCCCTGGACAGGCCACGATATAATCTGCAGACAGTGGTCATTTTATCTCTTCTTTTCTTATGGCCAGTTTTTCCCCTTGTCTTCCTCCCCTGACCAGGCCTTACAACACAATATAAAACGACAGTGGTGAAAGTCGTAATAATTGTTCCTGAAATCAACAGGAAAGTCTCTGAGGTTTAATTGCTAAGGGGCGACATTTGCCATCTGTTTAAGGCAGCTATTGATGAACCTTTTGGTCAGAAAGTACCCTAAATCCTAATTGATTAACCTTGAGAATGCATGCTTGCTTTTATCAAATTAGAATTATTCTAGATAGAATTCCAAGCCTGAGTCTACACATGTCCACACATCATGTAAAAGGAAGATGAAGTTATACATACCTGCTGGCCTGTTGCCCTGACCCCACCAAGTTACAGATGAGGATTAGCACCTTATTCTTGCTGGGGACAGACAGGGGTACTCGCTGCCCTTCACGGGCTGCCAAACGTGGGGACACCGACAAACCACATGGATGAGCTAAAGAGAGAGAATTATGTTCATATTCTTAAAGAATTTGCTGGGGGCACAGCCTGGTCTCTCTAGCCCCTCTTCTCCTTGAGCATCTATTAACCACCATTGGGAGACACTAAAGCACTCTAAGGAAAGAGATATCAAGATCCGTGGCACTTGTGCCATCGGGTATGTGGTAAAGGAAGATCACATATGTGGTAGCGAATTTGCCATTGTGTTCAGCCAGTAATGTTAAAACGTAGGCAGGGATTTTAATTAACACTTCCCAAAGTCAATCTGAAAAATTAAAAAAAAAAAAATCTGAAAAATACACCAAAATGATTTTGGTTGCTTTTATGCCTGAATCAGAGAGCCACGAGTTGGCTCTGGTTTCCTCAGCCAACAAAAGAAACACAGAGGGAAGGTAAGAACCTCTACCCTTGAGGAGGAGGAAGAATTAAACTATCCTCAATTTCTGATCATCCTGAAAAATCAGACTTTTGAAGCACAGGTGTGTCTCCTTTGATTGAACCTGAAATGAGGGTCTTTTCATTGAATTATATAATCAGGGCCAGTCAATGCCCTGCCCAGGGGTTCCTTGTTGACTCAGAGCAACCACAGATCCCTGGCTCCCACCACCTGCCACCGAGGTTGGCTGAGGATAGGGACCAGGGCACAGGATTCACCTGAGCTCTATGGCAACACTGGCAGACCAATCCTCCAAATACCAGCCTTCTTGACCAGCTGATTGGGCCAGAATATATACTGAACTGCAATCAAAGACCATCAGATACTGACTTCTTGGTCAGTCCAAAGTTCAGGGAGTGGGATGGTTAACAACAGTCATTTAATAACCTCTTTGGCCATCTACTGCTCCAATCTGTAAACATTTGATTTCGAGCACAGACTTTGAACTACAAGAGTCCTAAAGACAAAGATCACCCCAGGACCTATTCTGAATCATGATTCTCATTCTCAACTGTGGTCTCAAGAGCAGCAGCAGCATCGCCTGAGAACTTGTTAGACATGGTAATTCTCGGGTCCCACCCCAGACCAGAAACTGAACCAGAAACTCAGTGTGGAGGACCCAGAACTTAGCCTTAACAAGCTTTCCACATGAGTCTGATATTCACCATGGTTTTGAGAACCCCTGACTGACTAATTTTTATCAACCATCTATACAGCAAACATCAGGGAAAAACAGCCTGACAGGTCCAAGTACTAAAATTAAATACATCTTATGCCTTAGCATGCAAGGAGTACCCGCTCAAACGTATGACTCATAATATCCATAAAATTATGCAACGCACTACTGTACCTGAGAGTGTCTCCTGACCAGGGGGTGGAGGAGCATGGAAGGCGTACACATTATCTCCCTCTGAGATGGTATTCAGGTCCTCTTCATCAAAGAACGACCGCTGGAATCCATTGGGACACAGTTCAACCAAGATCACCTGGAATGAGGAGGATCATTTTCCCTCTGGATTTCTCCAAGGGGACTTAAGCAAGAAATCTAAAAGTGACTGATGGTCTCTTTTACTCTTTTCCTCCCTTCTAAGTAAGAAATGCTGTTTATCATTCATGATAAAAGTGAGAAATGCTGCTTATTATTCATGATAAAACAGAGGAAGTATAACAATTACATTGACCACAGACATCTCAATGGAAACAACAGGATCTCAAACTGCTAAAGAGAAGGGATGGGGGAAGACAATTGGGGGGGGGGAACCTCAAGTTTATACCCAGCTAAACTATCATGTGATCCCTAGGAATAAAATAAAGCTCTCTTCAGATTAAAACTGTTGACCATTAACGGATCGCTACTGAAAGAACTAAATAGCCTTTGCCAACTTTTCTTACATCATGGCATCCAGGGAACATATATTTATGGAACACACTCAGCCAAGCAGCAGCGATTGCTCACATAACAGAGCAGAGGGGTGACCGCCTTGAGGGTCCTGTCACCTCAAGGGCTGAGCAAACCAACATGTCAACAAACCTAAGCCATTCAAGGCACATTGGCTGGGAAATTCTCTGGTAAGACATAAATTTCAGGGTTAAAACAAACAAACTGAATCCAAGAAAAAAAAACAAAAAAACTAGAGTTGTAAGAAGAAATGACAAGCCGAAGAAAATGGTAAACATTGGTAAATGTAAATAATGCACTGACTCTATAAATCCATAATAATAACAACTAGTATAAGTAATACAACCAGGGAGGAGGGATTAAAACTCTGGACAATCATATCCATCCACAACAATAACCAAAAAGGTTGGAGGGAGATTAAAACACACCACGATCCTTGCATTGTTTGGGAAAATTAAAACACGACCTTGCTAATTCTACATGTTGGCATTTTAAGGATAACCACCAAATAAGCATAGAAATAGAATACATATACATCCCAAGCCTGAAGAGATGGAACAAAAATTGCTCGACAGAAAAGCAGCAGCAAAGGAGAGGAAAAGGAAACAAAGAAAAAGCAGGGCAAACAGAAAGTATAAAATAAGAGGATATAAATAAATCCAAATATATTCATGAGTGTAGGTAACGTAAGTGGAATAACCCTGCCAGTTAAAATATCAAAACAGATTTTTAAACTCCAACCCAAAGGCCAAATGACTCCTACCTCCCTGAACAAACACATCATACTTCTTAAATTCCTGACAATTCCTTTACTCATAATTATTCAAACTCTATGTCACATCTGCCTTTTGGTATTGTTTTTTTTTTTACTGCTAATTCTTTTCTCAAGACTCACCCACTGTCCCATTCTCTCTCTCTCTCTTTCTCTCTCTCAATATACCCCCAAAGAACACTTTGAGTTCACTGAGTAAGATATACACTTTTCCCCCTGACTTGAGATCCTCCTAAATTTGGGGATAAAATCAGAGGCATTGATTGGGGGTGAGGGGCAGGAAGGAGCCCACAGACTGAGTGACCGTGGCGGTTACCTGGATGGATGCATGTGTAAAAATTCAACAAGCTATAACCTCAAGGTGTGTACCTCTTACTGGGTGCATGTCTTTCCTTAACAGAAAGGCTACAAAAAAGTTTTTTTAATTTGAAAAAAAATATGACATGAGGTCATTGGGGAGGTGTAAAATTTGCATTTCCTAGTTAAAGACACAGGGGACCAATTGCTTACTTTGCCCAAGGTCACAAAATAGAAAAGCCCTATTCTAAACCCTTCCCATGACACCACCTGGCTGTCGACCACCGTCACCCCCACATGGCCTGTGCACGGGGTCCCCCGTTACGAGTTCTGCCTCCAAAGTCATTGCAGATCCAGCCTCTTTACCAAGACTCCGGCACTGAGGTGTTACGCATCCTCAGTAGCTCCTCATGTTTTATTTACGGCCCCTTCGGCATCCTGGTTTATAATCTCAGGAGTGAAACTATACAGCAGCATTCCAGGCTTTGGAATCAAACCATCTGCATCAAACCCTGTGTCAGCGCTGCCTAGCTGTGTGGTCCTGGGTCACTTAACCCCTCCGTGCCTCCTCTTTGCTCATGGATCAAACAAGGATAACCGTATCAACTCCACAAGGTGGTCACCAGGGCCGCATTGGCTGTGAATACAAGGGTCGCAATACAAAGCGCCCAGCACTTGAGAAGCACTACTGGGCATTGCTGTCATTGGAATTACTAAGATCGTGATCATCAGCACTGTCTTTGCCCTTTTCTGGTAACTCTGTGCAAATGCAGGGAGAGCTCAAGGCTCAGTCATCAAGGCACCAGGGGCGGCCGATTGAACGGAAACTCATGAGTCACCAGGGAGTCACCTCAGGGAACCAGAAATTAGTCTAAATGGCCCCAGACTGCTAGCCTGGCCCCTGTGCGATTGCATCACACCTCATCTGCAGGGACGTCGCCTTCCTCTGAAACCATCTTCCTCAGGGCTGCCACTGTGCTGAGGATTGGCACGGCCAGGCCAACCCGCAGGAACCGCTGGCTCTTGGAGGGGAAGACCAAGGTGACGCTCAAGAATCTGGAAAACAGGAAGGTGTCCATATCCTTAAAGGGTGGACATGAACTGCCAACCCCATTACCATTGGGTCATGTCCAACACTTAGGCAGGTTCTCTGCTTTCTGGTAGGGTCACTGTACTTTAGGTACGCTGTCACCAGGTGGAAACGGAGAGCCAACTCTCCCAGAGTCTCTGCTCCCTATAACTTTCTAGCTAGTTAAAAACAAAAGGTACTTGATTAAAAATCACAGTACAGACCTGCAATCTCAAGCTTCTGTTTGTTAAATAGGTCACATTAGGCAAAAACAAACTGCAATTTGAGATGTAAAACAGTCAAGCCTCTTCCACTACAGTTTGACACTACTGATGCCCCCCACCCCCTTATTGAAATTCCCCTTGGTAATAGGATACTTGCCCTTCTGCACAGCACTCCCCTCCTCCCCGCCCCTCCTGCCACCCGCCGCCCGCTTTTCCCTTGGACACTCTCTAGAATCTCTAGTCGTACTGCCTATTGTGCCCACACACACACTGGGGCCCACTCCTCCGGCTCCTTCCTGCAATAACTGTCGGATTCTCACAGCCTGCTGGCAGAGCTGGGACTTGAACTCCATAGCAGACTAGCCCTAAAGTCAGCGATCCCAAACACTGTGCTATGCTACGTCCGTCAGGAGGCATCCCCTGGTCATGTCGCTGAAGGAAGGACCAGCCCGTGTGCAGCCGTGCCAAACAGAGGATGAGCAGCTCAGGAACCCAGAGCAGAAATGAGGATTCAGTTGCTGGGAATGACTCTGGGAAGCTTTATCTCCGCAGGTGCATCCTAAGGACAGGGCACTGTCAACGGGGTGGAGGGCAAGAGAGATGGTATTTTCGGAGGTGGAGGAAGAAATGCCACTGTCTCAGCACCAGCATAGGACCCCCAGACTTCAGTGACATGGACATTGGCCAGGTGCCTTAAGGGCCATAAAGCCGATGGGACACCTGGGTGGCTCAGTGGTTGAACAGCTGCCTTCAGCTCAGGGCATGGGATCCCGGGATCCTGGGATCGAGTCCCACATCAAGCTCCCTGCATGGAACCTGCTTCTCCCTCTGCCTGTGTCTCTGCCTCTCTCTCTGTGTCTCTCATAAATAAATAAATAACATCTTTAAAAAAAAAAACCCAAAAACAAAAAGGGCCATAAAGCCGAGCCCGCCACACCTCTTACCTCGACCCTACCCTGCTCTTTCCTGCTTTCCTCTTCTCCTTTGACAGCCCCTCCCCTTTTTCCCTTGGTCCTTAAAGAAACAGTTTCCCTGCTGCTTCAGAGATAGCCAAAAGGATCTGGAAACAAAGCAGGGGAAAAGCAGGTGGTGACAGATTTTTTTCAGATTGGCCCCTAGTCTGCTGAGAGGTGTCGAGAAGCCCAGAAGCTGGTGCTAGCTTCTGAGTCGGCCAGAGACGTAAGCCCGGAGATGGTGCCAACAGAGGCACCGTGGATACTTCCTTCCTCAGCTAAAGAGGGGACGCGGTGACCTTTCACTTTGTCACATTCAATCGGCGGACATCGCCAGCTTTCCAAGGCTTGTTTGTACAGAAATGCTGGCCGAGACGCGCAACTGACAGCACTGCAGGTACGAGGCCAGAGGGACCCCAGGAAGGACTAATGGGCAGGTGTCAACTTCACCACGCAGGACACTCACGTACCTCGTCTGGCGCAAGGGGATTGGTAGGGACACGCAGAGGAAGGGGTCAAAGGTGTTGCTCTGCTTCAGGCAGTGGGGACAGGTCAAGGAAGATCTGTGAGGACAAAAAAAAAAGAATTTCAAGCTGAATTGCACTCAAACAGTTAGGCAGATCCTCAAAAAGCTAAACATAGAATTGCCATGTGAGGGACGCTCGGGGGGCTCAGCGGTTGAGTGCCTGCCTTAGGCTCAGGTCATGATCCCGGGGTCCTGGGATTGAGGACTGCATCAGGCTCCCCGTGGGGAGCCTGCTTCTCCCTCTGCCTGTGTCTCTGCCTCTCTCTCTGTGTGTCTCTCATGAATAAATAAATAAAATCTTAAAAAAAGAAAAAAAAGAATTGCCATGGGATCCAGCAATTCCCCTCCCAGACACATACCCAAAAGGAGACGAAGACAGGTATTGACACAAGTACGTGCACACTGATGTTCATAGCAGTACTTTTGCCAAGACCAAGGGTGGGCACAACCCAAACATTCATCAGTGGATAGACAGCTAAATCCAGAATACATAGAGCCACAGACATGGAAAGCAGATTGGGGGTGCCAGGTGCAGGGGAGGGTCTCAGGTTCTCCTTTGGGTGATGAAATAGGAACTAGACAGAGGCGGTGGCTGCGCAACATGGTCATGTACCTGCCCCCAAACTGTACACTTTAAAATGGTTAGTTTTACGTTATGTGACTTCTACCTCAATTTTTTTAACAAAGATTTTATTTATTTGAAAAAGAAAGAGAGAAGGAGAGAGAAGGAGAGCATGCACAAGCGAGGGACGCTGCAGACACAGGCAGAGGGGGAAGCAGGCTCTCTGCTGAGCAGAGAGCCCGATGCGGGACTTGATCCCAGGACCCTAGAATCATGCCCTGAGCCGAAGGCAGACGCTCAACCGCTGAGCCACCAAAGTGCCCTCACCCCAATTTTTTTAAAAGAAGGTTTAATCACACATGTCAGTGCACTGAGCATGGGAAGGGAAGCTAACACACCTGGAGATGGAAACAGAAAGCCAATGTGCAAGTCGGAAGGCATCTTAGGACCAAGTGTTCCCTTGGTTCTCAGCCTCACTCTGCTCCAGAATCACAAGGGAAGCTTTTCTAAGCACACAGATGTCTCAGCCCTCCTCCCATAGATTCTGTTTCCAAGGGGAGAGGGAGACAGGGAGAGGCCCAGCTGTCAGGATGTCCATCCAGGATGCAGAACCACTGACGGAGTCCACCCTGCTCGTTGTACCAGCTCAAGAAAAGCAGCTAATAGCAAAATAGCTGATGTGGACACAGCGTTGACTATGAAGTGGGCGTTGTTCTAACCATCGTGGCTCTATTAACCCTCCTACTACTGGTAACCACCAGTATCATCCCCCTTTTTGCAGACGAGGCGACTGAAGCACAGAGAGGTTAAGCAACTTTCCCAAGGACACACAGCTCGGAAGTGGCAAAGGGAGGCTCAGGTTCCAGAGCCTACGCTCATCACCGATCCCGTAATCTTTAGTACACGCAAATGAGGCATCAATGGTTTCTGAATGGACCACACACTTTAAACTTTCAAACTTAACACTCCCTTACTTAAGAGCATGTTGTCTCTAAAAGTAGTTTTTCTATTCCACATGGGCACCCCCATTTTATTTCCTTACTTGGATGCCGTACTATATTCTTCCAGGACAAAAGGGATTTCCCAATATCATGGATGCATCCTGAAATCCACACTGCCTTCCTCCTTGAGGTCAGGGCCCACCACCCAGCTGACAGCCCTGTTCCTGCACTAGTCAGCCCGGAACAACAGAGCGGGTGTCACAACCAGGTTTTGAGTCTCTGTGGGGAGTCCAGCTGGAGTGGTTCCCAGTTTCCCACTGAGCAGACTCAATGGGGGAAAACCAGAGACAAACAAGAAACCCTGAGGCCTTCAGGGTGCTGTCCAAAGCGATCCTAAATGGGCTCCCAGAGCAGGTCGGCTCTCCGGGGTACGAGTTAACAGCCTGCCATCCATGGCTTCAGAAAACAGACCCGAGTATTTAGTCCAATAATTTGCTGCCTCCTTGGGAAAAGCATGGTGATGTTTTGGTAAAAACTGTGTATCAGGGGCGCCTGGGTGCCTCAGTGGTTGAGTGTCTGCCTTCGGCTCAGGGCCTGACCCCGGGGTCCTGGGACCAAGTTCCACAGCGGGCTCCCTGCAGGGAGCCTGCTTCTCCCTCTGCCTGTGTCTCTGCCTCTCTCTCTGTGCCTCTTGTGAATAAATAAATAAAATATTTTTTAAAAATGAAAAGGAATGATTTTTTCTTTGATTTATCTGCATTTAGAGCCTACTAAAGCTAAGCGAGGCTGCATTCTTCTTGCAGGCTTGCACCATATTAAACAGAGATAGAGTCTGTCTTTATAATGAGCCGCGAATCTCCGTAAGGAGCAAGAGATGTGTAGTTGGTAAAAAAAAAAAAAAAAAAAAACACACATGGAATGGTCTAATTTTACGTGTAAAGAATGAAGGGAACATATGGTCTTCGTAATAAACAAACTACAGAAAGGGTGTGAAATGAGCAATGTTTTTCAAAGATGAGCAACGAGGACAACATGAGTGGGACCAGCAAGTGAGGGAGAGAGAAGACTCTGGATGTTACCAGGCTTCGGCCATCCCCCACGTCCTTCTGTCCTATAGTCCCCCAAGCTGTCATGGGGGGAACTGCCCCAGGACCTTCTTTACCCCTGCCCATCTCCCTTCAGCAGTCCAGAGTGGTCAAATTGCTTCTGATACAGAAACCAACCTTGGGCACCCGGGTGGCTCAGTGGTTTAGCGCCTGCCTTCGGTTCAAGTCGTGATCTGGGGTCCTGGGATCGAGTCCCACATTGGGCTCCCCGCAGGGAGCCTGCTTCTCCCTCTGCCTGTGTCTCTGCCTCTCTCTGTGTCTCTCATGAATAAATAAATATTTAAAAAAAAAAACAACCTTGCCAGCCGCCCCTGAGACTCAGAGCTGCTCTTTGCTTCTCGCCAGATAGAAATGCCCAGAAACCAGCCCCTGGGTCTTGGCGATGCACGTTTCAGCACTCCGACCTCTCCCTGAGGCAGCTGCACACACATCCTACCCCTCAGACCCGCCCAGCACCATCTGCTACCCGGACTGGGGATGTCTATGCCGGCAGGGGTGCTTCTGACAACACACAGGTCAGATGTCACCCCTGCAGGACCTGCTCTGAGAAAGCCTAACAGGGATTGCCGCCTAATGGGGACCAGATCAGACTTTCTGTGAATAAAAGCCACGAGTGACAAAGAAATGCAAACACACACATGCATGCACTCCCTCTCGTAGCCAAAACTCCAACATAGCAACAATCCTTGGTTAGTAAACTCAGATGTTTTGATAATAACATATGGAATAACCAATTATCTCTCCCCTAATCCATCACCTCAGGCACTCAGATCCTATTCCTCCTTCTCCCCTCCAGCCAACGTCAAAAACCCAACACCTTAAAAAGGAGGGGAGGAGGGAGATACTCGGTGAAGAAGGATCTCTGAATTAATTCATAATAAATCCTCCAGCTTGCAATTTCATAAAGAAGGGCTGATAGCAGGGATGTCTGTGTGGCTCAGGGTGTGATCCCAGGGTCCTGGGATCAAGTCCCACAGGGAGCCTGCTTCTCCCTCTGCCTCTCTCATGAATAAATTAAAATCTTAAAAAAAAAAAAAAAAAGAAGAAGAAGAAGAAGGGCTGATACCATGGCGACTTTGCCATCATGGCAAGGCCTCCCCAGTGAAGAGGGAGGCCGAAGAGTCCGCAGAGCCACAGGCGCCACCACTCAGCGGCACCGGCTGGGAGCTGGCCCCATGGGCTACCCCCGGAAAATCACTTCCCACAGCTCAAAAGCCCTCACCTGGACAGTCATGTCTATTTTTTCTTTACCGCAGACCACGTGGAACAAAGTAGGTATTTTTAGCGGTCACTGGTTCTTTTAAGCTTGAACACCTTGCTTGTTACTCATCATCCCACAGTAATCTACCCAAAGGATACTTGCAGTCCCTAATATCTGATCGGGGTAAATGTCACTTCCTCAGGAGTCCTCCTCCCCTGACTCGCCCCACACCGGTCAGAGACTGTGTGATGTTGTGATGTTATAGTAAGAAATAGATATATTTGGTCTTTGCCCTAATTCCTGGCGCTGAGCTCCGAAAACCCTTGGAATTACCTAAGGAAGGAGCGCCAGGAGGCAAAAGGTCCATCTTTTGTTATCCATAGAAGCCCCAGGCACATCACGGAGAGTTATGTTAAGCAGGTGATTTTTGGAACAGCCCCCAGATAACCAAGGATGGGGGCTGGTTGCCAGGGGAGCCAACCCGGGGTTAAGAGCGTTGGAACTTTCAGGGGAGGAAAGGGTACCAGAGGTGAAGGGTCAATGACTCAATCAATCGGGGTAGGCAAGGAGAGCTACAGGAAGCCCTAGCAGGAGGGGTCTGGGGAGCTTCCAGGCGGGAACAGGGGGAGTGGCTGGGAGGGCGGGGCGCCCGGAGAGGGGGCGGGGAACGCAGTGGGGCGGGGCGCCCCAAGACAAGGTGGGGGGGCGGGGCACCTAGAGAGAGGGTAGGGGGAGAGGGCGGGGCACCCAGAAAGGGTGGGGAGAGAAGGCGGGGTGCCCTGAGAGGGAGCTGGGCGCCTGGGGGGGAGCACCTGGGGAAAGAAGGTGGGATGCCCAAAGAGGGGACAGGGTGCCCGAGGGAGAGGGCGGGGCGAGAAAGTGGGGCGCGGGGCGCCCGGGGAGCCTGGCAGGGAGAGAAGGCAGGGCGCCCAGGGAGGTGGGGGAGCCCTGCGCCCCTCCGACGCACTGGCCCAGCGCATGGGTCCCACCCCGCTGTTCTGAGCTGCTGCCTTTTATAACCAACAGCTCCTCTAGCAAAGGGCTTTCCTGCGTTCTGCGAGCAGCTCTAGCAACTGTGGAAGCTGTGGAGGGCCCGGTGGGACCCTCAGGTCTGTAGCCCGCCAGTGGGAGGCACAGGTGTCGGTGAGAGGCACAGGTGTCGGTGTGGGACTTGAGGGAGGGGTGTGTGGTGGGGGAGCAGTCTGGTGCGACTGAGCTGTGGGGCCTGACGCTGTGTCCAGGTAAACAGTGTCAGAATGGAGTGACAGGGACATGTGGGTGGCTCAGTGGGTTAGGCGTCTGCCGTGAGCTCAGGTCATGATCCAGGGTCCTGGGATAGAGCCCCATGTGGGGCTCCCTGCTCAGCGAGTCTACTTCTCCCTCTCCCTCTGCCCACTCCCCCTGCTTGTGCTCTCACTCACACACTCTCTCTCTCTGTCAAAAGCAAATGTATAAATAGAATATTTTTTTAAAAAGGAATGGAGTTACACTGGAGGATGCTGGGTTGATGCTCGCAGAGAGTTGCAGACTGGCATGGTGTGGGGGCAGCACCCAGCGCCCACACACCTGACCCTGGGCAGGTATGTAAGCAGGGTAGGAGGAGAGAGTAGTGTAAAAGAAAATAGGAGTTTTTTTCTTTCACCCCAGTAACCTACACCTCAAAGCACCTGCCAGCTACATAACCCTATAAACACACAGGGGTCACCCTAGATTCTCAGCTTTCCCTTGATGCCTCCACATGGCACCCTTAAACTCACTGCCTGCCCTGCCACAACTGGATCCCAGGTGCCACCACTCTCCCACGGTCCCTCAGCTGCTGCAGCTACCGCTCCTGCCTCTCTTTACCTCCCCACCCCCGCAAATCACCAGTGTCATCTCTGAAATTGAAAACGAGACCACACCTGGCTTCAAATTTTGCAGTGGCTTCCTTTGCCCTTCAGACAACAACCCACACCTGGACAGGACCCCTGCCCCTACCAGGTCCCTGTCTACCGCTCCATTCGTACCTCCCACCCCTTCCCTACCTGGCAGCTACCTTGGCCTTTCTGTCCTTTGATGTGCCAACATTATTCTAACCCCAGGTCCTTTGCCTCTGCAGGTTTCTCTGCTTGGATGACCCTGTCCCCAGATAGCTGACTCCTTGTCACTTGGTTCTCAGCTCAAATGTCTCCCTCTAAAAAGCAGCCTCCCCAGACCACCTTATCTAACACTCCCCACACCCCGAGCCGTGTCTTATCACCCCAGCGAGCTGCCCTTGACGTGTGTGTCACCAAACACCGCCCCCCAGGAGAATGTGAGCTCAGCCTTGTTCACATCTTCGAGAAGGGAAGTGGCCTGTAGAGGATTAAACAGTAAATATCTGGGACCTATCCAGAATTAAGTATCTAGAGAGCACAGGGAAGTATTTGGTTGGTGTTTCTCGTGCGTGGGCAAGGAGTGATGCTCCTCGCTGCACCCCGTGGACCAAGCACAGGAGCAGATGCTCAAATATTTGAAAGAAGAGGGGCACCCAGGTGGCTCAGTGGTTGGGCATGTGCCTCTGGCTCAGGCTGTGACCCCGGGGTCCTGGGATCGAGTCCCGCATCAGGCTCCCCGCAGGGAGCCTGCTTCTCCCTCTGCCTGTGTCTCTGCCTCTCTCTGTGTCTCTCTCATGAATAAATAAACCTTTAAAAATTTTTTTTTCAAAGAAGGGAAGAAAGAGAGTGTGTATCCACCAGAACGGAAGTGGGTATAGAGAATGGAGTGAGCTGAGAAATAAACGGAGTGGTCGTACAAAGACACCAATGAGCAGTACCCGGTGGCAATTCTTGAGCCCCTCCCTTGCAATCTCACCTACTCTGGCCTGTACTCCCCGTTTCCCTCCTTCTAGATGTTCCTTCTCCTTTCTTCTTTTCCTGTCATTTTTGTTTCAAGCAGCCTCCACTCCGGGCATCTGCAGATAAACATGACACCGATGCCCTGCAGGTAGCTTTCACGGCTAGAAAAGGGCAGCGGCCAGGAGGCCGAGGTTCACTCGCATGTGCCACCGGGGGAGAGAAATGGGCCCTCCTTCATATACAACAATACAACCTAGACTCATTTGGAAGAGTTTTTAATCACCCAATATGCTAAGTGACCAAGGGTAGCATGTCACCAAGAGGAAGTTCTCTGTAGCCAATGGCTTCCCCTAAATCCCTCATTCTTGTGCTCATCCCCACGTCTGAGCATTTTCCACTCTTGTTGGAGATGCTTCCTCCCCTCCCCATTGAATCCTAATCATCCTTCAGAGCCCATCAAAAGGCACACCTCCTCCAAGAAGCCAGGGAGGTTTCTCCCCCTGTAACCCCCTCCCTGCAATCAGTGCTTTCACTGAACCATCACAGTACTTGGAAATAGGCTGCCCTATATGAATCTCTGAACTGTCATAGATGTAAAATCCCAAAAAGAACATCTCTGAAGTCCAACACCGTATATATATTTATATATGTTTATTTTTTTAACATCCCCCCTGCTACTAGGACATCTTGAACTCAAAATAACTTGGCAAGCCAGGCTCTCTGGCTATAGGAACAGGAAGGATCTCGTCAGCTTCTCAATGATTGCCTGCTGGTGAAGCCCTCACCTTCACATTCCCACTCTGTAGAACCCCCTCCAAGGGGAGATGGGAGACCTGGGGACCAGTAAGAAGGGACAGAAGAAATACTGAGGGCCAGAGACACCTGGCTGACTCAGTGGTTGAGTGTCTGCCTTTGGCTCAGGGCGTGATCCCAGGGTCCTGGGATGGAGTCCTGCATTGGGCTCCCTGCATGGAGCCTGCTTCGCCCTCTTCCTGTGTCTCTGCCTCTCTCTGTCTCTCATGAATAAATAAATAAAATCTTTAAAAAAGAAAGAAAAGAAAAGAAAAGAAAAGAAAAGAAAAGAAAGAAAAGAAAAGAAAAGAAAAGAAATACTGAGGGCCAGGGATGACTGGAATGAGTGGTGAACTGGGGTTTGTAATGGGAAGGAGAAGGGACTAGAGCTTCTGTTGTCTTGTAATCCTGGGGCCACGTGGCAACCGGGAGACCAGGTATCGGCACACAAGCCTGGGCAATCCATTCTAAGCACATCCCACTCTTACCTATATTCTTACCTGTACTGTGCTTGAAAGTGGCTCTGCACAAAGCTTTGGCCTAGAGAAAGCTGAGCTGGTGGGGACGGGAGGTTCTCAGGGGTTTTGTTGGCTTCGGGCTGAAGCTGCAAAGAAATGAGGGGAGAAAGCAAGATGAGGCACCTGTCACTCCACCATCTCTGGATCACTGAGCCCTGGCCCCCCAGGCCCACGCCACCCCTCCTGGGGCCAGGACTCTGCAGGACCTGGATCTCCTGTTGGCTTTGCCACAATACGCAGCCCCTTCAGTCTCTAGACCTCCCCAGTTCCCCCAGAGGATGTGCTGAGGAGCAGAGGTGAAGCCTGGGAACGCTCCCCTACTCGGCCACCTCGGCTGTGACCTCTGCCCTGACTGTCCCATTCGCATCTCTATCCTGCTGGGCCCCGCGTGTCCACGCCTCCTGTACCTTCCCCCAGGCACGCTGCCTTGGCTCCGAACACATCCACGCCACATCTCCCATCTTCCACCTGCCAACCCGCCCCACCTGCATCTCCCCGGGAGCCACTCTTCACAGGAGCCCCAGGCAAACCAGGCTTCACCCCTTAGAATCGAGAATAAGCCTCCTTCACCCCACATTAGCAAATTCCCACAAACTGGTGGCTTAAAATATTCAAAGAGTCGGGAGAAAGGAATGCATGTGTAGTGTGTGGGGTGACGTGCACCAAAATGCATTGAGGAGTGCCTGGGTGGCTCAGTGGGGACTCAGATGGTGATCTCAGGGTCCTGGGATAGAGCTCTGCATCGGGCTCCCTGCAGGGAGCCTGCTTCTTCCTCTCCTTCCTCCCCAGCTCCTTCTCTTGCTCACTCTTTTTCAAATAAATAAAAATGTTAAAATAAAATAAAATGCATCAAGAAACAGCAAGAGGAGGAAAAACATGGAGAGAGTGATGAGTATATAGATGGACAGATACAAGAGAAAGCAATTTTAGTAAAATGTAGAGTCTAGGTGGTTCTCTGTATAATTAATTCAATGTTTCCACATGCATGAAATTTTCCGTTTTAAAATATTAGGGCAAATGCTCATAACAGAACATTCTTATTTGCCCCCATGGCTTTGCGAAGCTCAATTTGACCAGGGGAGGTAAGAAGGGTAGTGGTAGATAGGGCTGCTGGGCGAGTCTGGTTGCCGCGCTGAGTGGGGCCTTCAATGTCCTTAAGGAGACTACTCAGTTCAGTAAACAGCCCAGAAGCAAGATTAAGAAATAGCCTCCAGAGACACCTAACTCTGGGAAATGAAGAAGGGGTAGTGGAAAGGGAAGTGGGCAGGGGGTTGGGGTGACTGGGTGACGGGCACTGAGGGAGGCACTTGATGGGATGAGCACTGGGTGTTATGCTATATGTTGGCAAATTGAACTCCAATTAAAAAAATTAAAAAAAAAAGAAAAAGAAAAGAAATAGCCTCCAGGATCCATCTGGAGTTAAGGACACAGATCAGGAGGCCTGGGGTACAACGGGGCAAACTGGAGCAGGAGCTACAAAAACGAAAAGGAGGGGGGCGCTTGGGTGGCTCAGTGGGTGAAGCGTCTGCCTTCTAGTCGGGTCATGATCTTAGGGTGCCTGGATGGGGCCCCGTGTTGGGCTCCCTGCTCAGCGGGGAGTCTGCTTCTCCCTCTCCCTGCCCCTGCTCGTGCTCTCTCTCACTCACTCCCTCTCTCAAATAAATAAAACCTTAAAAAAAAAAAAAAAAGAAAGAAAAAGAGAGATGGACTCAAGATGCCCTGTGTCCACAGCTCATACCTGAGCACTTGGTGGGGCAGCAGACAAAGAAAAGGGGAGAAGACAGGTGGGAGCAACCTGAAGCTCCCATCTGGTGGCTGGAGAATGCCTGTTCCATCAGCGGATGAGGGAAACTGGAAGGGAGAAGTGGGTCAGGGAAGGGCACACTGTGTAAGGTGATGGGGAGCTGGAAGGGGATGAACCCTGGATACAGAGATCACGCTGGGTGATTTGTGGCTGCGGAGGGCGGATGCCCTTTCTGGGACACTGAGCCCGGGTCCTTAGTCCTGGTGCCCCTTCTGGGACACTGAGCCCAGTCCACAGAGAGGTAGGGCTCTTTAATTAGATGTCCCACCCACCCTTAGCAAGGGACAGGCTCGTGACCCAAGCAAGCTGGATGACATGTTCCTGCCCTGCATGTGAATCGTGAGCAGAGTGACCAAAGCCTGAAACAGTGATTGCAGCAGGGTGCCCGGGCCAGAGCCCAGCAGCTTCTGCCACTGTGACAGGCGCATCCAGAGCTGTCTGATTCTCTCTGGGTCCAAGCTGGGTTCTCGTCTCCCCTCTGATCCCCTTACAAGTCAGCTGCAACTGGTTGCTGTTCACTTGCAGCCAAAGACCTCACAAAGATACAGGTGCTTCTGCATCAAGGTGGTAACGTGGCTCGGAGAGGTGGGGGTGGGGGCAGGCGGAGAGGCAGGGTCACCCGGAAGGGGGTACAGAAGGAGAAAATGTGGAGTGAGGCTGGTCTCAGAGGCAGCAGGGTCATTTGCAGAGCGTGGACTAGGAGGTCAGACCAGGCCGGCTCCAGTCTGCTAGCCAAGTGGCCCTGAGCATCTCTCTGGGCCTCATTTCACTTCTAAAAGGAGCAGGACTATCACATCCATTTCACAAAGCCACCATTAAAAGAAAAAAAAATTGTGTGTCCTGGATTGCACAGAGCAGGTGCCTCATATATATAGTTTTCTGGTCCTCTCTGCAGCCCCCTCCTGTTCTTAATTCTGCAACAGAGGCATTTCCCAAAAGATGGCCTCTGTGAGAGCATCTATAGGATGGTAAAAATATGTCCTTTTCACTGGATGAAAACATTGGAGAATCATTCCAGGGATAGAGAAGAAACGTGGTCCTTATGTTTTCTATTCTAGTTTCAAAAAACACCTAGCTGTATGGCCTTCCCATGTTTTGAAACAGAAATAACCTCAAAAAGAAAAAAACTGGGGCGCCTGGGTGGCTCAGACGGTGAAATGTCTGCCTTTGGTTCAGGTCATGACCCGGAGTCCTGGGATCGAGCCCTGCATCAGGCTCCCTACTCAGCAGAGAGTCTTCTTCTCCCTCTGCCTCTACCCCCGACCTGTGCTTGCTGTCTCTAGTGCTCTCGCGCTCTCTCTCTCTCAAATAAATAAATAAAATCTTTAAAAAAAAAAAAAAAAAAAAGGAAAAAATTGCTCAGTTACAGAGGACAGTCCCTTCTCAGAAAGGGAGGATGAGGTTTCCTGCCAGCTCCCACTTTACCATCGAGCCTTCCCAGCCAGGCCTCCACGGGCAGCCCAATTTTATGACAGCAAATTCCAGAAGCCGCTTCCACCCCAGACAGAGAAATAGATCTTTTCTGGTCTCAATCAGGTCAAGCTAAGAGCTGGGCAAGCTCCTCTCTTTGGTCAATGGCCACTCTCTCTTCCTGCCTGGGTGATCAGAGCGTCTTAGGGAAAGGACCAGAGAGCGACTGACTGGCGTGGCCCAGAACAAGGAGTAAGGGGCAGAGGGGCCTGAAGTCAGTCTGAGCGGCTGGCGGGTCCAGTCAGAAGCCTGGATTTTGTTCTAAGTACAACAGGAAGCCACCAGAGACATTTAAGAAGGAGGGAGACATGACCTTTTGTCCTTTCTCAAAAGATACCTCTGGCTTTGGTGTGGAGAACATCTATCTAGGAGGATGCATTAGAGATTCGAAGACCATCTAGGGCTGCTTTGATGTGGGTCCTCAACTCAGTAAAAAGAATTATTGGCATGTCACCAGCATCCTGTGGGTAGATGGACACTGCAAAGGCCCCGTGGCACAGGACAGCCTCCACAGCAAAGATGTGCTTGCTATCCGGCCACAGATGTGAAACATGCAGTCTGAGAGAACCCTGCTCTAGGGTCACGCTCCCTAGATGTGGATCCTGGCTCTCCCACAGACTGGCTGTGTGACTTGGGGCAAGTCACTTAACCTCTCTGTGACCTTCCCTGGCCCATAAGCCCAATACCCCTTCCTGCCACCAGACGACAGCAGAGGAAGGATTGAAAGGCTGTCTAGGAAGCGACTTTCCAGGTAGGAAGTGCAGCCTGGCACAGCCAGGGATGGGGAGGAGGTGAACACACAGGACAAGTCTTTTCCTGTGCGGCCAGGGAACGGGGCACCCTCGATCTGCTCGTCTCCTCTCACCCCAGCAGGGTGAGAAGGAAAGGGATCCAGCCCTGCTTTGACATCGACTCAGGTTCGATTCCATTTCACCCAAGTATTAGCTGGATGACCTTGGGCAATTTGCCTAACCCAACTCTTCCTTAACTACAAAACGTGAGCCATCTGTGAGAACATCAGAGCAGGAGAGCGATGGGACCTGTCCAACTGCTCAAGAGTCTATGAAACATCTCTTACGTGTCAGCAGTGAAGCCAGCCCTGAAAAGCATCAAGTGAGATGCATGGCACATAATGAATATTCAATACATGGTATCTTTTAAAAAATATGTCATTCTGATTTCAAAATGGGTTCACTATGAGATTATAGAATACACAGGGTGGTGGACATATTTTTCTGCTCAAGCACTCATCTCTGGGGAAGCGACCCAGCCCAGATGCTCTAAAGACTACGTGAGCGCTGGGGCACCTGAGTGGCTCAGTCAGTTAAGTGTCCAACTCTTGATTTCAGCTCAGGTCATGATGTCAGGGCCATGAGATCGAGCTGGGCCCACACTGGACTCCACAATGGGCATGGAACCTGCTTAAGATCCTCTCTCTCTCAGGATACCTAGGTGGCCCAGTGGTTGAGCATCTGCCTTTGGCTCAGATCATGATCCTGGGATTGAGTCCCACATCGGTCTCCCTCCTTCTCTCTCTGTGTCTCTCATGAATAAATAAATACAAGTAAAAAAAAAAAAAGAAGAAGAAGAAGAAGATTCTCTCTCTCCCTCTCTGAAAAAAAAAGAAAAAAAAAAAAAAAGGAAGACTAAGTGAACACTGCAGAGGCTCCTCTGGCCACCATGGAGGCAGAGCCAATTGGAGAATGAAGCCAACAAGAAATAAAGAGCCAAAGACGTGGTGACATCATCTGAGTCCTTGGGTCCAGCCTTACCTGAAGCTGGTGCAAGCCTTGGATTAAACGTTATAAAAGCCAATAAATGCCCTTTCCTGAAATTGGATCAAGTTAAATTTCAGTCACTTTCAACTAAAAAGATCTGAGAAGGATAAGATCGCTGTGTTTAAAAGAAGAACCGCCCATAGTCCCACAACCCAGAAACACCATCCCACAAAACACTGTAACTTTTCTGGTCCTCCCAGGTTCCGTTGTGGTGATTTTTTTTTTCTTTGTTTCATTTATGTGCTTTAGGGGCAACTGTGATAGTTCTTGTTAAAATAAGAAAACAGTGTTTCAAGCCAGACCCCCTTGTACTTGAACCCTGGTTCTGTCCCTTCTTTAGCTGTGTTGCTTTGGGAAGGTTCCTCGACCTCTCTGATCCTTGGTTTACTCATATATGCAATGGAGGTGATAACTCTAGCAGGACCCCATATCAAGTAAATATTCAAGGGGGAAAAAAAAAGAAAGCAAGCCAAACACGACGTGGTGTTCGAGTGTCCCACCTTCTCAGCCCCTGGTCCTCGGGAGGAGCCCTCCAAGTCCTCATGCACACGATCCAGCAACCAGAGCAGGAACTCCAGGGCATCGTGCTGGGCATTGCCTTGGAACTGGGAGCCATACTTGGACACAGCGTTCTGCAAAGAAAGTAGAAAACCAGATGGTCAGTAGAGTCCCTTGAAGAACCAAGTCAGGGCCTGTAAGCACCAAGCCTGCCAGGGGTCACTAGTGGGCCCTGATCGGGGCTGACAACGTGGAACCAGCCATGAGGTGAGAACTTTCTGGGCTGAAGCCTGCTCTTTGGGGGCAATGTCCCCAAATCCTATCCTGGTGTCCTGTATGGAAGGCAATTTCTCCCTGCATCCCCCCACTGGAAAGATTGCTGATATAGGTCCTGTCCTTAGAAACCCCACAGGCCATCTGGGCTGAATATGTGGATGATCTTGTCTGTTGATTGCGAGGGTGTTTGCTCCCACTGGGCACTCAGTTCCCACCACTGCCACCCATGAAAGCATCCTGCCCCACTCTCCTACTCTCTCCCTGGGTGACTCATCCACTCCCAGTCCCCCCCCCCGAAGTGGGCTGTCCTAACATGCACGCGGCTCCCTTAACTGCCTCCTCCCAGCAGATGTGAAATCAAACTTCTGTGGTTAGATCCCACGATGCCTGAGCCAGTCCTGCGCCCCGTTCGTTCGTAAACATTTGTTCAGGGCGGACCACGTGCCAGATACTACTGTAGGGGCTGGAGTTACAACACTGAACAGAACGCACAGGAGGCCTGATGCCCACTAAGCTCCCTCGGCCCTCCTGAGAAATCATGCCACAGCTTTGTCATCTCCTACAGGGATGCATATTCCAGGTTGTTTTGTTTTGTTTTGTTTTGTTTTAAGGTTTATTCCAAAGGGTGACATATAGACATATGGACATTTAAAGAATTCAAGACATAAAAAAAAGATGGTCATGAAAAGTCTTCCCTCCACCCAGCCCCCATCTCTGGGTGCCCAGCCCCAGAGGGAGGCCACTCGGCATTTTCTCAAGCATCTTTCCAGGAAACATTTTTTTTTTTGAAGATTTTATTTATTTATTCATGAGAGACAGAGAGAGAGAGAGGCAGAGACACAGGCAGAGGGAGAAGCAGGCTCCCTGCAGGGAGCCCAATGCAGGACTCGATCCCAGGACCCCGGGATCATGCCCTGAGCCAAAGGCACATGTTCAAATGCTAAGCCACCCAGGTGCCCCAGAAGAGTTTGATTTGTTTTTTTTAATGCACGTGCTAGCATGAGGATCTGAGATTAAGCAAATCCCCACTGCCCATGTATGCACACATGCAGGTGCACAGAGTACATTCTGGTTCTTTGCCACCACCCCCCTTAGATGCAGTCAGGCAGCAAGCCCCACCTCACGCAGGGCTGCCCTTGGCTCCCACCAAATGGAGCAGTCTGAGCTATGGACCCACATGATCCTCACCACCGCCAGTCAAATCAAATAGCCTGGGCTTTTTGCTTTTTCTTCCTCTAATCCTTCCACTGGGATTTAAAGGAAACTTTGGGATATGACAAAGCAAAATTCAAGATTGAATTAGCTGAAATACTGGCTCTGAGTCTTTATTCCAATCATACTAGTTTATGGCTCACTGGTGGATCCTTTGTGGTATTCTTCCTCCAGGCTTCTTTGTCCTTTGACCTCCAGGTACGGCTGCCAGATTGATTGATTGATTGATTGATTTTTAAAAATATTTTATTAATTTATGTATTTACTCATGAGAGACACAGAGAGGCAGAGACACAGGCAGAGAGAGAAGCAGGCTCTCTGCAGGGAGCCCAATGGGGAACTTGATCCTAGGACTCCGGGATCACAACCTGAGCTGAAGGCAGATGCTCAACCACTGAGCCACCCAGGTGCCCCAGGGCTGGCAGATTTAGCAAGCAAAAATGCACGGTGTTCAATTAAGTTTGAATTTCAGGCAAGCAGCGATCGCTTTTAGTTTAAGTACGTCCCATGCAATACTTGTAATATATTTACGCTAAAGAAGTTATTTGTTGTTTATCTGAAATTCAAATTTAACTGGGCATTATGCAGTGCATCCTACCTGGCCACCCATCGCCTAGCCACCCTCAGTATCCCACTATCTCTATTCTTAGTACCAACATTCCTTCCCCGGGGGAGCAGCCACCTCCAACTCAAATTCTCTAAAACCAGCTCTTCCTCTTAACATCAGTGTCCTTTTTCAGATTCTCTCTCTTAAACAAAAATTATTATTTTGAGAGAGAAAGACAGCAAGGGAGCACAAGCAGGGGGAGGGGCAGAGGGAGAGGGAGAAGCAGGCTCCCCACTGAGCAGGGAACCCAACACAGGGCTCGATCCCAGGACCCCAGGATCATGACCTGAGCCGAAGGCAGATGCTTCACCGACTGAGCCCCCCAGGCACCTTCAGAGTCTCTCTTGAACCCACATCGGTCAGCACCAAGCGTTCTGGAAGCTGGTTCCCAATCTGTCTCTGTGTCCCTTCAGTAGAAACCCATTCCCGCCAGAGTCCTAATTGCTGAGAACCCAGAAGACAGCACCTCCTGGCAAAGGAGCCCAGCCCTGGGACTTTCCCTGTGCCAGCCCACAGCCCATTGGAGAACATCATGCCTCAACTCAAACCTCCCCTAACTCACCAGCGAACAATCCACCCTGCTCTGGTCTGGCCCCGCCCATATTTTTCACTGCCCTCCCACATATTTCAAAGCTAATTGAGCCACTCAGGTGCCCCCAACATATCTTGCCAACTCCACACTCTACACCTTGATGTCCTCTTCCTTTGGTGAGAAATCCATCCCCCTTTTGCTCATCATGTGAGTCCTTTAAGATGGACACTCTTCCTCTTAGCCTGGTACTAAAGCCATACAACCTTTCCAGAAAGAATGTGAGGATTTCAAGAAGTAGACAAGCTAGGCCCTTGGAAAAGTCCTTCTAGAGAAACAGTAATTCCACTTTGGGGGATCTAGCAACAGGAAATGAGAACTACAAGCAAAGATACTGCTACGTACTGGTTTCCTGGGGAACACTTATGGCACACTCAGATGGCCTGAAAAATTATGCTTGAGGAAATGAGAAGCAAATAAATGATCCTATCATTTTTTTGAAAAGTGCAAAAATATGTATTTGAGATTATTTGATATATATCTATAGCTAGAAAAGACCAGAAATACATGGCAAAATATTAACCAATGGTTATTATAAGAGGATGGGACAAGTGGTCTTTTTTCTTTTTTTTTTCATTTGTACACTGCAAATTTTATTACACTGAATTTTGTTCTTTAGTATTTTTCAGCTTAGAATGGTCTCTGGCAGGTATTTTAGAGTTCGGGTTTTTTTTTCGAAATAACTTGACCTAGGGGCGCCTGGGTGACTCAGTCTGTTGGGTGTCTGCCTTCAGCTCAGGTCATGATCCCGGGGTCCTGGGATAGAGCCCCTGCTCTGCAGGGAGCCTGCTTCCCCCCTCTTCCACTTCCTGCTTGTGCTCTTTCTCTGTGTCAAGTAGATAAATAAATTCCTTTAAAAAATTAAAATTAAGGGATCCCTGGGTGGCGCAGCGGTTTGGCGCCTGCCTTTGGCCCAGGGCGCGATCCTGGAGACCCGGGATCGAATCCCACATCGGGCTCCCGGTGCATGGAGCCTGCTTCTCCCTCTGCCTGTGTCTCTGCCTCTCTCTCTCTCACTGTGTGCCTATCATAAATAAATAAAAAAAAAATTAAAAAAAATTAAAATTAAAAAAAGGAAAAAAACTTGACCTACTGGTTCCTGCAGAAGACACTCACACAGAAAGTCTATGAAAATGTGGCCAGGGGATCCCTGGGTGGCTTAGCGGTTTAGTGCCTGCCTTCGGCCCAGGGAGTGATCCTGGAGTCCCAGGATCGAGTCCCACATCGGGCTCCCTGCATGGAGCCTGCTTCTCCCTCTGCCTGTGTCTCTGCCTCTCTCTGTGTCTCTCATGAATAAATAAATAAAATCTTTTAAAAAAAAGAAAAAAGAAAAGAAAAAATAAATAAAAAATAAATAAAAAAAGAAAAAAGAAAAAAAGAAAATGTGGCCAGAGCTGTATTAAAGTGAAATCCTCCCTTGGGAGAAATGGACAGAAATATTTGCTACTTCTACACTGCAGCCTGACATAGCTCGCTCTGCATGTGTGCGTGCCTTTCTCTCTCTCAACACTGATCATTTTTAACACACCTCTTACACAATGATTCCTAGTTATTTCATATTTCCGGTGCTTTTCGGGAATGAAATCTAATTTTCGCACACTCCAAATGGTTATCACTTTTGATTTTCTGTCTGGTTTCTGATCTCGTTAGTGACCGCCATCATGCTACAATATGGATTTCTAGACTCATCTAGCCATTTCCTTTCTGTTCAATCTTTCTTTTTTTATCCCATTTCCATTTCGTGTCTTACTGTTTCGTCCAGAACTTCCAAAATATAAGAGCGATGAAGAAGAATCCCTGCTCGTAAAAGGCAATGCCTCTAGTGCATCACGTAAGGCATACTGTATGTCTAAAATTGTAGGTCTACAAGTGATGCCTAAGTACATAAGCTAAGATAAACTCCAGATGGCTGAAATCCTTAACATAGCCATGGGAAAACTTAGAAATACATAACACAGAATCTTTATCAAAAAGTATGACGTAAATAAATCTACAACTTCTAGGATTGGGGATGGGAAGGAGTGAGTTTGCAGAGAGTATCTGTGGCGAGTTTAAGGCTTGAGGAACTAACAGAAAACAGAAAAAGGAGTATTGAGACCCAGGCCGAAGGGACAGTCAACATGGACACGCAAATCCAGGAGCAGTCTCACGACTAGTCAAGAAGCTCTTAACCAAAGAAACCAAAGAAAAATGAGATGCTATTTCTTTTGTTCAGTAAGTTGAAACATTACACTTGCTGAGATTAGCCTTTAACTGTTCCCAACACTGGAAAAAAATGATTACCAAGTGATGTTCCATAAGGATGTTAGGTAATGCTAACCAAGGCAATCATCCTTCAGCATAAATGTATCAACAATTCACTGTATAGCTTAAACTTACACAGCGTTGCATGTCAGGAATAGCTCAATTTTTTAAAATGGGTGCACTGCACTGTACCTGAGTTATACCCCAATAACACTGATTTAAAAAGAAAAAAAAATATATAATAGTCACATCTTTGCTTTGACCATGTAAGTCCCCTTCGAGGGAGCAAATTTAGGAAATAGTCAGAGCCAAGGACAATGATTTGGACTCAAGAATTTTCAAGACAGTGTGATAACTGGAAACCTGCACAGTAAATATCTCTGCAGGGACTGGTTCATGTAATGAAATATTACAAAATCATTTAAAATTGAGTTCTACAGAATGTTATAATGGCCAGGAGAAAGCCTTAGGACAATATTCGCATGAAAAAAAAAGCAGGATACAAAACTAGAATTTCCAGTAATGTAGATGCTCTGAAACACGGCGATGTTTACGAAGGTTGTCTCTGGAGGGTGGAGTTCCAAATCATTTCTTTATATTTTTAGCACCTCCCGAGTTTTTTTCCCTATGCACATATTTAATGACATCGTTAGAAAAGCAACATGTCCACGTGTCATAGATAATACCATTGGTGGGATTTGTTAGGATGTATTTACTCATGTGTTGTTAAAAGAGGACGGTCCTACTGTCTGCATGCTGGGTGTCTGGGAGGTCAGCAAAGAGGACACCGCAAAGCCATCCCATTTGCATGGCTGGGGTTGGGGTAACTCACTCCAGCATGCTGGTCCCTCCTCTATTCCCCTCTTCCTTGGCCTGAAGCTAGCAATCCCTCCTCAAGACCCAACTCCTTCCTGAAAACCTTCTGCAGCTTATCCCCAACCAATTCTTCAGCTCCTCTCCCCGGGGACAGAGGCTCCCATTATTTATTTATTTATTTTTGCATTATTTAATTTATTATTTTTTAAAGATGTTTATTTATTTGAGAGCGAGCAAGTGTGACAGCATGAGTGGGAGGAGGTGGGGTACTCCATGAGAGGGAGAAGCAGGCTTCCCATTGGGTCGATCCCAGGACCCCGGGATCATGACCTGAGCCGAAGACAGAGGCTTAACCAACTGAGCCACCCAGGTGCCCCTTCCGTTAATTTACTTAATCTTGCATTTATCCTGCCCCACTCACAGAAGGCCCCTCAGCTCCACCTGCCAGAGAATGCACATCCCCACCCTCCCCTGTCCTTAGCTGACCTCTCCTGTTGACCTCTCCTGACCGCTACTTCTCCTGGGACACCCCGTCCCACGTCCCGCCATCGATCATATCCTCCTGCCAGAACTGCCATAAGCACCCTGTATATTTTTATTTTCCAGTTCTTGTCACCAGCTCTGACCACATGCCTGTGCTATCATTTCATTAACATCCACCTCTCCCGCTAGACTGGGAACTCCTAGAAAGCAGCCCCATGGGGGTTTGTACTCAACGCTTCTCATGCATTCCAAGTGCCTGTCATAGTGTCGGGACTATCTGTCGGGTGAAGGGATGTTTCCTCACCTGGATAATAAGGGGAGCCTACCTAGATATCAATCAGCAGGGTTTATTAAAAGCCCAGATCCTGGCATCCTCTGCTCCCTCCAAGCCTGGCTGCCCCAAAAGTCCCAGGAAACCTCAGATTACATCACCCTCATTAACAATTAACAAATGACTATCCCCCCCCCCCCCCCCCCCCCCCCCCCCCGGCTTTCAAGGAGCTTCCAGGCCTTGGGGATTTGAGAGCAAGAGATGAGATAGGAAATCCCAATGAGTCACGGAGAGCAGTTACTTATTTGGAGGATTTTTTTCAAGCTGCTCCTGTCTCTCCCACCGTAGCAGGAACCGCATGAGAATGTACCTGGCAAGAGTTAAGGTATACACACATTACCTCTCTCCCTCCTCCAGGTCTCCGTAGGTGAGAAACAAGAGAAATGACAAAAGCTTCCTGGAGGTCTGGCACTGTTCTTAGTCTGTACAGAGACAGAACTCATTGAATCCTCCCAACGACCTGATAATAAGGTAGGTACCATTATGGTCCCATTTCACAGATGAGGAAAGTGGAGGCACAGCGGGATTTGGTAACCTGCTCGAGGTCACAAAGCTCCAGAGACCCTGCTCTTAACCACTACACCCTACGGTGGTCCCTGCCATCCTAAGATTTCTGTTGTTTCGGTTACTGCTGGTCAGTCAGCCTCATAGGGAAGCACATGATCCTCCCGACTTAGGTCAGAAGACCAACCCCGTGACAATGCCTACATCCCTTGCTTCACCTCATCACAGACGTGATGACCTCGCATCCTTGCAAGAAGGGTGAGTACTGTATACAGTATTTACAGAGAGAGACACCCATTCCCGTAACTTTTATTACTGTATATTGTTATAAGTGTTCTTTTCTGTGATGAGTTATTGCAGTCCGTGTCTTAACTTGACCTAACTATAAATTAAGCTTTATTGTAGGTAAGTATGTATAGAAAGAAATATAGTGATTATGTAGGGCTTGGTACTACCTCTGGTTTCAGGCACCCACTGGGGGGCTTGGGACATACCCCCCCCAAGCATAAGGGGGGAGAGAACTACTGTACTGCTTCATTATTAAGAAAGCGAATGTTGCCCAAAGGGGATACTGATGACACCCATTTGACCCACTGACTCCTGCAGAGCACTGCTTCGGGTAGTGGAAGTGGGAGAGCGGACAGGGGAGGCTGGCACGCTGCGGGTCACATGGCAGGGACTGCTTTTTCAGGCTGAAACTCAAGAGCGGTGATGCCTGTGGAATGAACACTGACAGGTTCCCCTCCCCCAAGAACAATCGCTCGTCTATGGGGAGCTTCAGCTGGCTGCCCAGAGCTGTGGTTTTTTCAGCAGGAAGCAAGTCATGTGCATCAATTATCAGGAACTCTGTAATCCAACTGGGATCCCAAGCGTGCTGCTTAACCCTGGGTGATGTGACATACATAACTCCCAAGGCCTCATGACCCTACAGTGTAGTGTAAGTAGACCCTGATTCTGGGGGGCCAGTGAATGCAACCTCAAACCCAGGCGTGGTGGGCGATGTAAGTGCACTAAAGGATGCCATCTCCAAGATAGCACCCCCACTGGCTCCTCCCATCACCCGGGGGAACTCAGTGGCACTCAGCACAGTACCTGGTCCATGGATCTCAGCTCCCACTAGGTTTAGAATAAAACCCAAACTCCTTACTACTGCTTCTTAGACCTTGCATGATCTGACCAACGTCAGCCACGCCCCACCGCTACCCTCCCTGGGCTCCCACCACTGGTTTTCCTTCTGTGCCTGCAGGCCGGCCCCTGGCGCCTGTGCTGGCTCTTCCCTCTACCTGGGTCACCCCTAGACCTTGGTCCGGCTGCGTCCTACTCATTGGGATCTCTACGCGAGCATCCCCTCCTTCCTCCGAGGCCCTGGCCTGAGAGTCAGGCTCTCCACACCGCACCCCTCCAGACTGGGAAGTGTCGGTCCGAGGCAGTAGAACGCCGCCGGGACCCGAGGGCCTTCAGTACTTCAACAAATGTTTGTTGAATGCACAAATGCTCAGTGCACTCAATCGAACCCGCTCCTCCAAACACACACACACACACACACCCCTGGGGGAAATGCATAGAGAAGACGTCTGCAAGCGGTAGCACCGCAAGTTACCTCTGAGCGACCCGCAGCCCTGGGCCACCTTGCCCGAGGGGCGCGCGCTGCGGCGGGGGGCGGGGGGCGGGGGGCGGCGGAGCGGCCGGGAGCAGGGAGGCGGGCGCGCTGCCTACCTTGAACTCGGCGGAAAGTTGGGGCGTGTACTCGCGCGTCCAGAGCGCGCGCACGAGCGCCGCCAGCTGCTCGGTGACCTCGGCGCGGCCCGGCGCCGCCCGGTAGCGCCCCAGCGCCAGGAACTCGGCCAGCAGGTCGGTGTTGCTGAGACACTGCACCACGGCGTTCATGAAACAGGTGTTGCCGTGGTTCTTCAAGCCCTGCGCGCCCGGGGGCCGCGCGCCGTCGCCGGCCGGGGGCTGCGGCTGCGGCTGCGGCTGCGGCTGCGGCTGGGGCTGCGGCTGGGGCTGGGGCTGGGGCTGGGCGCCGGGCGGGCGCTCCTCCCCGGGGCTCCCGCGCGCGGCCGGGGCGGGGTCCGGGGCGCAGGCGAAGCCCCCCTCGCCGTCGCCGTCGCCGTCGCCGTCGCCGTCGCGGGGGCCTGGCTGGGGCCGCGGCCGGGACGGCGAGGCCCCCGGGCGGGAGCGGCTGCCCAGCGCCAGCAGGAAGCGGCCGAGCAGGCGACGCAGGGAGCGGCGGCGGCGGGGCCGGGGCGCGGGCGGCCCCTCTCCCTCCGCGGCCCCCGCGCCCGGCTCCATGGCTCCCGCCCGCGCGCCCTCGGAGCCGAGCCCCCCGCTCCCCACCCCGCCCCCGGCAGCGCCGCCCACCCGCCCTGACCGCCCGGGAGAGGCGGCGGGCGCCGGCTACCTGGGGCCAGGTGTGCCGGGACCGGGCGGAGGCGGAGCCAGGGGCGGGGCCGCCCCGCCCCGCCCCGCCCCGCGCGGGAATCCGGCCGCGGGGCCCGCCCAGGGCAGCGCCGCCTGCAGCAGAGGCGCGCGGCTCGCCGGCCCTGGGTCCCCACCCTTCCTCACCTCCCGCAGGCCGACGCCCCGGGTTCCCTCCCATTCCCGCCAGCCTCCAACCGTGGAACAGGACGGGGGTGATACACTTGAAAGCGCCCGGTGGATCGCGAAGCCCCGGCTAGCCTGAGATTCTGGAAATTACGTGCAGGGGAAGGTGAAGATGGGCCAAAGGAAGATTCTCCAAGAGACGCGCGCCGGGGGCTGGGCTGGGGCCCGCCGGGGAGCGCGCCGCGGGGTCCTCCCACCTGCGGGCGCCGGTGTGTGCGGGCGGGTGACGCCCCACCTGCTCCCAGCCGCCTGCGCCGCACGGGAGGCCTTCCCGGGTCCACGACCGGGAGCCGCGTGGGGCCCCGGCACGAGTCATCCCGGATGGTTGTGGCGGGTTTGTTTGAACTGCAGGCCCGGTCAAGAGTCGCTTCCCCGAGACTTGCAAGGCTCGAGGCTTCACTGTCCTGCTCCAGCTGCTGGAGAAGCCGGCGCAGGGAGGATCGCGCCTATACCGAGGCAGAGGAACCGGAACTCGACCCGGCTCTGCGGCCTGCCCAGCCCACACGCGGGCTCTTTCCAGCCTCCGGGTTTGCTCCCGGGACGTTTTCAGGCTCCCGGGCTCGCCCGCGGTGCGTTCCCCTGGCCGGTGTTGGTGTCCAATCAGAACTGGCCTGGCCTTGCCCCGCCCTTGGTTTCCTGGGTGACCCCGGGGGGGGCCTCCTCGGGTCTCTTGACCCTTAACTGTCAGGTTTATAATTAATCAGGCAAAGTCTTGCAGGAGATTTTCTCATCAGATTCTGACTCAGAAAGACCTCCGCAGGATGCAGGATCACATCAACGCCCTGAAATGTTTACTTATTTGAGAAGTAAGTGATCATTTATTAAATAATTGCCTTGATATGTCCCCAGGAGGTGACCTGATGCAGAAGAAGAGGACGATGACGACCAAGAATTACTTAAAGGATAAACAACAGGCTTAGAACAAAAAACGTATGCTGTGAATTGGAGACTTGAAGTATTTCTGGAAAATGCCATGATTTACTCTCTCTTGGAAAAAAAGATACCCGGTGTGATGATTAATACACAAGGTCCGTTCTCTTGCCTTCCCTTGCCCAGAAAAGCATCTGAGAAATTTCACCTTTGATGATTATCCCCAAGATCCCCAAGAACCCATGGTTTCTTTGAGAAAGCACCATAATTCATGTTCAGCCGTCTTCTCTGGCAGGGATTCTGCTGATGCTTTAACATATTATTTCACTTCTCAAAATAACCTTTAAAGCAGATATTCTCACTTTACAAAAGGCCAAACTCAGAAAGTTGGATGGATGGAAGGCAGGGAGGGAGGGAGGGAGGGAGAGAGGGAAGGAGGGAGGAAGATCCTAAAATCCTACCCAAGATCTGGACTCAGACCAAGTCTTGCCCCATTGCAGCTTGACCAATGAAAAGCTGACCCTCCTTATTTTTAGAGAATAACAGTAGTGCAAGGTGTAGACAAATTATGCAGAAGGGCTGTGGGTTTTGCAGTCACAGGACAGAGATTATGACAGGAAACCGACAACAGGGAATTTATAATAAAAACCTTTTAATTACACTCTGGACAACTTATTCTTGAACACATTCCAAGTTTAATATACAATTTAAGAATACAAAATGCATCCTATAAAGAAAAAGGGAAACTTAACATATTTTGAGTAAAGAACAAAATCCTGGATGGGAGAAATAAAAAACCAGTCTTGGGAGTTATCTAAGGTCAACTTTCAACAGAACCCTACGCGGTGGTGCATCCCAGAAATCTCTGAGGCCTCATGAGGTAAATGGGTACTTCCATCTCAAAATAGCTCCATCAGCACTTACGCTAACGATGTACTGATTTCCTGGACTTATCCGGATGCGGGTGATGTTGCCACTGTGTCCCACCCCGACATGAGTCACTTCACCCTCATTATAATCCCAAACTTTGACCAGATGGTCATTTCCACCTGAAAAAGACAAACAGGTGTATTTGGCGTTGCTGCAACAGAACAGGGAGAAACAGCCTTGATTTCGAGTAACTGGATAATTTACAGCACGTCCCCCGTGTTCCAATTTAAAGGGAGAAAAATCTGTCTTTATATTTCTCTTTTCCTTGATTATAAAAATCTAGATCTGCTGTAGTAAATTTTACAAGAAAGAAACATAAAGAGGTGACATCCTTCTTATCTCACCACCCAGAAATAACACTGATTAACTATTATGTTATTAATAACACTGATTTAGTTCCTTCCAGTCTTTTCTCTACAAGTATATGTGTATATGTATATATGTGTGTGTGTGTGTGTATATGATCACATAATGTGTGGTTTAATATCATGCCATAAGTAAATGTGTTTATGAAACTTTGGAGCATTTATTTGTTAATGTCTTGAAGAGTCAGGGCCCAGCAGGAAATGATCATTGATGGTGTCAGAAGGCATGTTATATGGTCCATGCCCCCTGGAAATGCTGATTTAAAAGCGGACATTTAAGACTGCAGTAGGAAGTAACAGAGCAAGGCATGCTGGATAATCCAGACCATTTCTGTCACCGATGCCACCGATGCAAAAAAGGAAGCAATGTAAGGCTCAGCTTTTATGTGTGCCCCCCAAGGCTCATGGGCAGACGTTTCCTCCCACTGAAGCGTGACTTCTGGATCTTACTTTCCTGGCCACTCGGGCTGCAGTGTTCAGGCCTGAATCTGAATCACAGGGGCCTGTAGATACTTTTGTCATCACTTCCTGTTGCCTCCCACTTGGGAGTTCTATGCTCCCATTTACATAAGCAGGGCTTGGCTTTCTTTTCCTACCCCAGGACTAACCTGTGACAAAGTGCACTCCTTCCAGGGTAATATCCATTCCATTGATTGACCCAGACAAGGAGCCTTCCAACTCTCTGATTACCGACCCATCAAATACTTCCCAGTAAGCAATCTAGAATTCAGAAAAAACAGCCATCAGGCCGGATTCGGCTCGGTGGCAGCATCCGTGCCATGCCAACAAAAAGATGGTTCTAACTTTATATAGAAGGGTGGCAAAAATACACCCTGGGATGATATATCGGCTGAAAATTATAAATAGGCTCAAGCAGGGGGTGGAGAAGGCATTTTCATATTTTTAGCACTGGTTTTTCAATTTGCATTCTATTTAGAGAGACGGTGATGTGCCAGTAAGCCCGGATTGTGACAGAAAGTGCTTTTGGTGAGAAGAAGCACTTGGGAGTCCGGAGCAAGCTATAAAAGAAGGAAGGCCTGGTGAAAGGGAAGCAGCCCCCTCCAGCTGCTTGGGGAAGGAGCAGCTCAGGAGTTGCGCAGGCTCCGCTCTCTGCGGCTGACCACCCCCTCTTCCTGACTCCATCCTATCCCCAACTTTCTCTTCTGCCTCAAAGCAGTGAACCCCACCCCCCCCAGGATGGGGTCTAGAGGCAAACGGACAATATGGTCCCCTCCTGGGTTAGGGGGGAGATTTTTCTCTGAATACTCTGCTTTTATACTCTTTGAACTTTGAACCTTATAAATGTACAACCTCTTCAAAAGAGAAAATTTCTTTCTAAACAAAGCACTTGACCAGGAATCAGGAGTGTGAATTTTGCGTGCATTTCACCTCTTCTTATTTTGTGTTGATAGAAATTTGCTGGGTCACAATTCAGGTCGTGAGGCCAGGAATCTGTATTCTTCTGAATCTAGCCGGAAATTGTATATGCTATTTTAAAAAAAAAAATTTTTAAGCTATCTTATTGATTTCTACTGATGCTTGGTCACTTTAACAAAAGGTTGTTTTCATAGTAAAAGCATAAAGGAATATAGAAGCATGCCCGAAATCTCATTTCTCAGGAATCACACCCACTTAGGCAGCTGGTGCCTGATGGCCTGCTCTTTTGGCCAAAGTCAAAGTGATCATCTTCTGAGCAGCCTTAAGGCGCCTTGGCTTTCCCTCAGGCTTACCCTCTGCTGGGATGGTCTTCCCAGAGAGCTAAGCAAGGCGAGTCCTCCACCACTCAGACCTCAACTCAAGTGTCCCCTCCTTAAGGAGACCTTCGCCAAGCATCCTAGCTAAAGCAGCTTCCATCCACTGAGCCAGGATTGTGTGACCTATTCTTCCTTTTTATCCCTTTCACCATCTGATGTCGTCTGTTCACATATGAGCCCGCTGTTCAGGGACATGTTTGTTTCCATGTGTCTTGTCCAATCCATCCCCTCCTACCTACGGTCACTACGGAAAGTTGGCCAGCTCCCTGACAGCGGGGACACCGTCCTGTCCCCAGGCCTCGCGGTGGCTGTACCGATGTATGATTTATGCTTTGAATATTCTGGTGACAATTCTCAGATGAGGACAGTAGCCTGTTTCAAGTCTCCTAAACTCATAAACCATCCCATTCTCTGGAATGTGGGGAAACATGACACAAATCTGGAAACTTTATGAACCACGTATAATAGCATTTATGGTGACATCATGATTAACTTCCTAATATCCTTTCCACCCCCCTTCCAAGAGGAAGCCTGCTTAAGCCAGAAGTGAAATGGGTTTGGGGAGTGGGCAGATGAAAGCCAGTTTGGGCATACAAGACACAAAGGAAGTACCAAGGCCAACCTACAGGAACTAGAACCAAGCAGAACTCTGGGTGCTCCCCCCTAAACATTCTGTGTCAGGCAAACCCTGGCCCACACAGGTGGCATTTCTTAGGTTTTTATGTCAAAGTATCTTCAGACAGTAGTTCCCAATCACCTTGGCAGCTTAAACAGGGAAAGACCCATTCCTAGATTATTTATTTATTTATTTATTTATTTATTTATTTATTTATTTATTTATTTATTTATTTGTATTCATTTGCGAAAGCACAAGCAGCAGGAGGGCCAGAGGGAGCCCGACCTGGGGCTCGATCCCAAGACCCTGGGGATCATGACTTGAGCCAAAGGCAGACGCTAAGCCACCCAGGTGACCCTATTTTCTTTCCTTTTTTTTTTTTTTTTTTTTTTTTTAAGATTTTATTTATTTGACAGAGAGCAAGCAAGCATGAGTGGGGTGGGGATATGCCAAGGAAGAGGGAGAAGCAGACTTCCTGCTGAGCAGGGAACCAGACATGGGACTCGATCCCAGAACCCTAGGATCATGACCTGAGCTGAGGGCTGATGCTTCACCGACTGAGCCCCCCAGACGCTCCCTGCCTCCTCTTCCTAGATTCTATCTTTGGTGTTGGGGGAGCAGAGAGAGGTACCTCTAGTATTTCTCCTACAATATTTTTATACTTCCAACTTTACTTTTTCTGTAGCTGGTGAAAAGATAAATATACAATCTCTTCTTTGATGATCTCAAAGTCATCTCCAAGTCTGAATTAGGGGAATCCAAATCCATTAATTGGATGTGCAGGTAACTGGACTGAGTCCTGGCTGATCTGATGTGGCCAGGAGGGTAGCTGACACCCCAGCATCCTTGCCCTTCCATGCACCTCTCTCCTGAAGCCTTTTGCTTGCTCCAAAAGGAAGGGTTCCCCCCAAAAGAGGGACCAACCTTCACCCAAGGCTAGGGACTCCTCAGCTAAGGAGATTTGTTATATGTTGGTGAAGTAGAGGAGAGCATGTCATTCCACTTGAGTGTAGTCACGGGGGCAACTGGTTTGGGCAATCTGGTTCTAGGCTCAGAAATGCCCTAATAATGAAAACCAGTACTTAGCGCATAGCTACTATGGGCCAGGTCCCCCGCCATCGGCATTACACACAAGCATGTCTTTAGTGCTCACGTCACTCTGTGAAATCAGCCCTTTACAGACAAGGAAGCAAAGACACCAAAAGGTGATGTAGCATTTGCAAAGCGGAGCAGCTGGTCCCCAGCAAGACTGTGCTCTGAATTCCTGGGGCTCAACCCCAGAGCTGCTCCCTCAGCCACAGCACCTTACTGAGTCTGCGCTGCACCAGAAGGGCCCTGACTCCTGCTGGGAGTGTTTACCTTTCTGTCTGTCCCGCTGGTGATGATCTGGAACTCTTCCGGGTGGTAACAAACACACTGGAATAAGGTATTTGCCAGGATCATCTGATTTCTCCGGAGACGTCTGAAAATGAGACACAAAAGCCGTGAGGCTCGACTTGCTCTTCCCTAGGAGATGTATTGTTCAAAGTGGATTTGGTGCAAGCGGGAGTTGCTTTGGTTTATCTATCCCAGACAGACTTCCTGCTCCTCTGCAGGCTCCAGTTTGGCATCTCCTCAGCACACCTGCGGGGCACTCAGAAGACACCGGTTGGGCCCTTTTCCAAAGACAAAGCACAGAACTGCAGGGGAAGCCTCAAGTTCCAGCAAGAGTGAAGTGGGAGGGGCTGAGTTCAGAGTTACCCTGCTGCCTTCCACACAAGCCACCTTATTCTTGAGGCTACCATATGGAAGTAAAGGTTCCTACCATCTGAGTGACACAGTGTGGGGATAGGTTTTTATTTTTATTATCTTTCTTTAGACATTTTTTAAAGATTTTATTTGAGAGTGAGAGAGTGAGCATGAGCGGGGTGAGGGGCAGAGGGAGAAGCAGGCTCCCCGCTGAGCAGGGAGTCCGATGAGGGGCTTGATCCCAGGACCCCGGGATCATGACCTGAGCTGAAGGCACCCCCTTAACTGACTGAGCCACCTAGGTGACCTGGGGATGGGTTTTTAAAAATAGATATTATTGAGCTTCACCTTTAAGGATTTGGATCTAGCAGGTAGGGATGAGGCCCACAGATGGGCCCGTTTCATCAGCATCCCAGCTGATTCTCCTGTGCATGACGGTTTGAAAACCACTGTGGTAGCTACCATGCTAACAAATATGTACATATATGGCTTCTCCCCCTCAGGAAATGGGTGGCCATCTCACAGGCCAGCCTCCGCAGGCTGAAAACATGCACCTTCTGCATGGTTTCTTCTCAATATGGCAGTTTTCAAACCTGGCATCTGGGATGGCCACTTTTTAAAGATTTTAGCACAAATTAGCCAGATAGTTCTGCAATACAGCAGGCAGGCTTCAGGGATTTTTGGTGATCACAAATAACCCATGGATATCACTTTAGAGACGCCCTACCTGGGACGCCTGGGGGGTTTAGCAGTTGAGCGCCTGCCTTTGGCCCAGGGCATGATCCCGGGGTCCTGGGATCAAGTCCCACATCGGGCTCCCCACAGGGAGCCTGCTTCTCCCTCTGTCTGTGTCTCTGCCTCTCTCTCTGTGTCTCTCAAGAATAAATAAATAAAATCTTTAAAAAAGAAAGAGAGAGAGAGAGAGAGACGCCCTACCTTCTAGTTCTGTGTGTTACCAAAGGGGAGTTCAGGTGTAGGCTAAGACCTCCCGCAAGTGTGGTCCTTGAACCAGGGGCATCCCTTTGGAGCTGGTTAGAAATGCAGAATCTCAGGAGCCCCTCTGGACCTACTGAATACAAATCTACATGTTAACCAGATCCCCAGGTGGTCCATGGGAAGGCACATCAAAGTGAGAGACACGCAGGACCAGGAGGCAGGTTTCTTTCATTTTTGTTTTTCAGTGTATTAAATAAAAAGTGTTCTGCATTTGCATTAATTCCCATTCTCTTCTCTCCAGTCTAGAAAGTTCCTTATTCTCCTGTAGTACCTATATCCATTCCTATATTTAGATCTTTTTTCTCCTGTTTCTAGACTTATCTGAGTCTCTCTAAGGCAGTTATGTGCAGAGGCAAGGCATCTTAGGAGTGATTAAGAGAGGTTGCCAGGGGAGGAGGGAGTTAGGGGAATAGGGCCTAATTCTAAATTAAAAAACACAACTGGGGCGCCTGGGTGGCTCAGTGGTTGAGCATCTTCCTTTGGCTCAGGGCGTGATCCTGGGGTCCTGGGATTGAGTCCCACATCGGGCTCCCTGCATGGAGCCTACTTCTCCCTCTGCCTGAGTCTCTGCCTCTCTCTGTGTCTCTCATGAATAAATAAATAAAATCTTAAAAAATAAATCAATAAACACAGCTAAAATGCTTATGGTAAAAAAAATGAATATTTTTAAAATAAATAAATACACAAAGCTAAAATGCTTATAGTAAAAAAAAAAAAATCACCCCTGAAAACCTTTTGTGGACTCCCAACAATAAAGTCACACCAGTCCCCCACTTCCACCCCGCATGGCTCACTCTGCAGAGCTCACTCTGGGCTTGGTCACACTGCGTGGCACAACAATAGGAACTGCCTATGACATTACTTCCCTCTCCCTTTTTGCGGGGTGGGGGGGAATTCTTAGGATTGCATTCATGTAAGTTCAATCATGCTTCGCGGTGTGTGACCGGAAAGCTATTTGCCCGTGCGTCCAGAATCTTCTAAAATCCAGCCCTTCCGGGAAACTGTATCCCTTCTACCAGCACCCGTAAACCCTGAACAAACCCGTAAACATCAGAGGAGTGGCTTCAGATGGACATCCCCTGACCGTTGCCTTAAAGATTTCTAGTCTTTGTTTGAATCTTCTCTCAAGTTCCATAAAAATGCTGGGATTCCTGGGTGTGTATCATGTTGTCCTCCCCACCACGGGTACCTACACCAGGTCCCAAATGATGCAAGTGCCATCCGTGCTGGCAGTGACACATTCCTCATTGTTCTTCTTCACCCTAATGCAAGACACGGAGGATTTGTGCTCTTTCAGGGCCTCTTCCAGCTTCTGGGTCTGGCAGCCTATCTGCCACACCCTCACCTGGAAGCCACAAAGCATAGGCTTTCAACACAAACTTGGGACTTGAAGGGGTTAAAATATATACTTTTTCCCCCCATATTTATATGCTTTTTCAGCTCTACTGTACTCGACTTATTTTAAATTTGCTGTTCTCGTCTCCATTGAGTGGGGCGGGAATGCAAAGCTGCAGAGCAGGAATATCCTTCCATGGAGCCAGGAAAATGCTACCAATAATCCTAAACCTACATCTACTTTTAAGGCTGAGAAATTTATCAGACACCTGCTGCTAGCTAAAGCAAGCGAAATAGCATATCTGCTCAGTTTTGCTGAGCATCACTCTCAGACTTCTGGTGCCATCAGGAAAGCTCTTGGGTGCCCAGAGCCATATTTAAACTTCACATCAGCTGCTCAGGCTTAATGGTTTTCAATCGATGGTTCCCAACCTTATCAAAGCCAGTACCCGCTTTCTACAACAAATATATTCTGACTGCCAACCCCCTGCTATCATGAAGTGAAATTCATAGGTCATTGGTTCTACCCACAAAATTTCAAAAATGGTCAATATGATGCCCTAACTGTAATAAAAGGGGTACGTAAAAGGGAAGTCATTGTATGGTCCTGTAATAAATAAACATTCTGTCACAACCATACCAGAAAGCATAATAATGTAGTCAGATGCTTACACTTTCTCATATCGAGCATGTTGGACTTGTGGAAGGTATGAAGAGCAGAGATTATCTTGCTTCAGTAACATAAGACAATACAAGAATACAAGAATAGTATCAACACCCTAGAAACTAGGGTTAGGATAAGTGATAATGGGCTAACTTATTTGTACCTGAAAGGGGAAAGTAGCCATAAGCAAAGTAAGAAAAACATCCTAAGACGTTTCCTTAGTAAGGAAGATGGGGAAGCATGAAGTTCTCCCAAATGAGCTGTGTCTGAATAATTCTCTAATCTTGTAAGCCACTATGTGTGGAGGCATACATTCAGTCTTTAGCAAGAGTAATACTCAAATTTTCTAACTCATACGATATGGGCAGCAGCCAAACAGCACCCAGGCCTGGAGCTTTGGATGTTCTGGGCGTTAGCCTTTAAGCTGTGGGACTGCAGGGGGTTTAGGTTATGTTTGCGGGGGTAAAGGGAGAGGGGGTAAAGTGGTGGGACTGGGGTCTTTGCAACTCAGGCAAGGTCATTTACCAATGAAAATGGAAATACTTGAGTACTTCAGGAACTGCTGAATTCATACCCGTGCACACATGCTGACAGCAGCCCTGGTCTCCAGCACTTAACAATGAATGTCTTTTGGAAGGAAGGTCCATAATAGCTGAGTGAGGAATGGGAAGAAGAGCTGATGTGGTGTTCTGAAAAGACTGCCAAGGGCAATGAATTTGTAATGTCTGATTTCTTCCAGCAGCTCTCATCAGCTGGGGCTCAGTCCCCTAGAAGCAGATGATCTGGTCCAAGCCAAGTTTGGGCAGGGGCAGGGCAGATGCCCCAAAAGGCTGAGGGAGCTAGCAAGGATGCTGAGGGTGTTGACAACAGCATGACTGAAGAGCTAAGGGAAGGGATCAAAGCCCTCGAGGGGGTGGTAGGCAGAGAGCAGGGGAGGGTCCAAGGCTAGAAGGGTCTATGGAGCACCTGCCACGTGGCTAGTCCACGTGGAGATGTGCTCTGAATGCAAAATGCACATCAGATTTTGAAGACTTGGTACAAACCATCGCAAGACATCTTACTAATCAGAGTCTTGATTGTTTATTTTCCATTTATATAGAAGAAATGGAAGTGCAGAGAGGTTGAAGAGCTTGCCCCAGGTCACACAGCTGGAAAGTGGTGGAAGCAAAATTTGTAGCCAGACAGTCTGACTCCTGGAGCCCAAACACTCAGCCTGGAACCTGCTTGGCCCTCAACTCTGCTAAAGGCCTCATGAAGATGCTAGATCCTTCTCCACTCTGATAAGTTATTCCTATAATTGCATGAAGATAAGAAAGGAAAAGAAGATGTTCTCTCTTGAGAAAGGCAGGCTTTGGGTGGGGGATGCAGAGAAAGCCGAGGTGGGGGGTGGGGGTGGCTGGGGAGGCAGTGAGAAGAATGTGTGAATGGAAGATGTTTCAGGCTCCTGCCAATGATGGGAGCGAAGGTCAAGTGTGACGATTCTGAAATAATGGTCACACATCTGGGTAGATGAAAGAATTGAGTCTAAAAATAGCATTGCCTTTAAAAGATATGATGGAGACAATTTATGTAACTATAGTCTTTGAAGGAGAAGAACAAACAAATCCAAAACTCTGGCAAAACGCTCACCTGATTCATAGCCCGATTCTGTATAGAATGCTTTCATGTCTGTATCTTGAATGTTCTTTCATGAACAGGTATATTTATCTGTGTGTTTGTGTTATTAGAGTTTTAATTTACAATGTATTTTAGGGTTTCTTCAAAATCCTACTTTGGTTCTGCCTGACTCCTAATATAGGTTAAACACACACACACACACACACACACACACACACACGCAAGTAAGTAGCTTCCTATAAGGCGGTTGCTCTAAACTAGGGGCTATTGCCAAAAAAAAAAAAAAAAAAAAGATTCTGCCTTCAAGAACAATACCTCCCCTTCCCCACCGCCGCTGATGACCCGTTTACAGTCACTGGTGGTAGCGATAGCTGTCACTCCGATCCTGTGGGCATTGTTGATGACATACATCAGCCGGCCCGTCTCTGGGGCGAAGGCCCGGATCCTACCATCGTCCCATGCTGGCATGGAAGGGAGACAAGAAAGAGGCAGGATCAGTAGGCCCCTAGTCTTGGTGCCGACTCTGGCTCTCCTCAATCATAAAGGAGTCGGGACTGGGGAGCAGTGGTGGTGATGGGGGAAGGTGGCCAGTCCCCCCCAAATGCCAGGAATCATATCCCTCTTGCTCCTGACTCCCCAAATTGGCCACACCTGCCTGTAGGTGCACCCAACCCCAGGAGAAAACGTTTGGGGTGGGGAGGAAGGAAGGAGGCCAGCTCCCACTGATCCTGTGGGTTGCAAAACTTGTGCTAGCTGATATTGGTTGCATCTGGGTAGAGAATTTAACATCTCTAAACACATGTTGGTTTTTTACCCCTCCCTCTATTTTAAACCTGATGCTCCTTCCCTGACTCCTGCCATCTTCCCCATCTCAATAAAAGTTGCCATCATCCATCCAGTTGTCTAAGCCAAGAACTTCAGAGTCATCCTTGATTCTTCTCTATTCCAACCACCCAACTCCACCCAGCCCAACCCAACTTCCAATCAATAAACAAGCCCTATAAGTTCTACAGTTAAAAAACATCCCGAATTTGCCCACTTCCCAATCCCTCCCTCCACTGGGCCTACCCTCAACCAAGCCACCAGCATCTCTCTCCTGGAGGATTGTAACAGCTTCCTCCCTGGCCTCAGACTCTTGCTCCCTTCAATCAATTATCTATGCAGGGTCTGGGTACACCCCTTCGGGGACCTAGCAGTGAACCTAGAAGTGGCATGAATAGAGGCAGGGAGACCTGGTAGGAAGCCACTAGAAGAAATCTAAGGGATGGTGATGGCTGGGACAAGGGTGGAGATGATGAGAAGTGCGCTGTGGTGAGCGCCATCTGTGGTGAGGCAAATGCCGGAAGCCAAGAGCTTCTGGTGGCCACTGTGTGTGAAGACATGACCAAAGGAGAAGCCAATGGGGAGGAGACAGAGCCAGGGAAAGAGGAGGTGAGATGAGCTACTGATATCACCATTTCAACAGCTGCACCTAAGATCCACTTGACGGGTGCCTCGGTGGTTCAGTAGGTCAAGCGTCTTGACTTCGGCTCAGGTCATGATCTTGGGGTCCTGGGATCAAGCCCTGCGTCAGGCTCCCTGCTCAACACAGAATCTGCTTCTCCCTCTGCCCCTCCCCTTGCTCGTGCTTGCGTGCACACTCTCTCTCTCAAATAAATAAAGTTTTTTTAAAAAAAGAGAGATCCACTTGACTTTTCCCTTATGTGAACAAGTGAATTCACTTTTTGACCACTGGGGAAATTTGCATATGAGTTGAACATAAGATGATATATATTTATATATAAATCCCAGGACCCCAGGATCATGCCCTGAGCTGAAGGCAGATGCTCGCCAGGTGCCCCAAACATAAGATGATATTAAGAAATTATTATTTTGGGGATCCCTGGGTGGCTCAGTGGTTTAGTGCCTGCCTTTGGTCCAGGGTGTGATCCTGGAGTCCTGGAATCGATTCCGTATCGGGCTCCCTGCATGGGGCCTGCTCCTCCCTCTGCCTGTGTCTCTGCCTCTGTGTGTGTGTGTGTGTGTGTGTGTGCGTGTCTCTCATGAATAAATAAATAAAATCTTTTAAAAAATAAACTAAAAATAATAAAATAAATTTTAAAAAGAAATTATTATTTTGTAGGAAAATATTACTTTTAGCAATGCAAACTAAAGTATTTGGAAGTGGAATATGATGGTGTCTATGATTTACGTTAAAATACTTTGCTGTGAGAGGATCAATTGAGTTAAAAGTGAATTCTCTTTGAGGCATAATATAGTTTAAGTCGGGCTTTTATCTCTCAAACAACCGAAAGGGTTCTAACACATAGGTGCCCTGCACTCACCAAGGCTTCAAAATCCATCTGGTAATAGAATGACTAAATTCTCTTATGAAAGGGAAAGCCACACACTATACGCAGCAATGTCGGGGGCAGGGAAATTGCTTTCTGGTCCTTCTGAGCTCAGAAAGTCTCCTAGCTGGAAGGGAACTCCACAGAGAGGCTGGACTGGAAGCAATGGGAGGCCACTCCAGGTTGTCCATATGGAGAGGCCAGTAGAAAGAACAAAGGTCCAAAGCCACCACCCAAGCCCACGGCAAAGCCCAAGGATGTCAACATTACCCGAGATGATGCTCTTGCCATCTTTCATGAAATCGATGCCGTGGCAGGTCATGTTGGGCACAGTGATCCGCAGCAGCTCCCTGTTGGACAGCGTGTGCCACACTCGGATGTCTTTCTTGGCACAGGTGGCAAACAGCTCGGCGGTGCCACTGCAAAGGAGCCACCGTGAGAATAAAGAGGTGCAGCCACACAAGACACACACTGATTCTTAGGTGCACACTTGACTCTCAGATGTTACCGCGCCGGGATCGGGAACATCAAGTATCTCAAAGCCTGATGGCCTTACAGAAACCTTGTGTAAGATGGCATTCAACGCCCAGAAGTCATCTGTGGATCATCTCTTGCAGCCCTTTGCCCGGAGGAGACAGGTTGAGACAAAGGTGCTCGGGAGGGAAATGCCAATTTCAAAGTCTTTAAGTGTCCTGGTTGACTGGAGATCAAATAGGTCTGTGAGATGTTGATATTAAGAGACACTAAACAAACTCTTCCTGACAATAGTCATCATAATTTCAAAGAGAAAAAAGACACAGGTGCTAGAGTTTATGTTTGCAGATAACCTGGAGCAGTACTTTGCTTGATTGTGAGAAAATATGAGCTTCTGGACAAGGAAGCGAAGCCCAGAGTAGTCGGTCTATTTTTTTTTAAACGATTTTATTTATTTTTTTAATTTTTTTTAAAATTTATTTATGATAGTCACACACACACACACACACACAGAGAGGCAGAGACACAGGCAGAGGGAGAAGCAGGCTCCATGCACCGGGAGCCCGACGTGGGATTCGATCCCGGGTCTCCAGGATCGCGCCCTGGGCCAAAGGCAGGCGTCAAACCGCTGCACCACCCAGGGATCCCCGATTTTATTTATTTATTTAAGAGAGAGAGAGAGAAAGAAAGAGCACTAGCAGGGGGAGGAGCAGAGGGAGAGGGAGAAGCAGATTCTTCACTGAGCAGGGAGCCTAATGCAGGGCTCAATCCCAGGACCCCAAGATCATGACCTGAGCTGAAGTAGGACACTTCACTGACTGAGCCACCCGGGTACCCCCTGCTTTTTTAAAAGACAACTTGTAAATAAAGTGAAAAATACTATTACATCAAAAACTACAGGCTATTTCAATTTGGATAAGAAAAAGGAGTAATACTCGAGTATAATAAAGCCCAGCTGCTTAATAAATATGAATTTATAGCTACAGTCTCTGTGGAGGTTGAACTAACTTTTAGATGTAAATGCTTCTCAAGAAATGTCTACATTTCATCAAAGGCACATTCAGGACAAGAGCTCATATTTTAAGACCATCTCTCTTTGGAATTAATAGAAAAATAAATGGATCTTTTTCCATAGATTTAGCTTTGGGGCTCAAAGAGAAATAATTATAATGCTGGACTAGTTACCTAGAAAAAATGTGGGCTGGAATGGGATGAGGAGATGCAGCTGCTTGCCAGACAGTCCTGAGTAACACAGATCAAATCAAGCCAACTTTAGAGGATAATATTTATTTAAAATAAGAGAGGCTTTATATAAGACACTGCCTTCAGTGAAGGACCCCCTCCTGTGGGGAAAGTGAGCTTTTATTTATTTTTATTTTTTAAAAGACTTTATTTATTCATGGGAGACACGGAGAGAGGCAGAGACACAGGCAGATGGAGAAGCAGGCTCCCTGCAGGGAGCCTGATGCGTAACTCGATCCCAGGACCCCGGGATCACACCTTGAGCTGAAGGCAGACGCTCGACCCCTGAGAACCCCCAGGTCTCCCAGGAAAGTGAGCTTTTAAAGAGGCATGTGGACTCCTCATGAAAGTCAAATATCATGGATTTGAGCACACCTAGAGAACTTTCCAAACTCTCCCTACCCTTGACGGATGGTCTACTTCTTCAGGAATCTAGTTCAGACATGAACTTTTCCAGTAGTAGACTGTCCCTAGTTTAGGATCTGAAAGGATAAATTCCAGGAAAAAAAAAAACCAAACTGATCAGATCAAGATGGCTCCCTGGGCCCACATATCTCCCACCTAAAATCCTGTGAAATGAAGAGACGGATGCAGATGCCAGAGACAGGGGTAGAGGTAGAGGTAGATACAGGGAAGCAGGAACAGATTACCATCAAATTGACCAGAAACATTGAGGACCAAGAGAAACCAGCCAGATAAAACCTGCGGACAGACAGAACCAGAGGGAAACACAAAGTATCAAAATCAGGAGGAGGGGGTAGCTCTTGTGATGTTGTAGGCACCAAGTGGTCACACAAACCTTCCTGCAGATGGCAAGCAGAAGCACTAAACAGGGTCAACAACGAGAACCTAAAATCCTAAAGATGCTGAAAGCGTTTAAAAGTAAGCAGAAACCTGGGAGCAGTTGTTCTTGTAAAAGTGCAAGTGGGAAGGGTTAAGAATCATGACCGTGTTGCTGGCTAATCCAAGGATGCCCCTGACTCCCACAGCTGCGGGGGCCACGGAAAAGCAGTGCCAGGTAAACTGTTTAAAGACGTGTTAACAGAGTCGAGGGCTGAAAAATGTATTTATTTAAAAAAAGATTTTACTTATTTATATGACAGAGAGAGAGAGAGCATGAGCAGGGAGGGAGGGGCAGAGGGAGACGGAGAAGCAGACGCCCCACTGAGCAGGGAGCCTGATGCAGGGACTCGATCTCAGGACCCCGGGATCATGACCTGAGCCAAAGGCAGATGCTTAACCTACTGAGCCACCCAGGCACCCCAAGGGCTGGAAAATTTAAAGAGGGAAATCCTGGCAGCAAGAGATCTACCTAAATTCAAATTATAAACATTGCCTAAATTCCCATCTGACAGCTAAAGTCTATGTGCATGGGAGAAAATCCAAGAGGAGGAAAAAGCAGACACAGACCAGAGAGGACTCTTCTTTTTAAAAAAATTCTATTGATCTTTTTTTTTTTATTTTTTTAGGATCCTATTTTTGAAGACAGAGCTACATGGGATCAATCTGAGCGGGTGGTATTTTGTTTTTTTTTTTGTTTGTTTGTTTGGTTGTTTTTTTTTTTTTTTTTTTGGACTTTTTAACTGAATACATTCATCAACTGGGTTCAGCTTGCAAGGCAGAAAGCTGGACCTTACAGGCTAAAAATATCAGAAGCCAGGACCTGAGGTCCTAAGAACAGCTGAGAATTAAGAGGAAATCTCTAGAAGCAAGGAAACCATGGGGAGGATGAGCTTCATCTCTGCACAAATCCTTGGGTGAATGCTAAGTTCTGCAAGCATGCAGGAGTACCCAGAACCTGTATATGAAAGCTACAGTGGGAAGCCATAAGACTGTCAGCTGCTGCATTCTGTGAGAAGGACAAAATTTGCAGGTTGAGTCCAGGCCAATAATCCTCAGAGAACACCAGGGAATTCAGAGTTAGTACAATGTATTATCTATCATGCTGAGTTTTCAATGAAAAGTAAGCAGATATGCAAAGAAATAGGAAAATATTATTTGGGGAACAGACAATCAAAAGATCAAGGTGTTGGAAAGACTTCAAAGCAACTAATTTAAAATATATTCAAAGTATTAAAGGAAACTATAATATTAGGGCGCCTGGGTGGCTCAGCAGGTTAGGCACTTGCCTCCAGCTCAGGTCATGATCTCAGGGGCCTGGGATCAAGCCCAGTATCAGGCTCCCTGCTTAGCAAGGAGTCTGCTTCTCTCTCTGCTCCTTACCCGGCTTGCGGTTTCTTGTGCTCTCTCTCTTAAATAAATAAATAAAATCTTAATTTAAAAAAATTAGGGGGGGGGATCCCTTGGTGGCTCTGCGGTTTAGTGCCTGCCTTCAGTCCAGGGCGTGATCCTGGGGACCCGGGATCGAGTCCCACGTCAGGCTCCCTGCATGGAGCCTGCTTCTCCCTCTGCCTGTGTCTCTGCCTCTCTCTCTCTCTCTCTCTCATGAATAAATAAAATCTTTAAAAATATAAAAAATAAAAAAATAAAAAATTTAGGGGCACCCAGGTGGCTCAGTTGGTTAAGTGTCTGTCTTCAGCTCAAGTCAGGATCCCAGGGTCCTGGGATTGAGCACAGTGTCAGGCTCCCTGCTCAGTGGGAAGCTTGCTTTTCCCTTTCCTCCTTGTTCATGCTCTCACTATCTCTGTCTCTCACTCTCTCTCAAATAAACAAATAAAATATTTAAAAATGTAAAGGAAACTATGATACCAATGAATTAACAGACAGGCAATATCTAGAAAGAACTAGAAACAATATCATAATCATAAATTATTATATCAAATATACATACTTATGACTTAAAGATTGATAAATAACAAACAATACCATGAATAGTTTCCAAGTCATGTGAAGTCAGGGAGGGGAAGGTACAACCACAAAACATGATCACGACACAACACAAGACAAGAAAAGGAGACACAGGGACTCTAGGGTGGCTCAATCGTTGAACGTCTGCTTTGGGCTCAGGTCATGATCCTGGGGTCCTGGGATTGAGTCCTGCATTGGGCTCCTGCAGGGGAGCCTGCTTCTCCCTCTGCTTGTGTCTCTGCCTCTCTCTCTGTGCCTCTCATGAATAAATACATAAAATCTTAAAAAAAAAAAGGAGACACAAAAAGAAGAAACATACTATATAGAAAATATCTATAAACTCATTAGATAGAAATAAGCACAAGTGGATTAAATTCTATGAAAAGACCAAGGCTGGCCTAAAACAATACAAAAAGAGACATAGTTTCTTTTGCTACAGTGCATGTCTCTAACATGTATTATTAGCTCATATGCAATAGGCAAATAGGCACGTGATAGCAGAATGTTGCAGAAGTCGTTTTGGTTTTTTCCCAATAGATTAATGCCTTGGCACATGAAGGACTAGTAGCTGAAAAAAATGTACATTAACTGAATCCGCAAGGAAAGGAAAAATGCAGTCCTTTGCGGGATGCTGGTGTACCCCATGTTCTTCCTCTTCGTTCAGTTTTCTCCGTAGCTCAGCAGGGAGATGGAGGAGAGAGCAAAGCAGGAATGGGTAGTAACCCTGGATAGATTTCTTTTTGGGATCATGGAATGTTCCAGAATTAGATTATGATGATAGCCTCACAACTCTGTAAATGTGAACAAACAGACAAGCAAATACAAAACAAAAGAACAACCCACATTGAGTTGTGAACTCTAAATGGGTAAACTTTATGGCATGTAAATTATATTTTAATAAAGCTGTTTCACAAAAAAGAAAAACAAGAAAAAAGGAGATGGGCGGGGGCTGGGGGGAGAAGAGGTACAAACCCTGAGTAGGTCAGTAACTAAGTAAGTATTTGAAGAGATAGTTAAAAATTGACTCTTAGAGAAGGCCCCCCAGGGCCAAGTAATTTTACAGATTGATTCTACTGAGCTCCTTAGGAAAAGAGGAAAACACTTGATGGGATGAGCACTGGGTATTACACTATATATTGGCAAATTGAATTTAAATTTAAAAAATATTAAAAAAAAAAGAAAAAGAGGAAAAAAGTAAGATGAAAAGAAAATGACCAACCAAATCTCAAAAAAGATCACCCTGGTGGGAAGCACCAGCTGTTTTCAATATGAGAAACATATAAGGGCACTTGGGCAGCTCAGCTGGTGAAACATCCATTTCTTGGTTTCGACTCAGGTCATGATCTCAGGGTAGTGAGATGGAGCCCCATGTTGGGCTCTGCACTCAGCGGGGAGTCTGCTTGAGATTCTGTCTCTCTCTCCCTCTGCCCCTCCCACTCATGCTCTCTTTCTCTAAAATAAATAAGTAAAAAAAATTAAATAAATAAATAAATACAATAAATAAGTAAATCTTTAAAAAAAAAAAAAAAGTAATTGCGATGACTCAGGGAACCCAAATACATTTCATGATCTTAAGGATTGAGTTTCTAAAGGGAGTCTCACCACCCATAAAACAACGATTCTGAGCTTTGTAAATTCAAGTCACATACTGTGGAAGGTCAGAGCAAAAACTGTCCCATCAAGTTCGTGGGGTGAATGCCACCGAAGATAAAATATGTTTCAAAAGCAAATAATGGCAAACCATGACTTGACTATTTTTTTTTATATCAAAACTGCTGATGGTTGTTTGCTTCATTTGTATCATGTAGGATTTACCAAGAATTCCAGAAGATTACTGAGTGGTCCAGAAGACCTCTTGTGTCCACCACCATTAAGTGTGCCAAGTCTAGAAGACCCAAGAGGTATAAACAAATGACTTGAAAGAAGTTTGGGAAAAAGGCACTACTGGGGCACCTGGGTGGCTCAGTTGGTTAAATGTCTACCTTCAGCCCAGGTTATGATCCTGGGGTCCTGGAATTGAGTCCCATGTCAGGCTTCCTGCTTAGCAGGGAGCCTGCTTCTCCCTTTCCCTCTACTCCTCCCCCTGCTTGTGCTCTATTTCTCTCTCTCTCTCGTTGTCAAATAAATAAATAAAAATCTAGAAAGAAAGAAAGAAAAAAAGAAAGAAAGAAAGAAAGAAAGAAAGAAAGAAAGAAAGAAAGAAAGAAAGAAAAAGGAAGGAAGGAAGGAAGGAAAGAAGGAAGGAAGGAAGGAAGGAAGGAAGGAAGGAAGGAAGGAAGGAAGGAAGGAAGGAAGGAAGGGCAGGCAAGTGGGAATTAGTAAGCTTTTTCCAGACAGTACTGGGGAAACAGAAAAGTTTCCGTGATAAGTTTATTAGAAGAGCCAACATTCTAAAGAAGCCCAAATTTGAACTGTGAAAACTAATGTAGCTGCTGGGTGAAGGCAATAGGTATAACCAGTGTTAAAAATAATTATCAACATCAGTATTATATTTCCAATTATTATAATTAATATTAGATCATAAATGTTATTAAAATAACTGACCAGCATTGAAAAATTTGAGGACAAAAAATAATAATTATATTAGTACATGTTGAAAAGGCATTAATGAGATAAAATCAAATTTCTTGGCACACTGCATCAGACCTCCATGTTTTCACTGAGTGTGGGAGCCAAAATACTTTGCTCTTCTACTTACAATGGAAAGATAATGTCCTCAACAGCTTCAAAGTGACAAGTTGCAATGAGAGTCTCTTTGAAATCCGTGAAGTTGATACGATAAATATGTGATTCTTCTGTTCCTACAAAAAACTGGTGTCCTTCCCCTCGAAGTGTGATAGAAGTGATGCCACCTTGTAACTGGACTTTCCTTTATGGAGAAGCAGAAAGGTGAAGTAGATTCACTCCATCAGTTGAGTACTTGTTACAGAGGATACAAATCTGGCATATGACCTAGGACATGCCTTCAGGGAGGGGACGCAATTGGAAAGTCAGGAGTGACTCACAATAGTGGGTGCCCATGGTCAGCAGAGGGAAAGGCCAGCAGGGTTTACAGTAGTTTGGGGGGCTTCCTCGGTGAGAGAGAGTCTAAAATGGGTTGTGGAACGTAGGCAGGATCTGGACAGAAGGAACATTCCAGGAAGGCAATGGGCACAAACGATTGTGGCAATTAAGTACTTCATTAATTCCATTTCTGAGAAATAATCCCACAATTGGGAGGGAAAACCTTTATGTCAAAGGAGGTTATTATAACTAATGAAAAGAGTACAAAGTTGGAAACAACCTAAATATCCAATTGCAATGCAACGGTGAAATCATCTATGGGACAGCAGGCAACTTCTTAAGATATTGGCCAATTAAAGCATGTTTCAAAGATTCTGTATGTTTTACCACAGTTTTTTTTTTTTTTGTAATTTACCACAGTAGTTTTTTAAAAGATATTAATGTTGAGAATGTTTATGACATTTGCCTTAAGTAAAAATAAATCAGAATATATTTTGTACACAGGGAAGTACAGTGATTTTAAAATGTATACGAAGAAATCAAGACAAGAATAAATAACAAAACATTAATAGTGGCTGTCTTCGCCCAACTTCAGGGACTCTTGTCTCTTCATCCACATTTCAAATCCTACTGCTTCCCAAATGTGTCAGGAGTGTGAACTTTACCAAAAAACAAAAAAAGCATATACATGAACAAGTCCCTAAAAACCCAACCTTGCTCTGCAACTAATTTAGTTTTGACAGTAAGAATGCAGTGGAGATTCTTGTGCAAGGGATCAGTGTGGGACGGGTAATACTTTACAAAGATCCTTTTGTTGGTGGGATGCAGAATGGTTAATGAAGAAAGGACTGACCCCAAGTCACATCCTGGCTCCTTCACTAACTAGATAGAGCTCTCTGACCCTGGATAAATTGTCAGAAATCTCCTAGCTTCGCTTCACTTGACCACAGAATAATTTCTCCTTCGTAGGGTCGTGGTGAGGATTAGAGATAATGTACATGAGGCCATGGAGGGCAGCCATTAGAAATACTGGCTATTGGCATCTGGGCTCTCTAGAAGACAAAGTGAAGCCCAGGGCTCTGGGGGCAAGGCCAAGGGTCCCTGAGCTTCAGCAGTCTGCTTCATCATAACTACTTCCTGACTTCTCATGGGAGCAACTTTCTCCATCCACAAAAAACCAAGGAGGCAGAAATCACAGCATCCAATGGGAGTACATGCTATCACACTAGGTTAGTTTGGAGATGCATACAGCACAAACCCTGTAATAACTTCCTTGAATTAATCATCCTTATGACAGTGGGAACATTTGTATATTCAGGACAAGGTATTTGAAAATTAGGGGGTGAATTTTTTATACTCACTCCACATATCCAGAGTCTAATCAACTCTGCTCTTTAGTAGCCTCCTTCTCTTATTCCCCTTCACCCAGACACAGACCTCGTCCAAATGCATTCCCAAGAAGACCTATCCAGAGCACTGAGTTTAAAATTACAAACTTGGGGGTACCTGGGGGGCTCAGTGGTTGAGCATCTGCCTTTGGCTCAGGGCTTGATTCTAGGGTCCCGGGATCAAGTTCCGCATCAGGCTCCCCAGAGGGAAACTGCTTCTCCCTCTGCCTGTGTCTCTGCCTCTTTCTCTATGTCTCTCATGAATAAATAAATAAAATCTTTTTTTAAAATTTTTTTTTAATTTATTTATGATAGGCACACAGAGAGAGAGAGAGAGGCAGAGACACAGGCAGAGGGAGAAGCAGGCTCCATGCACCGGGAGCCTGACGTGGGATTCGATCCCAGATCTCCAGGATCGCGCCCTGGGCCAAAGGCAGGCGCTAAACTGCTGCGCCACCCAGGGATCCCAATAAATAAAATCTTAAAAAAAAAAAAAAAAAACTTGCGTTCAAATGAATTAACCATGAGAATAGTGCCTGACACATAAGAGGTACCCACTGCATAATAAATTTCACTGAATAAACAAATTTTGAAGGTTTTGAGATTTGAGGTTATTTCTTGGATTTTTTCTTCTTTTTTGAGAAAGAGTGCACGCACATGGGAGGGGGAGAGAGAGAGAGGATCTTAAGCAGGGTCCATGTATAACACCAAGTCAGATGGGGGGGGGCTCGATCTCACCACCTTGAGATCATGACCTGAGCTGAAATCAAGAGTTGGACACTCAAACAACCGAGTCACCCAGGCGCCCCTGCTGGATATCTTTATAACAGCATCTTATTTCCTCTGTTATGATTCAGATTTATAAATGAAATAATAATTAATGTACTTATTAGAAGGGCAATGTCCCCTTGGGTAGTCGTGGACTACTTCGGTTTGATTCAACATAAGCTATTGTCTTTTCATTGGCAAAGAAATAATCTATTGTGATTCCAACCACTCATTTTAACAGTAAGATTAAATTCTTTAACCAAATATCACTTTGGCGGGATCCCTGGGTGGCGCAGCGGTTTGGCGCCTGCCTTTGGCCCAGGGCGCGATCCTGGAGACCCGGGATTGAATCCCACATCGGGCTCCCGGTGCATGGAGCCTGCTTCTCCCTCTGCCTGTGTCTCTGCCCCTCTCTCTCTCTCTCTCTCTCTCTGTGACTATCATAAATAAATTTAAAAAAATGAAAAAAAAAACAAAACAAAAAACAAATATCACTTTGGCAATTATTGCCAAGTAGTTACTGGCTTTAAGCAGACTTCCTTCTGGTGGGTCCTTCCCCATTCCAACCCCGTGGAGTCTGGAACTTACTTGATAGGTTTGTAGCTGGGGCTTTTACAGAAGATCAGCAATCCGGCTCCGGAACCCACCAACAAACCCCCCATCTTCAGGCACCTGATGGCAGACACTCCCTAAGGGGTAGAAACAGCACTGAGAGAAAAGCCAGATGGTTTCATCGTTAAGAATCAGTGTGTGGGGGCACCTGAGTGGCTTCGTCAGTTAAGTGTCTTTCTTCGGCTTAGGTCATGATCCTGGGGTCCTGGGATAGAGCCCTGGTCAATGGGGAACCTGCCACTCCCCCTGTGTGTGCTTGCTCGCTCACTCTCTCTTTCAAATAAAGAAATAAATAAAATATTTTTAAATTAAAAAAAGAATCAGTGTGTGAGCTGACACACATGTAACAGACATGGGGCATTGCAAAGGACAGGTCAATGCTGCCACGTGTTGCCTGGACAAAACACATGAAGGTATCACCTGTGACATACCCCTAGGCTGGCCACAGGGCTCAGTGCCAAGAATGAGCTCTCCTGGTCCTTCAAGGAGCAAGCCTGCTTCATCAGACTTCCTCCCTTTAAAACCACCTGTGCATTTTGAATGTATTAAAAATTAACACTTTTTATCTATCTATTGGAATGAAGTTACAGCAGAAGGTATAATAAGCGCGGGCAACATTAGTTCCACAGTGGCTACTGTTTACACCAGAAGTTAATTCTTATACTGCAAGGAGATCATTTTAACATCCAAGGAAAGCACTAAGAACCCTTATTGTTTGGTGACTATATTTTCTGAACTAAAGCATGCAGTATATAGTATATAGTCTTACCAATAATAGACGTAGTTAAATTCAAAGCCATCTTGAAAGTGTGGGGAAATATGATGGTCATTTTATAGCCCCCACTATGAAGTTCTAATTTTATTTTATTGTATTTTTTAAGGACTTTTAAAAAAGATTTTATTTATTTACTCATGAGAGACACAGAAAGAGAGAGGCAGAGACATAGGCAGAGGGAGAAGCAGGATCCATGCAGGAAGCCCAGTGTGGGACTCGATCCTGGGACTCCGGGATCACACCCTAGGCCGAAAGCAGATGCTCAACCGCTGAGCCACCCAGGGATCCCCTGTATTTTTTTTAAGGATTTTATTTATTTATTTGAAAGAGAGTGAGCAAGAGAGAGAGCAGGGGAGGAGCAAAGGGAGAGGGAGAAACAGACCCTCCACTGAGCAGGAAGCCTGACATGGGGCTCGATCTCAGGACTCTGGGATCGTGACCTGAGCCAAAAGCAGATGATTAACCAACTGAGCCACCCAGGAGCCCCACAATGTTTCATTTTAAAGCTTTCAGTAATAATACAGCTAATGACTTTACAGGCACAGCCTAATAAACTTTAACAAACTTTACAAAATAAATATTATGTCTTTTCAAGTTACACTAAATTGAGTTAGCCTATTCTGGTTCAAAATGCATTTTATGTTTGAGAAGAGAAAGCAAGACTCAAGAATGTTAAGGCACAGAGCAGAATTATGGGCTCCCCTGTCCTGCCCACCACCTTCATCTCCCAAAATGCTACAGCAGGACAATGGGATAAATGCCCAGCCCATGAGGAGACAACCCTGGAGTGAGGATTCTTAGCATGTGTTGGGGGACTTAGGGAAGCAAGGGATAAAGCATTCAACAGAGCCTCAGAGTTACCTATGTGTGATTTCTAAATAAACTTTTGAAATTATAAGCAGGTTCTGAAGCCAGGCTGCATGAGTTCAAATTTCAGCTCTGCTACTGATTAACCATGAGATCTTGAATAGTATGTGACTCAGTGTCCTCATCTGTGATGCAGGGATGAAAATGGTACCTATCTCATCAGACTGTTGAGGACCAAATGGGGTAATACAAAGAAGGTGCTTTGCTCCGTGTCCAATATGCCAACATTTAGGGATCCTGTACTGTTTTTAATATTAGTATTATGACCACCATCATCTTAGGCTTACCAGGTCCGTTAGAAACGATTCCAACCCCTTTACCCTTCTAACCATAGAGTGGCCATTTAAGTAGAGTTTCAAAATGGGTAACAGCCCAAGGTCACATAATATTCCAACCAAATGTCTTCAGCGATATCTCCTATCCTTTCATCCCCTAAGAATTATTTTCTTTCCACTTGCATAAGTGGTTCCACTTGGAACCACTGCTTTGTGGAATTTACCATCAGGCCTAAATGCCTAAATGGCTTAGGAGTTAAAGTATTCACAGTACCCCCATCAATGGCACTTAAGTACCAACAACTTGGGGAACACTAAGATGGCCAGCATCTATTTTTGGGAAAGGCATTTAGATCCCAAGTGCTGTAGGGGGAAGGTGTCAAAAATAGGCAGATTGGTATTTTTCACATAGTGTTAAATGGAGCCCTTTGGAAGTATCTCAGGAGGTGGAAATGGCAGGGCTCTGAGCCTTGCCCTCCCTTTAACTGGGCTGCTTTGCTTTTATCTGTTTCATATCCTGGAATTCCCCTCCTAAAAATAACTTGGAAAACAATGTCTAGACTATACCTCGATCTCCGGTGGGATTATTTCTAAGCCTTTCTCTATCCATACTATAGCGTTCTCTCATTCTTATGCATACTCTTAAAAGCTTGAACATTAAATGATGAGTGTGATTAAGTAAACTCTAACATCTTCCCTGGGCATGTGGTGCAAGATTTCAAGTCTTCTGGGGAATATCTGCTAAGTGGGAAAGCATCTAAGCTGAAAACCATCTGTTCTATTATCAGACATGCGATAGGCAGGTGCAGAACCTAGCACAAGCTCTCAAATTCAAAGGTTAGTGGAAACAGCCCTTGTAACTTTCTGCAGGTCCTGGAAATAGCAGCTCTTATTTTGTGAGACTACCCTCTGATCATAGATTTTTTTCTTTTAAATATTGAAGTCTTTCTGGATTTTTAATCAGAATTGTTAGGAACTCTGCAAATATAAATAATACACATTTTCTAGGTCTTGCTCATGACTTACAATGCTGGCTGAAGCTAAACTCTAAGATCTGGTTATTAGAGGGGTGGCTGGGGGGCTCAGTTGGTGAAGTGTCTGCCTTCAGCTTAGGTCATGATCTCCAGGTCCTGGGATCGAGCCCCACAGCAGGCTCCCTTCTCAGTGGGGAGTCTGCTTCTCCTTCTCCCTCTACCCTTCCCTATCCTGCTTGTGGGCGCGCTCTCTCTCTCTCTCTCAAATCAATAAATAAAATCATTTTTAAAATAACCTACTTATTGACTAGGACGAAAATTACATATGTATGTATGTGTATATCCGGTGTTATAGATCAAAAAGCATATTTCTTTTATATATGGTAACAGGGCTGTCAAAATTCTGGCACCAGTATGGGTACAAATCAGAACCACAGGCCCGGTGCTTGAAAAATGTAAAAAACGTGTGGTCTGATTCCCTAACTGGGGACACCGAGGAAGTTTGCTCTACATATGAACCAGAGATGAGGGCTCAGAGAAGTCAATGCACCTTGCAAATTTTGGTGTGGCCCTGGGTACAACACAGCCTTCTTCTTTTTTCCACAGACTTTTTTTTTTTAAGATTTTATTTATTTATTCATGAGAGACACACAGAGAGAGGCAGAGATACAGGCAGAGGGAGAAGCAGAGGGAGCCCAATGAGGGACTCGATCCCAGAACCCCCGGGGGTCACAACCTGAGCCAAAGGCATATGCTTACCACTAAGCAACCCAGGTGCCCCTTTTTCCCACAGACTCTTGACATAGGTCTATGCTGCCAGTGGAGGGAAGAAATCACCAGAAAAGAGCAGGGCAGGACAGATGCTGGCGGTCTCTACTTACCAGACTGAATTTGTCCTTCACAGGCCCAGTGTCTGCCAGCAGTTTGGTCCTTGGGTTCATTTTCAGAATATCTCCAGTTGTGGTGCCAAGGAAGAAAAAGCTATCATCGTCAGCTATCTGGGGATCAGAGACAAAAAGGGTGCTAAAGATCTGTGTTTTCTCAGTGATGCCCAATAGCTCCCATCAGGGATGGGACAAACTTTCTCTGAGGCCCCATTGGACATCTGACCTACAAAGGTGCCCATGGCTACCTCAGTCTCTATGGACTCTAAGATGGGTAAGAACAGCTCTGAGGGGGGCAGAATCAAAGCCAACCTCAGAACCAGGAGAAAGGTTAGACTCCAGCTAGCCTATGCATTTCACTGGAAGACTCTGTGTCTGGTGTTAGATACGCATGTGTACATATCCTGCCAGTTCTGGTTCTGGAGACACCACCTCAGAGTGCCTAGGATGAAGATTTACTCCTCCAAGGAGAACATGTGTTTGCTTTATCTCCTATTTTCCAAAGTCTATCTGCGTATGACAATGATGTGTTAAATAAGAGAAATAAGTCAGTGGAGAATGGAGTTGTCCATATGCATGTAGGAGTCCAACGTAAAAACATATAATTCCTCTTTCCCAAAGTTGTGTCTAGGCAGCTCCTACCTTCTGAAAGGAGCTCCAGAAACAAGACCCTCCCTCACCTGTATCCCCTCAATCAGCATCCCTTATGTCCAGACCTCCCCTCCCTACCCCGCAGCCCAAGGTATGTGTACCTATGTATGTGCACACATGTATGCACACACACACATGCATGTACACACACACACATATACCCCTTGGCCAATACTGTTAACAGGAATTTGTACCAATCTTTACTGACATTAATACTTAAAAGTAATACTTACTGTAATACTCATGACTATTCTTTTCATCTGACCTGTTTGGCACTCAGTTGGCCAGATTTTTCTATTTGGGAGATCCAGTTCCCATACTCGAATGGTCCCACTATGGAAGAGAGACACAATCAAATGGAAATCTATTTACTAATCTGTTTATCTTGTCTCTGTTTTCTGCATTCCCCTGGAGGAGAAGCCGAAGGGAAGAGAACTGGATATTTCTGAGGGTTTCTTAGGCCTACTGTTCTACTTAAAATCTTCCACTCAATCCTTACAACCACCCTCCGAGGTAGGTTTTATGATCCCCTCTCTCCTCCAAATGAGAAAACACAGCAGAGCAAGGATTCACACCCAGTTACCCACTGTAGTCAGAGCAGACATAAACACAAATAAACAAAGGGCAAACCAGAGTTCACTAAGTATGTTTCCTTCAAGGTTAGCAGTTGTGAGAAGATCTTTTCAAGGAAAGTGCTTCGTTATGGAGAGCTGTCCTCATGAAAAATGAGACCAAGTAAACAGTGGGCCAAAGAAAATCAGCCCCTGACACAAAGGCTTGGCATATACTTGGCATTCAATCACTGTATGTTGAGTTAATCTGAATTAATAATTGTATAAACATATCGTGGTCAATGTCATAGCTGAAGCTAATAGTCGAAGGCAAAAAAAAGATTAACTTAAAAATAGATGGATCGGGGCGGGGTGGGGGGGGGGGCACCTGGGTGGCTCAGTGATTGAGTGTCTGCCTTCAATTCAGGGCGTAATCCCATGGTCCTGGGATTGAGTCCTTCATCGAGCTCCCCACAGGGAGCCTGCCTCTCTCTCTGTGTCTCTCATGAATAAATAAATAGAATGTTTAAAAAGAAAATAGATTGATGGAGGTGCCTGGCTGGCTCAGTCAGAAGAGCATGTGACTCTTGATATCAGGGGTTGTGAGTTCAAGCCCCACATTGGGCATAGATATTACTTAAATAAATCAATTTAAAACAAAATAAAAATTTAAAAAAAGAAAAAGAAAAACAGATCAGTCAAGTTCAGTTTTCCTCTTTTTTTTTTTTTTTTGGCCTCCAGTGTTATGCACATAATAAGTGCTCGATAACTATTTTGTACACATTCTCATTTGAATAAAAATATACTTCTCATTTGAATTCTTATTTTGAGTACTTTCAAAATTAAAAAGAAAAATCAGCTTCTCCAAGGCCCTCCTGGTAGATGTCACTTGGATGTCAAATTGGAATTTGCAGGATCTCTCATGAGGGACAATATAATGGAATATCTGAAACTGGGGCCAACATGGAGGGTACTGTGGGTGCCATACCAGAAATCTTACTTACGAGTACTTACTTACTCTTAGTTATCACTGTTGCATGAAATTAAAGCAGATCTAGAATAACAGACTGTCCTTAAAAAAAAATAAAATAAAATAAAATAAAAGTTTGGGCAAGGAGGGCTTCAATTCAAGGTTTGAATCCTGGAGAAACACTGTCCTTGGATGTCAGAGTGGGCTGATGCCTGCAGCTGAGGCCGCTGCTGAGGAGCAGCGGGACCCTGGTGATACAAAGGCTTATTGAAGCCACTTTGCAAACCCCAAGGAAGTGACAGTACTGCATGGTCGCCAGTGCCCTCAGAAGACAGGGAAGGATGAGGCCAGATGCTCCAGGCTCAGGATGCTCTCCTAATAAGATTCACTCCATATGGGATTGGCTCATTCAACCAGCTAGGTTCATGGCCCCTACGTAAATCCATCCTCCCATCCTCGTAATTAGCCCCAGAAAAAAAGCATGCTGCATATCACAGGGAGGGGACAGGACACAGTGCAGATGTAGAGTAATTCTTTGCTCTGGCTGGAAAAGCAGCCAGTGGTGTGTGCCTTTCACAGATGGGAGACTACAGATGGGATGAACAAGAGGGTTCCACCCAACATGTACTCCGACCCCACATTCATAGCTTTCGGACCTTTACACCGGCACACCACATCATGAAAGAGGATGCTTTTGTGCAGGTATAACCTTCATCTCCCAATCCAGAAAGGGCCCTGATTGGTGAATCTGTAAATTAATTTCTTCTGTTAGATGCTGGCTCTCAGCTTGGTCTCCATTAGCTGGGTAAAAGCTAGAAATTATCTCATATGGCCAATAGTCAGACATCTGAAACTTCCTGGCACAGTTCATTTGCAAACTATCATTTCAGGACACCTAAATCAAGACAGGTGCTAAGCAACATCAACCAGTGAGTGGATCTGTGCAATCGTGCACATTCCTCTCTGAGCATGCACTGTAGATAGTGCATGATCAGCGACAAACAGACCAGACCCCAAAATGAATTTAGCAGAGAAGCAGTGGCTCCTCAGTAGGAAGCACAGAATTTTCAAATAACCATATTTAAAGACTTTCAGTTACAAGGCTTTTTAAGGACTGCAAAATCATGCAAATTATGATATAAGGTAATTTTGCAGGATGAATACTGTGTTCCCCCAAATTGGAATGGCCATGCTTTCTGCCCAAGCAAATAGAGTGATGTACGAGTTCTGAAAACCCTGACTGCATGCAGACGCGTACTTTCCAGCAGTAACGAACATCTCATCCCGGCACCTCGAGAAGATTATTGTGGTGGCATTCCCCACGTTGAGACTGGCTGCAGGACTGCCACAGATGGCTTCTCTCTTGGCTATGCTCCACACGACCACGCTGCCAAAACGAGAAGGACCAAAAGAGTCAGGGGAAGATAGGCTCTTGAAATAAGAAACAGTGTTTTTAGTGGTTCGAGAAAGAGAGAGAAAGAGAGAGAGAGAGAGAGAGAGAGAGAGAGAGAAGGAACAAAATAATTACACTGACCCCCAGATATCTCCTGTGCCGCACTGGTTATTAGAGGACAAGCAGGTGACACTTAAAAAGGTTTTGAAGGAAAATGATAATGAGGCTAGAAACCAGTGACCCCCTCCCCCCCATCAATGAAGTCTGATGCTAAAATAAAGACATTTTCAGATAAGCAAGGCATAAACATTTACCGCCCATTTATCACATGTAAAAAATTTTCCTTGGAGAAGTATTCCAGGAAAAAAAAACAAAACAGTGCAATGAAAAGGATGAGCTCAGGCAGTGCTTCCAAACATGAACATACACCAGGGTCTTCTCGAGCTTCTGAGTCAGAGGTGGGGCCTGAGATTTTGCTTTTCTAAAAAGTTCCTGGTGATGTTGATGCGGCTGGTCTGGGGAGCACACATGGAGAAGCACTGCTTTGGGTTCCTTTTCCTTCTTTCTGGGTGCAAATTAGTCTTAAATTGAGCATGTTCAGATAATAATACTAAAAATGCTGGGGGGAGGGTAGCCCAAGTGGCTCAGTAGTTTAGCGCCTGCCTTTGGCCCAGAGACCTGGGATCGAGTCCCACATCAGGCTCCCTGCATGGAGCCTGCTTCTCCCTCTGCCTGTGTCTCTGCCTCTCTTTCTCTCTGTGTCTCTTATGAATAAATAAATATAAAATATTTATAAAAAATAAAATAAAATAAAAATGCTGGGGATCATCTAAATATTAAAGAAAAGGAATGCAGATGGTACAAAGTTGTTAATGTAAAAATATGCCTCGCTATGCTTCCCAAATTTCCTATATGTATAATGTATTATCACCAGGGGTCTAAAATCCAAGTAGAATCAAGATTGGTAGGAATGAGGAGGTAGGAAGTTGTGTTAAGAGCCAGAATTTTTTTCTTTTTTCTTAATAGGAAATTGATAGATACCATCTGAAGTGGAAAACTTGAGAGGCATATCATGCCTCCTCCCCCCCCCAAAAAAGACTCTTAAAACCAAGTACGTCATGCCCAAGAGAAATGAAAACATACATCCAATCCAAATATTGTACATGAATGTTCATAACAGCATTATTATTAATAGCCTAAAACTGGGAAAGACACAAAGCCCCATCAACTGAAGGATAAAGAAAATGTGGTGGAGCCATACAATGGAATATTATTTGACGCTAAAAAGAATGAAGTACTGATACTTGCCAAAGTATGGATGAACCTTGAAAACATTATGCTTAATAAAAAATAGAGGATACCAGGGTGCCTGGGTGGCTCAGTCGGTGAAGCATCTGCCTTCAGCTCAGGGCATGATCTCAGTGTCCTGGGATGAAGGCCTGTGTCGGGCTCCCTGCACAGGGGTAAGTCTGCTTCTCCCTCTCATTGTGTCCCTCCCCCTGCTTGTGCTCTCTTTCTCTCTCTCACTCACTCACTCTCTCTCTCAAATGAATAAATAAAATCTTTTAAAAATTCAGTTACAAAAGGCTATATATTGTATTATTCCGTTTATGGAATGCTACACTGAGAACAGGCAAATCTATAGAAACAGAAAGTAGATTAGTGGTTGCCTGGGGCTGAGAGGGTAGTGGTGGAGTGGGGAGTGACTGCTAATGGATGAAGGGTCTCTTTTCAGAGTGTATAAAATGCTCTGCAATTGTTTGTGGTGGTAGTTACACAACATGACATGTAAAAAATGTCTTTGGGGAAGTATTTCAGCAAAGAAAGAAAGAAAGAACTGAAGAACAAAAGAAAGAAAAAAATCCACTCAACTAACCGCTATAGCAAAAAGTATATACCCATATATTTTAAGTGGGTTAATTTTATGGTATGTGAAATATATCTCAATGAAGGTGTAAAAAAAAAAAAGAATCCCAGTGCTCCTGGGGAGAGCTCTTCATAGTGGAGGGGATATGAATTCTGAATTCTTGTGCATAGCAGGACAACACATTTTCTTTATAAACCACAGATGTATGGGGATCCCTGGGTGGCTCAGCGGTTTAGCGCCTGCCTTCAGCTCAGGGCGTGGTCCTGGGGTCCCGGGATCAAGTCTCACATCAAGCTCCCTGCATGGAGCCTGCTTCTTCCTCTGCCTGTGTCTCTGCCTCTCTCTCTCTTTCATGAATGAATGAATAAGATCTTTTAAAAAATAAAAAATAAATAAACCACGGATGTGGTATAGCTTCCATTTTTCAAAAGCAAGTTTAAAATTTAAAAACAAATAAAAGGCACTGACATCAATAGCGAGTTGGCCAAATTTCAGCATATCTGTGCAATGGTATACAATGCAGTCATTGCAAAGAATGAGATCTATGTCTATACAGACACACAGGGAAAATGGCATTGGTATAAAGTAAATAAAAAATCAGGTTGTTCTCAGTAGGTGCAGAGAAAACATTTGACAAAGTACGACATCCATTCATGATAAAAATTCTCAACAAAGCAGGTCTAGAGGGAACATATCTCAACATAATAAAGGCCATATATGAAAAACCTACAGCTCACATATCATATTTAATGGTGAAAAACTGAAAGCTTTTCCTCTAGAAGGAACAAGACAAGGATGTCTTCTCTTACCACTATTATTCAACATAGTACTAGAAGTCCTAGCCACAGCAATCAGACCAGAAAAAGAAATAAAAGGCAACAAAATTGGTAAGGAAGAAGTAAACTGTCACTATTTGCAGATGATATGATATTATATATAGAAAACCCTAAAGATTCCACCAAAGGACTGCTAGAATGGCTGAATGAATTCAGTAAGATAGCAGGATACAAATTAATATACCAAAAATACATTTCTATCCACTAATAAGGAGGTAACAGTAAGAGAATTTAAGAAAACTTTCCCATTTCAATTACAAAAAGAATAAAATACCTAGGAATAAATTCAACCAAGGAGGTGAAAGACCTATACTCTGAAAACCATAAAATATTGATGAAAGAAATTGAAGAGACACAAATGGAAAGACATTCCATCCTCATGGATTGGAAGAATAGATATTGTTAAAATATCCATACTAGATATTATAAATCCACACTTTTATGGTCAATTAATCTATGACAAAGGAGACCTGAATGTGAGACCAGAATCCATAAAAATCCTGGAAGAAAACACAGGCAATAGTTTCTCTGACATTTGGCAATAGAAACATTTTTCTAGATACATCTCCGCCAACAGGGAACAAAAAGCAGAATTAAACTAGTGGGACGGTATCAAAACAAAAAGCTTTTGCACAGTGAAGAAAACCATCAACAAAACAGAAAGGCAACCTTTGGAATGGGAGAAGACATTTGCAAATGACATATCCGGTAAAGAGTTAATGTCCAAAATATATAAAAAATTTAATATAACTCAACACCAAAAAAAAAAAAAAAAAGAAAGAAAAATCCAATTAAAAATGGGCAGAGAATCTGAATAGACATTTTCCCAGAAAAGATACAGATGGCCAACAAACACATGAAAAGATGCCCAATATCACTCATCACCAGGGAAATATAAATCAAAACCATAATGAGATACCATCTCACACCTGTCAGAATGGCTAAAATCAACAACACAAGAAACAACAGGTGTTGGCAAGGATGTGGAGAAAGGGGAGCCCTTTTGCACTCTTGGTGGGAATGCAAACTGGTGCAGCCACTCTGGAGAACAGTATGGAGGGTCCTCAAAAAGTTAAAAATATGAATTCTATATGATCCAGGAATGGAATTCCTGTTTTTTTCCCCAAAGAAAATGAAAACACTAATTCAAAAAGATACATGCATATGTTTACCATAGTATTTATAATAGCCAAGATATAGAAGCAGCCTAAGTACCTAATAGTATATAGAATTGTTGAATCATTATATTGTGCACCTGAAACTAATATAGCCTTGTTTATTATATTTGAAAAAATATTTTTAACAAATAAAATTTAAAATGAAAATGTAGGATGGCCCAGTCAGTAAAGCATCAGCCTTTGGGTCAGGTCATGATCCCAGCGTCTTGGGGTAGAGCCCCAAACCAAGATGGGCTCCCCGGTCAACAGGGAGTCTGCTTCTCCCTCTGCCCCACCCCTGCTCCTGATCACTCTCTGTCAAATAAAATCTTTTAAAAATGTAAATTTCCTTTGTAATAGAACCACAAAGCATGAACAAGAAACTATCTGTGAAAGTGCAGCAAAGCATTAAATCCTACGCAAAACTCAGACTCTCTTGTTTTTCTTCTACAGACTATGCTCCTTTAGCATTTACATGGGAATATGTACTGTATTGATTGTTCTAACACAATGCTTTTACATATTTTCCCCCTAATTTCATGTGTACGTATTCTCTGCCTCCTACACTTGACTCTTGGGTTCCTCGGTGGGGGCAAAGATCGTGTCTTGGCGAGGCAGGTTAATGTCGCCTTTGAGGGACACCTGGGGGCTCAGCGGTTGAGGGTCTGCCTTCAGCTCAGGGTGTGATCCCGGGGTCCTGGGATGGAGTCCTGGATCAGGCTCCCCACAGGGAGCCTGCTTCTCTCCCTCTGCCTGTCTCTGCCTCTCTGTCTGTGTCTCTCAGGAATAAATAAATAAATAATTTTTTAAATGCCACCCTTGGGGTCACATTGCCAGGGTTACTCTCCCAGCTCTGCTACTTACCAGTTGGTGGCATTCATTCCTCACCTGTCACATGGCACCAGTAGCTTCCACTTGGAGTTAAGGAGATAAGGCTTGACTAAGGTGTTCCATACACACCTGTCACACAGTAAGTGGCCTCCTACCTGGCCCTAAATTTGCTGTTGTCATTGATGATGATGGTATCATCCTTTTACAGCGAAGGTTCTCAAATTCAGTGTACTTTACAATCACCAGGATAACTTTGAGACTGCCTAAAGCCCAGGCCAATCAGCCTCTGAAGGTGGGCCCAAGTATCAGTGATTTCCTAAAGCTCCCTGGTGGGTTTTGATGCACAGTGAGGGTTGAGAACTGCTGCCCTACCATATTTTCCCCATGCACTTTTCACATGACACACAGCTGAATATGGACAGGCTGACAGAGAACGTCCAGGGGGAGAGGGTGCACGACATATCTGGAAATACACGTGGTGGAAAATAAATAAACCTGTTGAGTTCATTACCTGCCATCGTCTGGGCCTCCTAGTGATACCAAGTACAAGTCATTTGGTGAAAAGGCCAGTGCTTCAATTTTGCCCTTGTGAAGTGACAGCCGGGCAATCAGCTCTCTTTTCTTATAATCCCACAAGATGATGTCAGCCTGGGGGCAAGAATACACTGTCAGATCACAGACTGGCTTCAGAAGAGTCTGGAGCAGGGGAGAGAGAGCTACTCTGTCTTGGTGAAAAATAATCACTAATTGCACTTTTCTAGAAATTAGATCATTTCTTTCAAATGTAGTGGCAACAAACAGGAAAGGGTTTTGTTTTGTTTTAATATTTAATTTATTTATTTGAGAGAGAGACAGAGACAGAGCATGAAGGGGGGGGCAGAGGCAGAGGGAGAAGCAGGCTCCCCACTGAGCAGGGAGCCCCGTGCAGGACTGCCATCCCAGGACCCTGGGATCATTATCTGAGCTGAAGGCAGATGCTTCACCCTTTGAGCCACCCAGACACCCCTAGAAAGAGTTTTATTTTATTTATTTATTTATTTATTTATTTATTTATTTACTTATTTAGAAAGAGTTTTAAACTAAGCAGGGACTTTTGGTTTCTGAGCATAATCAGTGCACCAGCTACAAGGTCTAGAGTAAACACCAAAATACTCTCAGCTTAGGGAAGGAAAATGAGCTCAAGAAGGAGGCAAAGAGGAAGAAGAGGGAGGGGAGGAGGAACATACGCCAGCATAGAGTTGATCTGGATTGGGGTGGATTTCCCAGGAGGGCACCTCTCTGTCCATTTATGGGGAGCTATTCTCAGCTCATTCACCTTGAAGCCCATGAAAGTGACCTGTCCCGAGGCTATGTAGACCCCGCTCCTGGAGATGGTCACACAGGAGACATTGTTGCCATGGCCATGCAGAAAGTTCTGTTCCTGGGTGTTTATCGCCTGAATCAGGATCGTGCAGCCCAGAGGGTAAATCAGATGCTCCTGGTCAGGGTGGCATTTCAGACCCGTGGGCACATGTCCTGAGAGAGAGGTTAACAAGAGAAACGGTTTAAAAATAAATAAATAGGGGCAGCCCAGGTGGCTCAGCGGTTTAAGCGCCTGCCTTCTGCCCAGGGCGTGATCCTGGGGACCGGGGACCGAGTCCCACGTCAGGCTCCCTGCATGGAGCCTGCTTCTCTCTCTCCCTCTGCCTGTGTCTGTGCCTCTCTCTCTGTCTATCATGAATGAATGAATGAATGAATGAATGAATAAATAAATAAATAAATAAATAAATAAATAAATAAATAGTAATAATTAGGAGCAGTGTGCCTGCCTGGCCCAGTTGATAGAGCATGCAACTCTTGATCTCTGCATTGTGAATTAAAGCCCCATTTTAGGCATGGAGCCTACTTTAAAAAAAAGGGGGGTGGGGAACGCCTGAGTGGCTCAGTGGTTGAGCCTCGGCTCAGGGCCTGATCCTGGAATCTGGGATGGAGTCCCCCATCAGGTTCCCTGCAGGGAGCCTGCTTCTCCCTCTGCCTGTGTCTCTACCTCTCTCTCACTCTGTGTCTCTCATGAATAAATACATAAATCTTTAAAAAAAAAACAGTAATTGGTACAAAAATGGCCAATGTTTTTTAAAATTGCATACAAAAGAAGGATCCCTGGGTGGCTCAGCAGTTTGGTGCCTAGCTTTGGTCCAGGGCATGGTCCTGGGATCTGGGATCAAGTCCCACATCAGGCTTCCAGCATGAAGCCTGCCTCTCTCTCTCCCTCTATGTCTATCATGAATAAATAAATAAAATCTTAAAAAAAATAAAAATAAATAAAATTGCATACAAAAGAAAGCAGTTTTGAAATAAACCTTATTTCAAATAAAATAAGTGTATTGTGTGTGGGGGGGGGTAATATATTTAATTTTATTCCACTGACAAGGTCAGCCTAACATATCACTTCTCAGACTCTAATGTGTATAAAATTGCTTGGGAAATCTGGTTAAAATGCAGTTTGGGATTTGAGGTCTGGAGAGGGGCTGAGATTCTGCATTTCTGACAAGCTCTCAAGAGATGTTGATGCTGGTTTGGCAATCTTATTAGTATCAGGGCTCAAGGGCCAATTTTGGGATCCTGAGAAGCAGGATTTCCTGGGTGCAGGAGAAATATGAGAGCAGCCTGTCTCCGTGAGTGTGGAGGCATAGGAAGACCATGAATTCACTGCCTAGGGCAGAAGTTTGGTGAAGATGATTTGGTTCTAAGTCACCACCAGGTGCTCTAAAGAAGCCACGCCCTCTCGGTGTGAGACCTGCCTCCCCCCTCCTCCTCGCATCTGCAAGAACCATCTTAAGAATTACAAACCTTTGTTACACGTTTTAATATGTCCTCCCTGATCAATCAACTTTGGTCAGGATATTTTGGGTTGTGCTTGATATTATTTTACAATATAAACCGTAAAGTCTGCTTGATTGGTTAAAAATCACTTTTAGCGGGATGGTATTCAATGTGTAGATTAAGGAAAAATAATTTTTTTAATGATATATTCGATCTCCTTTCTAAAAACAGGAGATGCATTTCCAAGCTCCTTCCAGGGCTTCCAGTGGCATTTTCAATATTCTTCATAAAGATCTCACACATTTTTTTAGTACGTTTATTCCTGGGTATTTTAAAAGCATTCTATGGCTATTTCCTACTCCATCAAAAGAGTCATAAATATTTATTAATATCATATTCTGGTCTTAGAATGAATTCGTCTTTTACATTTAACTCCCTCTAGAATTTATTTTGGTATGTAATGTGGTTCCAGTAGCTAAATAGGTTTTTTGTTTTGCTCAAATTGCCAAATATATTTATTGAATAAATGATTTCTTTTGCTTTAATTGAGATCATTCTTTTTCCATGCAGTAGGTTCTCAAAAGACTAAGGTTTGTGTCTTTGGGAGTGATCTATTCATATATGTATATTCACATATATATTTTTTCAGTTGCAGTTACCTTATAAGCAATCATATGGCTATCCATATGGAAAAAAGTAAAATTAGATCCTACTTCACACCATCCACAAAACAATATATTTCATGTAGATCAAAGCCCAAAATGTGACAAACAAGACTTAATGAGTACACAAGTTGTAGGAAATGACTTCTTTTAAAACACATACCACAAGAAGAGCAAATCCTAACAGAAAAGGCCAATATAGTCAACCAGTTAGGTTAAAAATTTTAAGTTTCTAATGACAGTTGACAAAATAAAAAGAAAAACTGAAACCAGGAGAAGATATTTGCAATGTACATGACGACAAGTATCATATCCAGAATAAACAAAGAGCTACTGCAAAGAAATAAGAAAAACACAAACAGTTTCAACAGAAAAGTGAGCCAAGGATTGGACCAGGCAATTTATGATAGAGGAAATTCAAAAGCCAGTAAACATATGAAGAAACAGGCAAATTTGCGAGTAATTGGGGAAATGCAAATTATATCCCAGATGAGATACCATTTCGTCTCCATCATAATGGCTAAAATTAAAAAGGTTGATAATAGCAAGCATCAGTGGTGATGTGAAACAAAAGGGAACACTCGGGGATCCCTGGGTGGTGCAGCGGTTTGGCGCCTGCCTTTGGCCCAGGGCGCAATCCTGGAGACCCGGGATCGAATCCCACGTCGGGCTCCCGGTGCATGGAGCCTGCTTCTCCCTCTGCCTGTGTCTCTGCCTCTCTCTCTCTCTCTCTCTCTCTCTGTGACTATCATAAATAAATAAAAAAAATTTAAAAAAACAAAACAAAACAAAACAAAAAAACAAAAGGGAACACTCATACTTTAGCGTTGTGGGAAGGTATATCGATCGAATCGCTTTGGAAAACACCACATCCGCATGCAGCGTGTCTGAATATGCGCACACCCTGGGACCTAGCTGTTCCACTCTTTGGTATAGAACCTAGAGAAATACTTGCAAGGGTGCCCATGGCCACTACAAAAGTGTTCACTGTGGTATTGTTTGGATTAGCAAAAACTTGCAAATAAACTAAAAGACCACCAATGGTGGATAGGTAACTAATGTTGGCCTATTTACACAGAGAATAGTGGAGTTAAAATAAATTAATCAACATGAGTAGATTGCACAAATGCTAGGTGAGAAAAAAAGCAGGCTGCAGAATGTGACCAGGATGATATTATTACTATAAAATATAGAAATAGGCAAGTTAGTACTCTAAATTGTTTATATATAGCATATTTAATATTTTACCCATACAGTAAAATTTAAAAACATAGCTGGAAAGAGTACACGTTAACTTCAGGATAGTGGTTGTCTCTAGAGAGGGAGACAGGATGGGAAAGCGTGACAGGAGAGAGGATTTACAATGTGTATTTTTTTCTTAAAAAAAATTAACTCAAATAAGAAAAAGCATCTGGGCAGCCCCGGTGGCTTAGTGGTTTAGCGCCGCCTTCAGCAGGGGGTGTGATCCTGAACACCAGGGGGATCGAGTCCCACATCAGGCTCCCTGCATGGGGCCTGCTTCTTTCTCTGCTTGTGTTTCTCCCCCCCGCCCCCCCGTGTCTCTCATTAATAAATAAATTTTTTAAAAAAGAAAAAAAAGCATCAAAATTTGCTAATTCTGCATGTAATACTTGGTATTTATTGTGGCATTCTAAATTTCTGTTGAAATATTTTATAGCAAATTTAAAAAGCCCGGTGACACCCCCTGCCCAGAGTTAACTACTGTTAATATGCAGATGTGTATTTCTTCAGATTTATTTTCTTTGCATTTAGTCATTAGGGTTCCTGGCTGCAAACAAGAAAGGTCACTTCTGGTGGACTTAACAGGAAAAATAATTTCGTGGAAGGAATACAAATAGCTCGCAGAATTGGCAAGAAATATGGAAAATTGCACTTGAAAAAGACGCAGTGGTTGAGCATCTAAAGAGCATGATCCTGGGGTGTATCCCCCCCACATTGGGCTCCCCGCAGGGAGTCTGCTTCTCCCTCTGCCTGTATCTCTGCCTCTCTCTCTGTATCTCTCATGAATAAACAAATAAAATCTTAAAAAAAAAAGAGATAGAGAGAGAGAGAGACAGGAGCAGTAGGTGAGACCAAGTGACAAGAACTAAGGAATTCTCATTCTCAGCTCCACACCCAATGCAACAACATCAGGCTCCCACAGCGCTCTACTGTTTTGCAGACTCCTGGAAGAGGGGAAGCTCTGGGAACGTCCCACTGGCTGAGCCTATGATGTCCTATGTCTCTGAATTGGCTACCAAGGAGTTAGGAGAAGAAAGATTTGCTCCTTTTTAAGACCTCAGCAAAGGCAGCTGAGCAAACCCCCCACCCCCTGCTGTCCCTCCTGAGTAGCCAAATTCACACATGTCTCCTATAGTGAATACATACAAACTCACCCCCCACTGCTCCCTACCTCTCACTCTCACTCTCTCTCTGTCTCTAACACACACACACACACACACACACACACACACCTTTATTTAATAACTATAATGGACTCATACCATACATAATATTGGGCAAGTTGCATTTTACACTTAATATATCTTCGACATCTTTCCTTCCTAGATCTATCTCATTTTTCTTAAGGGTTATGTAGTATTTTGTTGTACAAAAGGACTATAATTTTAAAAATAATTTATGTGTATTTGTATGAAAGGATACAAATTGTCACAAAACCAACAAGGTAAAAATAATCCGATTAATTTGGGCCATTTTAAGAGGCCAAGATAATTAGTCATGGCAATGGAAAGCACTGGAATATAATGGACTATATATTTACTCTTAGAGCTGGACAACACAGCATGAGCTCAGTTGTAGAGCTCTGTGTTTGAAGCTCTGCACTGGTCACTGGTGTGACCCCCTGCACTGGGCGCAGGTCCCTTACTCCCTTTACCAGTGACCTTGTCACCAGCTGTAAAGATAGTCCACTCCTCAGGTCAGGTGTACTAAGTACATTCTCTATCTCTCTTTCTTTCCTTCTTTTTCTTTCTTTCTAAAGATTATTTAACACAGAGAGTGTTCCCTAAGGCAGTAAACATATTTATTTGAAAGAGAGAGAGAGAGAGAGCCCTGAGAGGGCAAGCCAGGGGAGAGGCAGGTAGAGGGAGAGGCAGAAAATGGGGGTCTGATCCCAAGACCCCTGGATCATGATCTGAGCCAAAGGCAGATGCTTAGCCGACTGAGCCACCCAAGCACCCCCTAAATGACCACTTTCTATCAGAAACTATAAAACTAAAACGAAGAGTCAAGATACAAGTCCCACCTAAAACTCTAGTCTTTGATTGTTCTGCAACTGCATCACTACAATTTAAAAACTTTCAGATAACACAATGCACTTAAAAAGAAGTTTGCTTTTTCTAAAATGCAACGCATTGCTTGTTTCCATCCTTCACACACAAAATCAAAGAGCACTTTCCGAACCCTTAATGTTCAAACTAACAGGAGGTCATAAATAAGATGTGAGCAGAACCAGCAGTCCTCCCCGCTTCCCACCCACCCCCCACCCCCCGCCTTGACCTGAGCATCTCTCCCCTCCAGCTCCCCCTGGCGTCCTCTCGATCTTTTATCGGGGTCTGAAACCTTCCATTAGGAGTTCTTCTGGGGTCTGGGGACTAGACCATCCCCTAAGGCGGGTGCTCACACCCACGTCCAGCCCCCAGCCCTTTCTCATGGCACATCAGCTGGGATTCTACGAGTTTCTGGGTCCAGGGGTCGATTTGGACTTGGCAGTCTCGCAGTTCACGGCGTGGGGGGTGTCTTTGGGGGCTGCGTGGGGGCTTAAGGCCGAGGCAGAGCCAACCTAGAATGAAAAGGATGACGGGCACCCTAGTCATCCCTTCGGCGGGGGGGGGGGGGGAGACCCTTGTCCCTTCTAGGTGCTGTGAAGCCATCCCAGTCCTTGAGGCTTAGAACGAGGAGGTGACTCCTCGACTCCCCGGGACCTTAGGGCAGGAGAGAGCGTGGCTCTGGCTCAGTGTCCCGCGCTACCTTCCAGGTGGCCCCCGGTGTCCCTGTTTGCACTATTCGTCCCCGGGGCTTGCAAACCGCCCAGCCCGGACACGCTCGAGGCCTCACCGTTGAAGCCGATCACGGCCTCGAGCTCCAGCTCCGCCACCTCGGCTTTGGGCGAACTTTGCTTCTCCATCCCCTGGAGCCTGGGCTCTCCACTCCCTCCTCTCGCCAGCGGCGGCGCAGCGTCTCCTGGTCGTTATGGTAACGGACGTGCGCGTGCGCACCAGGTCCGCGGCCGCACGCACTGGCGGCGGCGGCGCAGGGAGCTCCCGGTGCAAGAGCAGCCGCGCTCCTTGCCCTCACTATTTCCCTGGAGGTGTAGGGGCATTGAGTGTGCTCGTTCCCTCCACGGAAAAACGTCTGTGACTTCTTCCCCGACCTATATAACCAAGCACCGAGTGTCATTTAAGGAAGGCCGCTATAAAGTAATATATAATTGCCACTTCTTTGGGTCTCTTACTTGAAGCAAGATTGCAAGGAATCTTTAAGCTTTGTGGCGGTACACCTCTACATAGAAAAGTAACTCTGAGTGCGTTCTGGCAGATTTCTACAGTTGTGCAGCTATGCCCACCGTCTTGTTTTTGCTTTGAGCAGGATGACATTTCAGATGCTCGCCGGAAAATGCTGAAGATTTCTGTCCAACGCTTTTATTTAAATCGCGCCGGGTCGCTCGCGTCTCGCAGTGGGGGAACATACGGGATTAGACTGCTCCATCCTGGTGTTCCCCGGGGGGACGTGGGGGCCGCCCCCCTTTCTGGACCGTCCCTGCGAGGCCCTGGTGCACCCTCCCCGCCTCCCCCCCGCCAGGCCAGCTCCGGGTTGCGGTCGCGCCCGGGCGGAGCAGCGGGGTGTGAGCCGCGCCGGCCGCCGTAGTCCGCCGCCGCGAGCAGGAAGTGTCCGAGGGCGGCGGCGGCGGCGGCGGGCGGAGACTGCACGATGGCCCCGGACCCCTGGTGAGCCCCGGGTGAGGGCGGCCGCGCCGAGGGTTCCGGGGATGCGGTGGGGGCTTCAGGACGAGGGAGCGGCAGCGAGGCCCCTTCCCGAGCCCGGGGCGGGGGGGTCGGGGGGAGGACCCTGCCGCGCGCCCCGCAGCCTCGGCGCCCGCAGGGGCGGCCCCGCAGGCGGGCCGGGTGGTCTCCGGGCAGCGGGGGGGGCGGGGGGGGGCAGTGCGCAGGCCCGGAAGGTGCCCGGAGCCCTGCATTGGCTCGCATCGGACCGCGGGCATTTCGCGCCCGGCCCGGATCCGCGCTGGCGGCTGCGGGCTTCCCCGGACTCCCCCGGACTCCCCCGGACTCCCCGGGACTCCCCGGGCAAGTCCAGGCGGAGTGACCTTTCTGTGCGATGCGGCTGCAGCTGGTGACCTCGCCGCCGCCTCTCGCTTCACCCGCGGAGAACCCGGGTTCACAGCCCACCGCCACCTGCGCCGGTTAGTAACCAGTCGGCACTGGGACCTAGATCTCTTGGGCCCTTCCGAAAACTTGGAGGAATCGCGGAGGGGAATTGCGCGTGTTTGTATGGCTTGTGATGGGCCCTTACCTGAGTCCGTATCCGGAAGGGCTGTTTGTACTGCAGCAACTTTGCAGTAGAACCAGAGCTCATGAGGGTCGTTCCTCCAACACCCTGAGTCCCAAGGACTGGATGGTGACAGACACGAGCTCTCGTCCCAAGGAACAGATTGCTACAGAATTACGGACTGAAGCTGTTTTTGTTTTTAAGATTTTATTTATTTATTCATGAGAGAGGCAGAGACACGGGCAGAGAGAGGGAGAGCCTGATGCGGGACTCGTTTCCAGGACCCCGGGATCACGGCCTGAGTCCAAGGCAGACGCTCAACCACTGAGCCACCCAGGAGCCCGGAGGATTTTTGCTTTTATGAAAAAAAATGGGGAAAGCAAAAATAGCATTCGGTGTTTGTTTCGCAGCAAGCTGTCATGGAGACCTTGCACCTCCCAACCCTCCCCTCAAGCTCCTTCCCTGAGAACTACATTCAGCATCTCAGCGTCAAGCTGTCATAGCTTTGAATTGTGTCAGTGAGCATCCAGGCTTTCACTTAGTTTATTTTGTGTCTCCATTAGCAAGGCGTGCCCTAAGACATCAGAAAAGCCCTAAGGGAGGTTATTTTGGGGGGTTTAGGAAAGCTCAAAAGATATTCCGTATAAAATAATGGTAATTGTTGGTCCCTTTGCTTTACATTGTTTCGGCTTATGAAAGGTTTTGTAGAAAGACTACTTTTGGATAGTGAGGGAAACCTGCATGTTTTACAAAGCAGGGAACATTTCAACCATGTCATTAAGTATTTACTGAAAACATGATTTCTTTTTATGGCGCACAATAGCGCATTCTACGAATAACCATAATTTATTTCCCTCTCTGTAATGTTAGAGTATGTTTTGTTTAACTGTTGCAAAGACTGCCCCCGTTGTTCCATTTCTTATTTCCTCCTCTTGCTCACTGCAGACGGGACTATTGAATTGAACGGTATGAACATTTTTAAGGCCCTTGATACCTATTGCTAAGTTGTCTTCCACCTCCTGGAAGCTAACCCCCTCACTTTACACTTAAGGTAGGAAATAAAGCTCAGAGATGGTTATCCATTTAGACTGGTGGAAGCGATCATTGGACCCCCAAGCCCCTTCCCCAGTTTATGGAGAAAACACATAATGTGCCCTTTTACTCTCATGTAGTTTGACCTGGTGGCTTTCTCATTTGACTGTTGACCGTGAGAAGTGCGGGAACTCTGCTGTGTTAGTATCCACTACCTTGCACAGTGGGTTGCTAATCAGGAAGGTAGAAGGGACTATGGAACAGGGCTTTGAAAAAAACTATAAACACAGACTTGACTACGTACAGCTTTGCCTTTGGCCATTGAAAAATTGTAGGTCAGTGATGCTCTACTCCTGAGTGGCGTTCTAATGTTCACTAATGGGATACAGCAGTGACTGCTTTAATGGCATCAGAGCAAGTGATAAGCGCTGTCTCTGAACTAGTTATTTGCTAAAGTTTTTTTTTAAGTTTTTAAAAATTTATTCATGAGAGACACAGAGAGAGAGGCAGAGACACAGGCAGAGGGAGAAGCAGGCTTCCTGAAGGGAGCTGGATGCGGGACTCAATCCTGGGACCCCGGGATCACACCCTGAGCCGAAGGCAGATGCTAAACCACTGAGCCATCCCCAGGTGCCCCTGAGATTTTTTTTTAAGTAAATCTCATACATAGATGAATTTGTGCATTCGGTGTTTTTATGGTAGAACAGGGGCTCAGTTCACAGTCTGGGAACTTCCTCCATGTCCCCCTTGGTGGGTCCTCAGTCTCTGCTATGGTGTCACCATCATCTAGGTCACTTAGGCCTGAGAACTCCAATCATCAGCTTTTTCTTCACTTCTCTTTTTGGGTTGTTAAACCTTTGGGTTTTCCCCAAATGCCTCTGGCATCTCTTTGATACCACCTTTTTCTGCTCTGGGCCCATCCTTTCAGCTCTGTGCCTTGCAGACAGTAGATACTGGTGACCAGTTATGGAATCACAGAGCTGGAGAAGTCTCCTGGTCTTCTGCTACTCCTCTCTCATTCCCAGCCTTTTGTGTAAACAAGTTCAGGTGGATTTTCCTAAACTAATACTTTAGGCACTTGTGTACTTGAACCCGTGATGAGGCTGGCCATTACCATCACGCCTGTTTTCAAGGCCAGGTTCTCATACTTCCATACAGATTGGAAAACCCCCTGGGGAGTCTTTCTCAATTGCTCCTGTCCTGATCAGACCCCATTCTAGTTTAAGCAGAATGCCTGGGGCTGAGTGCCAGGACTTGGTTGCATTGTTTTTGTTGTTTGAAGATTCCTCAATGATTCCAGTGGGTAGCACATTTCTAGAACCTCCGCTTGTCCAGGGCTAACGTGAGAATGTGAGGATTGGGAACAGAACGTCTGGGATTTTGACCTGCATTTCACAGGACCTCTTCAAGGGCTCACTCCCCTACATCTCTAAAGCCCTCTTGTCAAGTCTCACCCGATGATCCTGGTGTTCGAGTCTCTGCAGAAACTAGCTTCCCCGCATCTGTGACCCTGTGATACTGTATCCTCCTACCTAGGGCCACTCAGCCCAATGTGCCAGGCCCGTTTCCTTCCTTTCACCTTTGCTTGTTTCTTGTGTCTTTGGCCCAGTCCAGAATGTGCCTCTCCCTCCTGCCTCTCAATCTTGCAGTTCAGCCCAGAATATAATCTCTTGGCCTAGTCCTGTCAAATCTGAGTGCCTCGGCCGCCAGTGATTTCTCTCACTTCCACACTCCAGAAGGACTTACCAGTTATGTTCCACAGTTGGTAGGAGCTATAGCATACATCATTAGTGATTTCCACAAGTATGGTCTAGGAGCACAGAGCCAGACCTAAGTTCCTCTTTTCAGAGAGGACAGTATGGAGGGGAAAAAGGGGAATGTGGCAAAGCTGGGGCTAGGACCCAGTTTCCTTACCAACTTCCTTCCTGTTATCTTTTTTTTTTTTTTTTTCTTTTTGGGGGGAGAGGCAGAGAGAGAGGGAGGGAGACAATCTCAAGCAGACTGCATACTCAGCACAGAGCCCTATGCTGGGTTTGATCTCATGACCCTGAGATATGACCTGAGCCCAAATCAAGAGTCAGATGCTCAATTGACTGAGCCACCCAGGTGCCCCTTCCCTCCTGTTTCCTTAATTATGTATTGTATCACCTGCTCTTCTTTGTGAACATACGCACACTACACATGTATACATATGCACGATGCCACTTTAGTGTGTAGTGGGAAGTAGTTAATGATCCTACCTCATGGGATGTGAAGTTCAGAATGTAACACTCTTAGCCAGAACTGGCCCAGATCCGTACTCAATCACTATACTACTATTGCTGTAATCACTATAGTAAGATTGGTAAGAGAAGTGACTGAAGATTGTTCTTTTTCATCACTGAAAAACACATTTGCTAAGTTCCTTAGGTATATGAGTAGTGAGTGGGAGTTCAAAGATTTTAAGGAATGGATTGTTTACCTTCTCAAGCAAAACTTGGGACATTGGGTAAAACAGCAGTTTTCAATATTTTGTACTGGGAAAATATGTTGATTGTATCGAACTGACCACCTGGTAGATGAAACACAACGTATAGGTGCACTTAGCTCTTCTCTGTAAAACAAATAGAAAATAGAAAGGCTATTACAAACGGACCCACGAAGGGGTGACTGGGAACTCACTGTGAATTTTTCAAAGCCTCCAACACTTTGAGTACTAAACAGAAACCCAGCAAATGTTTTGAGAGAATTCTCATAAGCTTAGATGTCAGGAGGGTGTGTGTCCTGTGTCTCCAGAGCATTTCGTTGTAGGATAAACAGTACTTGCTGTTCTTGTTTTACATGTAAAGCTCTTCCCAAGATAGCTGCCTGGCTGGCTTCCTCACCTTGCCTGTCACTCTCTGCTCTTTAATCCTGCTTTATTTTTCTTCTTCACACATACCAGCACTTGACATACTACATATTTATTTATTTTATGCCTTTCTCCCTTTGCTAAGCTCCTAGAGCAGGGACGTTGTCCATGTCGTTCACTGCTCTGCTCTCCAGGGCCTGGAACAATACTCGGTACAGAGGAGGCCCTCCGTAAACATTCACCGAACATTCTTTAAGTCAGTGAATTCAAACATGTTACCATCTGCAGAATGGTGTCTTTAAGTCAGTGAATTCAAACATGTTACCATCTGCAGAATGGTGAAGTGGGTAGGAGCCCAAACTCAGGGCTGGGCAGCCTTGGCTTGCTGCTGGGGGTATCACTTGGGCAGGTCTCTGTACCTCTTTGTACCTGATATTTCCTTACAGGTGGGGGTGGTAATGGTACCTGCCTCCTGGCATTTTTTTTGTGGATTAAGTGAATTAAAAATGAAGCATTCAGAATAGATCCCTGCTCATAATATTTACCATAATAGCAACACATGTCCCTATGACTGTTAACTATTACTACCCTTCCTTCCTGTTTGAATTTGTGGCTAGAATTAAAAACAGAAGCTCAAAAAAAAAATTAATTAAAATAAATTTAAAAAAAAACAAAGCTCAGATGACACAGAAATCTTCTTTCAAAGAACCTTAAACATTCTTTTCCCTTTACGACTTTAATGCAGGTTCTCCACATACGACTCTACCTGCCAAATTGCACAAGAGATTGCCGAGAAAATCCAACAGCAAAATCAGTATGAAAGAAATGGTGAAAATACAATCAGGGTAAGACCAGGGGAAAATTAGTACCTGAAATGATTTGTTTGAGCTCTGAGGTCTGAAAACCCTCCTACTGCTGAGGCTGTGTGTGTGTGTGTGTGTGTGTGTATGTATATGTATAAAATGGACTCCAAACTTACATGTGTGGAATTGATATTACAACCAATCAGTTAATCGTTATAACTGAGACTAAGTGAAGCATGACACCTGTTTAATTTCTCCTCCATAACCAAAGTTTCTAACAATTTCATAGTCTGGGTCAAACCCTAGACAGTAAATCTTCCAGACTTTGCAGAACAAGAGGTGACATCTTCACCTCTTGGAGTAACTGTTCTTGCCAAAAGGATCGTGGCCTTTTTTTTGCATTTTACATGGAAAAATGTAAATAGTTTGCAGGCTGTACAAAAACAGTGGCAGGATTTAGCTAGGAAATCTATTTTTTAGACACTCAGGAGTTCATACTAGCACCTTTGATTTGAGTCCAGGACACAAGTTTCTTTCTAAACTTCCCCACTCAAATTCATATTTTTCCTTTCCAGCAGTCAGAACTTTGGTTTCCAAAAACAGTGATATCTTTTTGTTCATTTGATCTACCATATAGTTTACAGAAAACAGTTTCAGAATTACTGCGCAGGTGCCACCACAATCACTAAGTCTGAATTTGTCTTATTTTTTTTAAGAACTAGTATCCCACTAATAATACTGAGGTTATTCTGTTCTAAAGTTATTAGAATGGATTCCTTTTTTGTTTTCCTTTTTTATGCTATCCTTAGCATCTGTTTATATTCTTTTTTTTTTTTTGCAATCTTTAACCCCCATACTTATCCGCCTCCCCCCCCGCCCCAACGTGGTAACCACCAGTTTATGCTCTATGGTTAAGAGTCTATTTCTTGGTTTGTCTCTCTCTCTGTTTTCCCCTTTGTTTCTTTGTTTTCCCTTTGTTGGTTTATTTCTTAATTCCACATAAGAGTAAAATCATGTGGTATTTGTCTTTCTCTGACTTATCTTACTTAGCATTAAACTCTTTAGCTCCATTTATGTTGCTGCAAATAGCAAGATTTAATTCTTTTTATGGCTGAATAATATTCCATTGTGTATGTGTATTCTGTTGTGTGTGTGTATACATATATTCTTATATATGTATACACACACACACTTTTTCATCCACTCATCAAGTGATGGACACTGGGGCTGCTTCCATATCTTGGCTATTGTAGATAATGCCGCAGTAAACATAAGGGTACATGTATCCCCTTGAATTAGTATTCTTTTATTCTTTGGGTAAATACCCAGTAGTTTGATTACTAGATTGTAGAGTAGCTCTATTTTTAACTTACTGAGGACCTGCCTCACTGTTTTCCACAGTGGCTACACCTGTTTGCATTCCGACCAATGTGCAAGAGGGTTCCCCTTTCTCCACATCCTCGCCGACACTTGTTTCTTGTGTTGTTGATTTTATACATTCTGACAGGTGTGAGGTGACATCTCGTTGTGGTTTTGATTTGTATTTCCCTGATGCTGAGTAATGTCGAGCATCTTTTCACGTGTCTGTTGGCCATGTGGATGTCTTCTTTGGAGAAATGTCTGTTCCTGTCTTCTGCCCGGTTTTAAATTGGATTACTTGGTTTTGGGGTGTTGAGTTGAATCAGTTCTTTAGATATTTTGCATATTAAGAGTTTATCAGATATGTCATTTGCAAATGTCTTCTCCCATTCAGTAGATTGCCTTTTTGCGTTGTTGGTTGTTTCCTTTGCCGTGCTGAAGCTTTTTGTTTTGATGAAGTCCCAGTAGTTTATTTTTTATTTATTCACCTTGCCTCAGGAAATATATTTAGAAAGAAGTTGCTTGGGCCAATATTTCCTGCTCTCTTGTAGGATTTTTATGATTTTAGGTCTCACATTTAAGTCTTTAATCTGGGATCCCTGGGTGGCACAGCGGTTTAGCGCCTGCCTTTGGCCCAGGGCGCGATTCTGGAGACCCAGGATCGAATCCCACGTCGGGCTCCCTGCATGGAGCCTGCTTCTCCCTCTGCCTATGTCTCTACCTCTCTCTCTCTCTCTCTGTGTGACTATCATAAATAAATAAAATTAAAAAAAAGACCTATTAAAAAAATAAGTCTTTAATCCACTTTCAGTTTATTTTTGTGTACGGTGTAAGAGAATGGTCCAATTTCATTCTTATGTGCATGGCTGTCCAGTTTTCTAACACCATTTGTTGAAAGACTTTCTTTTTCCCACTGAATACCCTTTCCTGCTTTTTTAGATTAATTGGTCATATAATTGTGGGTTTATTATATTAATAGTACTCCTTATATGCAATCATTTTCATGAATTTCTCGTTTATTCTTCCTGTGTGTTTTTGTTTTTGTTTTTGTTTTTTTTGCAGAAATAAGCATCTGTGTATTTGTGTGTGTTCTCATTTCTCTTCCTTTTACATAAAAGATACCCTTTGGTATCTTGCTCTTTTTATTTAATACTACATTGTAGTGAACCCTCCATATTAATTCACTGAGATCTTTGCTGTTCTTTAGGGCTATATAGTACTCTATCACACAGATATGCTGTTGTCCCATTTAACCCATCTAAGGATGGGCATTTGGATGGTTTCTACTATTGTGCTGTTATGAATAATGCTGCAATAAATCCCTTTATGCTTCCTCCCCCCCTTATATTTGTGGAGATGTCTTTTAAGGGTGAATTCTCAGAACCAGAATGTATGTGATTATTTTCACCCGTAGCCAAATGCCCCTCCATGGAGGTGCTTGCCTTTGGCACCCTGATCAGCAGTGCACGAATTTCTGTTTCTTCACAGGCTGACCAACAGAGGGTGTTGTCATCTTCTTAGTCGTTGCCAGTCAGCTAAGTGAGACATGGTGCCTCAGCGTAGCTTCACATTTGCATTTTTCATACATGAATCGGGAAGTATGTTTTCACATGCTTAAGCGTTATTTATATATATTTTTCTGAGAAGTTCTTGTCTCTTGCCCATTTTTTTATTGGATTGTTGGTCTTTTTAGTCTTTAAAAGAATTCCTTATATAATGTGGAGATTAGTTTTTGGTGACATACTGTAATTTATTTTCTTTATCATTTGTGGTTTGGCTTTGCTTATGGTATCATCTGCCATGTGAAAGTTTTGGTTTTTTTAAACAGTTGGTGAGCGATCTTTAATTGCTTCTGTATTTTTACTCATAACTTTTGCCATTTCTAGGATGTAAGGGAACGTATTCCTGTTTTCTTCTAATAAATGTATGGTTCACTTTTCATGTTTACATCTCTGATTCATTTAACTGGTATCATTTTCTTAGATAGCTAGATTATTTCTAATTATGAGTTTTCAGTGTGGTTAAATTACTGCCCCTGTGAGAATAAGTTTCTCAGTGTAGACTTTCTGGATTTAGGTTGTATGAAATTTTAAGCTTCTTGAACATACAATTCTGTACCAATTCTGATTATCTTTTAAAAATCATTTTCATTTCATTCAAATCCTTAGGTAAAAGTATACAATAGTTTATTGTGCATTTTTAAAATTACTTATGCCACCGAACATATTTTCATATATTTATTGGATACTTGTATTTCTTCCTTTGTGAATTGCCAGTGTATGTCCGTAACCTAACCTGTTATTTCTTAATCTCAGTGTTCTTTGTATGTATGTTGGCTATATTAAAGCTTGATCTGGCATATTTGGTACCAATACATTTTCTCTTAAATTGGCTTTTGATTTTATAAATGACATTTTCTTTTGATATGTAATTGTTTTTAAACACTGTTTGATATTTTCAGTATTTTTATTTGTGGTCTTTTCTTCTAGAAAGAGGGGAGACAATTCTGACAAAGATCTCTCATACCCAGAGATTATGTGAAATATTTTATCTAATCATCTAAATTTTCTTCAATCTTTCCTTCAGTTTTTCCTTTATTTTTAAACATGTATCTTTAAAATATTTGAAGTTTTATTTCAGTGTGTTGTGGGCATTTAATTTTACTTTTTCCCCCCTCTTTGCTAAATTATTCCTTACCTTACTGCCCAGGCTATGAAATATACTGTATTTCATTCACAGACTTTTTACGCAGCTGCACTCTTGCTGGACCTTCTGTTCTGTTGCACTAATGAAGCTTTCGCCAACTCCCAGCATTATACTCTTGTAGTTTTTATAAAGACTTAGTATCTGATTGTTTAAATCCCCCATTATCATATATATTCCTTGTCTTTCTATTTCCCTTTATCCATGTTCTTGAATAATTTTGCATAGCTTCATAGCTTCACTTTTGTGCTGTGCCTCAATTACCACCTGTTTTCCAATAAAAGAACTCCAGATGAGACTTTGAATAGATGTGTGGCTTATTTATAGGTTAAATTAGGGGACATTTACGTTTTTACAGTATTAAATGTTTCCTTCTACTCATTCCTTCATTAGTTATTTACTGCACATTCCCTGTGTGCCAGGCACTGTGCTAGATATTTTTTAGATTTTCCCGACATTGTTAATGATGTTTAAAAATAATAACTAAAAAAAAATTCTCCCTACCTATTACCTAAATTTAGAAACTCCTTTGATTTTTTTTTTTCCATTATGTGGTTGATAACGTACTGACTTCTTTTCCTGTTTCTAGTAATCTGTCAGGGGCTTCATTTAACGTTCCCAAAAAATAGATTACTCCATTTGCAAATAATGATGATTTCCTCTCCTTTCCGGCTCTTGTCTTTCACTTGTCTTAACTGCGTTGGTTAGAACTTCTAGACCAAAGTTGAATCATATTGTAGTTAAAGCAGCTTTCTTGGTTTCTGTTTTGTTTTTAATTAATTCCCCCTATGCTGCATTAATCGTTAACACTGTCAGCTTTATTATTAGATTTTCTAACATCAAACTGTTCGTAAATTACTAGGATAAATTCTGCTTGGTGATAGTATATATATTGTCATCTTAACATAATTCTGAATTTGCTTTGCTAATATTTTTAAAAGACTTTTATGTTTTATAATCCCCATGGGAGATTGGCATGTGGTTTCTTTTTCCCCCCAATATCTCTGTTAGTGCCTGGTACCAGGGTTGTGTTAGCTTAAAATATGAAGTTGGCTTTCCATCTTTTTCTGTGCTTTGGAAGGTTTCTGTTAAATTATGATAATGGAACACTTTTCCTGATTATAAAAGTAATCATTTTCTTATAAAATATTTTTAAAATCCCACTACTCAGAGATAACTGCCCTTGGCATTTTCAAGTATTTCATTCCTAGATTGATTTTTCTCAGTGCGGGTGATATTTCATTTTATGACTTGATTTCTTTTTAAATAAATTATGATGGCTCTCTTACTGTGTTAACAAGTTGAGATTTCAATCATACTTTTTAATGGCTACATTCTCTTTCATCTCTTGAATGCTTTTGAGCTTTAATTTCATAGACCTTTTAGGTTTGATGTGTATCTGTGTGTGTGCGTGCATGTGCATGCGTGTGTTGTGCTTTTTTTGTTTGTTTGTTTTACTCTTTACTTCTTGAATGAGAGGAGATCTGCTTTCCTTGGTATTTCCTCATAAACATTGTGGGTGGTTTTTCCGTGGTTCCCAGAGGTATTAGAATAGTTAAGGTTAGACTTTTCTTGGCTGCTGATACCTTTGAGGGTTGCTTGATGTGTGCAGCCCTGGGCCAACCTCTGGTGTCCTGCTGTTTTTTTTTCCTTAGTGGGACCGCTAATCTAGGGAGGGAGCCCCCACTTCTACTGCAGCTTTGTAATTGCTTTGAACAAGGTAGCAAATGAAATCTGTAACAGTCTTGTTTTTTTAAACATTATCTCTGATTTCACCCATGGCTGACTATATTTAATTTACATGGGTAGCTTTATTTTTCATATTTCTTAATATCTGAGAGCCCCTCTGCCCACCCTCCTCCATACTTGAGAGTAGCACTCACAAACCAAAATTTCCTCTGGGTCTGCAGAATGATTGAGAAAATCCACATGCTGTTGGAAAAAATAGTCACGTGTGGTTAACATTGCATAAGAAGAACACACGGCTATAAAATGTTTAAATGGGTTTTAAGCATACCAGCATATTTAGGGAAGACTGGCCAGGATGACAGTGGGACTTGCCATCTTGTCATTTGAAGCAAAGTTGAGGGAACTGTGGGATTTTTGCTGGGGAATGAAGGCTAGGGAACCCAATTTCCCGTGTGACTCCAAGGTGGACAAAGAGGATCCAAGGGTAGATGCTTAGAGCACAGAATTCAGACTGCAAGGACCAAGTGGCAGTTTCCAATCACTATCTATGGAGGTGTGAACTGGTCACACCTGTGACCTGCAGCTGTGACTGGTCACATTGGAGAGTGGGTACGAGCATCAGGTGGGTGGCTGGACAAAAATTTAGATACCTTACAACCCCAAGGGTATCGTTGGGAGGTTACGCATCTCTGCCAGCTTGCCCTTGCAGGAACCACAGTTATGTTTACATATTTGTAGGAGATCCTGCACCTCTGGACCAGCATACTTAGGATGTGTTCTTTTCTTTCCAGCTTACCGTGACAATCAGAACTTTGTTGCAGAATCTGAAGGAAAAGATCGCCCTTTTGAAGGACTTATTGCTAAATGCTGTGTCAACACATCAGATGTATCCATGTAAACATTTCCACCTCTTTTCTAGAGTGGGAGGAAAAGCAGTCTTATTTTAAGAAAGGAAGGAATCTGGGCCACCCAGATTTTTCCACAGCTTGAGGAAGACCTGGTTTCCAAAATATTGCCTATCCTCTTGATTTCTATTTTAAGTGTCTGTTACATGTTTTACAGTGAATATGCTGGCGGAGCAAGACACACTGAAGGCATTAATTTATTTGAGTGTTATTTGGGCATGACCTTTATGGTGTAGGAAGTGAGTGCTTTCTGCCAGTGGTGTGTTTGCATCAAGGTTTGTATGCCCACCTGTCTAGTCTCCTGAAGATGGTGAGCCACAGCTCCTGCAGGAGACAATCATGGTTATCCTGAGCTGTGATAATGCTAGAGTGTCCAGAGTTTTGAGTGATCCATTTTCTTTTCTGAGAGGCCAATGCCAGTAGAAGTCATATATCTTTGGGATTTTCCCCCCCTCTATTTATGTAGATTATTGAGATGGGACTCCTTTGCCTTCCTATTCTTTGAGAAGCACAGATACTGCCCCAGGTTTGAGAGTTTGGGGGTATGGGGTAGGCAGGGAGCACTTGCTTAAAGCAAGTTGTGCCACCATCTCAACTGCCTACCAATGCTATTAAGTATTGAAATTTTTTTTAGAAGTTCATAATTTGATCCATTTAGGAAAAAACCAGTTCTGTAAAGCCGAGTTTATATTGGTTTGAAAAATGGCCTCAAACTGCTTCCCCCCTCATCATTTCTTCAAATGATCAGTTCATACCCAAAAGCCAGATTCGAGTGTCTCAGGAAATGGTTTTTACATGGGAAAATGTAAGAATATAGACACAATAATTGAAAATGTTTTAACAATTATTTTCTTACGAGTGTAACCCCTTTATGCTACCAGGGAGGTTCATTTAGATTAATTGCATGATTTTCCAAATATCCAGTTACTCACATGCTAAGGTTTCAAGTAAAAGTTTAATTTCAACAAACAATGGGGGCTTTATTTTTAACACAACTGGAATATTCTGATATCTCCATCTGGTATAATTTATACTACACATATATTAGATATATACGTGTGTGTATATATATTTTTAAAGGTTTATTTATTATTTGAAAGAGAGGGAGAAAAAGTGGAAGCACAAGCGAAGGGTGGAGGGGGTGGGAAGGAGATGGTGGTGGTGGTGACAGGGACAGAAAGAGAGGGAGCAGACTCCCCTGCTGAACAGAGAGCCCAATGTGAGACTTGATACCAGGACCCTGGGACTTGACCTGAGCCGAAGGCTTGCTTAACCAGGTGAGCCATGCTGGTGCCCCATGCACATTATTATAAAAAGGGTTTTAACTTATCAAGATCAGCAAGTCCTACTATGTAGACCTCAAGTGGTTTCCAATTGGCCCAACTGCACTTGAGGTCCAGATAGACACACTCATTTTCTTGTTACCTAAAGCACATATGTAAGGAAGGTAACTAAATAGTCCTTTCAGGATGTAATATTAACAACTGTGTATTTGCTAACCTTCCATTAAGGTAACATGATTATTCATCTTATAATATTTATGTGTTAAACTAGAGGGTAAAAAGGAAACAAATTAAGAACTCTTACTTTTTTCTATTGGTAACTTCTGCTCGTTATTAGTTACAGAGGAGCATGTGGCAGTAATAATTGACTTTGTTCTGAATGCTTTCAGCCTGACCATCTTTTGAAATCTCACAGACTTTGGTTTTGTGGTCATCTCAGAATTTGCTGAATGAAGCACGAAAAATATATAAAAATATTTAAAAGTATTGAACAGAGTTATTAAACACATTATGAAAATATTTAAGGACATTACTGTGGATAATGTAGAATTTTGTAGGATAAAGCAGAAACTCAGCTGGACGATAACAGCATTCTTTAAACTCTTAAGTCTTTTTTTCAAACAATTGGGTCTTTCTACTAGAAGTGCAACCCATGCTAAGGATGGAATTTCTGGTCACCCGCCCCAAGGGGGCGCTCAATACCTCTGCGTTTTCAGGGAGACCATTTCTTTTGATGGAATGGAAAGGAGGTAGTTTCTCCATTATGAAGCCTCTTTTTAATTCCCTTGACCTTCTCCTACCCAACTATTTTACATAATTCTATGGCAGTTATCCTCCGGATTTATCCTCTCTTGTATTTATCCTCTCTGTATCAGAGAGCTATTTGCGTTGATGGTTCCTTATTTTCTTTACAAAAAAAGGTATTGAGGCCAGGTCAACCTTTGCACCCCAAGTCACAGATGGAGCTGGAAAAAGAATCCAGCATCCCAGCAGAGGAGTATTTTACACAGAGAGGAATCCGAGGGCTGGAGTAACTTGCCCCAGACTCCACAGCTGGGAAATGGTAGAGCTTGGACACAGAGTCAGGGCTGTCTGGCCCCGAAGCCAGTTGTTTAAAAGCTGAATCTTACTTTAGTAGAAATAATACAGTCATCTGTCACCTGGCATGTCTTCAACTAGAATTCCCTAATAATTGGCATGTTACTCTAGAGCCAAGACAAATCCTGTTTATAATGCAAATCCTCAAGACCCTCCTTAATCATCAGAAAGATTAAACACTGTTCACTGTGGTTTATTAGGTATGCTTTATGATGTTGTAATTCTTAGAAAAATTTTTGTCCGTAAATCGCCAACAGAGTGACTGTTTAATCCTTTTTTTTTTTTTTTTTTAAGGCATAACTAATGTTGGGTGACTTTTTTAATGTGAATATTTGAATACCACATTTCCTTACTGTGTTGGGTAGTTGAGAGTTTACGGCACTTTACTCAGTAAATTTATGTATTTGTGCAGTTTTCCAAAGAACACTAGGGATTGCCAGAAAGATAAGTCCTAGGAAAATGCCTCCCAAACAATTAAACTCATGGAGTGAAGGCATAAGATGTTATTGCTCTTTCTTGGAAAAGTATTTTCTCCTGGCAAGAATAAATGTGAAGTTAAAATGAAAGTTCTGTGCTTTTGAATTGGTTAGTTAGCAATTCATAAACCAAAGTCCTGCAGCCAGAGTTTAAAATTGCTGAAAAACATTAATTTCTATTCACCATGTTTCTTGGTGACAGCAGTTGTTAATTGCTTCGCTGGTTGAGCAAAGTTGTGGGCCATGGGAGGCTGCATGTGCAATGTCAGGTAGTAGTAAAATTATTCTTGAATTGGCCTTATGTGAAGCTCATCTTTTTGTTGGGTTCTCAAAGGCAGCACCTTTACTACTTTAAGGAGATTTTTTAAAAATCTCTTTACAAAGGGGTTCAATATAAAAAGATACTTTGGTGTCTTGGGAGATGTCCCATAGAAATGATCTTTAAAACTATAAATAACTTTTCTTCCCCTTTCTCTTTTGCAGGGGGAGAAAAGATAGGTAGACAGGTGGATAGGCAGATGCAGCCATCTGCATTCGGTAACAAACCAAACGAATGCAGATGTTGGGGGGCTAACCAAATAGACTTCAGAGAGAGCCCCTCGTGGCTCCAGTGAAGCTCAAATGGGTTCTCAAGCATGGTACTTATACATGACAGTTTTCATTGGGACTTCGTATGGTGAGGAAGTAGGGACAAGACTGTTGATGTCGGTAGGGATTTTTTGATTTATAGTCTTGCTACATTCTTTCTAGCTTTCCATGCTAAGATCTTTCTTTGTTACCACGGTAGTAAAAGTAGATGGTAGTTTTGCTTGCTGTGGTTTTGTTTTTTTTTTCTTTTTTTTAATTTTTATTTTAGAGAGAGAGCCAGAGAGATCAAAGAGGGAGAAGGAGAAGCAGACTCCCCACTAAGCAGGGAGCCCAATGTGGGGCTCCATCCCAGGACCCTGAGATCATGACCTGAGCTGAAGGCAGATGCATAGCCAACTGAGCCACCCAGGCGCTCCTGCCTGCTGTGGTTTCTTGTTTTGTTTTGTTTTGTTTTCTGAATATCCATACCTGGCACAATGTATAATTAGTAACTTGATGTAAGTCTCCCACCAGCCCCAATTTGTTGGGAAGTATTTCTGCTTCCACGAAGTCCATTGGTATGGTGGGAACAGCACTGACTTTGGAAGCAGACAGACCTGAGATTGAGGACTAGCTCTGCCACTTCTCAAGCAATTTAGCCTTTCTGGACCTTCATTTCATTATCTTGAGTAGGAATTAGAAAAAAAAGTTACATTGCAAGGTTGTTTTAAAAGCTGGAGGAAGTCAATTTAAAGCATCTCACAGGACTAGCCTCTCCTACTGGCAGGTGTTGAATACTTGGTTGCTTTCAACATTTACTAACCTTGGACAAATTACCTAACCTCTTTGTGCCTTGGTGGGGTTTTTTTTTTCCCATCCGGAAAGAGGGATAATAAAAGTATACCTGACCTGCTACTTATTATTTTGTCCCTATTGTAAAGATTCCAGCTAACAGGGAGAATTTACAGATAGTCCTTCTGGAGTTGCTCATCGTGTAAAGAGATTATAGCAAGGCACATAGATAATGTATTAAAATAGGGCTTGCAAAATGAGATCAGTGCTCTGAGGAAGGTAAAGGGTTGGCCTGGTATATAATAAATATTCAGAAGAGTTTGTTAACTTAAAAAAAAAAAAGGATGAGATGCATGTGAGCTAGCAAAGTTTAGCCTCTAGGACCCTCAACTATCTATTTTTTTTTTTTTAAGATTTTATTTATTCATGAGAGAGACAGAGAGGCAGAGACACAGACAGAGGGAGAAGCAGGCTCCCTGCAGGGAGCCCAATGTAGGACTCAATCCCGGGACCCTGGGATTATGAAGGCAGCTGAAGGCAGATGTTTAACCACTGAGCCACCCAGGTGCCCCTTTAAACTGTCTTGTCACAGCTCTTAGGGCACCAAAAAAGAAATCAGTGTATCTGCAAACTTCTTCCTTCTACAGCGTGATTAATTCACAAGCAAGGCTTGCCAAAATTCTTAAGCCTTCTACCAACTAAAGAGAAAATCCAGGAGCTGGAATGGGGAGTGGGGCATCCTGTGGGACCAGCAGTATCTTCCTTCCACTTCCTCATAGATTCCCAGGGCTTGTCAAGTTTGAGCAGGGAAGCTGGCCTGAAGCGCACTGGTAGCAAGTTACTGGTAATATGAAATCAGCATCCCATTTCATGTACAACCTTACATCCCTATCACTTGGCTTTATATGTAAAGCCAGCCATCAGTCCACATACACGTAGTAGGATCCTTGCTTAGATGATTCTACGATCTCTTGTTAGGAACAACTCCTCAAATGATGAGTGTGCTGGGCAGAAGGGCTGTTAATCTGTGATTTCTCCTTTTGCTCCTCTCCCCCCATCTCCTATACCACATCCTCCCAGTAGATTAAAATACAAATCAAACAAGGAGGAGGGCGTTCCTAATTGGTTAATTTTCCAGTTTTCCCAGATTAGCAGGGCGTCTCTGGGAAAATTCTGTGTTGGTATTACTGGTTCTGATGTTGATTTTAACAGGATGCTGTGCAGAGGCCAAGTGGATAGTCCTGGGAGCCCCAGGGTGCAGAAGCCCCCTGAAGGTTTGGGGGTCAATGCCAGCTCGTCTTGGTGGGAAAGCCCTGACTTGAAGCAGACAGAGCTGGGCTCCAGCCTGATGTTGTCAGTAATCAGCCAGGTGACAGCCACACTGGGCCATGCTCCTGGTGGCGAGAACCAGGGGAACCCTACCTGGCTCTGGGGAACACTAAGGATTCATGTAGCAGTAACTGTGATTCTGTTCTTCAGCTCTAACCTACAAAACACAATCACCAAGCTTTACCGCTCTTGAAACTGATGTTATTTAATAAAGTCTATCCTCAGGAGCCTTTAATCCTGTAACTGGCGTCTGTTAAATTTGAGCACCTGTCTTTCCCTGTTGCTATTATAAAAGCACCTTCTACCTATATGCTTATGATTGGTTTTGGCCAGCGCCTCGCCTCTCTCTCTACTTCATCCCCACCATCTCCACCTCTTTCAGGGTTCACAGTGTGGATGGTGGGCACCTGTCATCCCAGGCTTTCCTAGGCTTGCGTAACTAGGTGTGCATGTAGATATAAATTTCATTTTGACTACATAAAGGGGTCACACCATCCATTTGGTTTTGAAACTTGTGATTTTATTAATTAGCATTATGATAGGCACACCATACAAAACACCTGAAAAGTAAGGGTCCCTCACACCCCAAATCCCCAATGCTCCCTCCTTAGTGGCAGTTGTTTCGTATCCTTCCAGATATGTTCTGTGTATACATACAAACATACGTGTGTCCAGCTGAGTGTTTTTTAAATGCAGTGGGAGCACACCATTCACTGTTTAGCTCTTGGCTGCTTTTTCTTTTATTTCATTTTAACACTATGTTTTAGAAATGATATCCTATCAGATAATCCACGTCAAGTACTTAGTAAGTGCTCGGGTATGTTAATTATTATCGCCGGTCCATTAAGAGTGTTGCCACTCTTTTTTCTCCTTTTTTTTTTCTTTTAGGCTGCAAAACATTTCCACTGTGGAGTTGTGCTAATTCTTATTTGGTGGACATCAGGATGTTTTTGCTATTTGGCTGTAGTGAACATGTCTGTTCCTAAGCCTTGGTGTAGATGTGTGATGTATCTGCAGGACAAGGACCTGTTGTAAGATTGTGCTTTCTAAATTTTGCCATTTAGAAGGCAGTCTGGCAATTGGCTGAGCTTGTTTTTGTCACAGAGTGCCTGCTTCCTCTACCCTTTCCAGAACTTCCTGGTCACACTTCCTAATCTGATACATGAAGGGGATAGTATGTTTCTGTTTGCATTTCTTTTACTAATGTAAAAACTGAATGTTTTTCCATTATTATTAGGGGTTCTTTTTTCTGTGCTCTGTAATGTTTTTGCCTCTTTCTTTTCATTTGTCACTATTAATTTGTCATATATATATTCATTTTGCTGATACTTAAAAAGTTCTATATAGTCACATTGGTCTTTTCCTTCGTGGTCTATACATTTTCAATTTGATGGGAAAGATTTCTCTTATCCCAAGAATTATAAAAAGTTACCCTTTGTCTTCCCTGATGATACTTTTGTGATTTTATTTTTTTAACCTTTAAATCTCTGAGCCAGTGAAATCTATGCTTAATTGTAAGAATGGATTGTAGTTCAGCTTATGTTTGCTTGGGTGGCTGGACACTGAAAACCACAGGTTGCCAGAGTTGGTGGAATGCAGAACACAGGACTAGGCAAGTTAGTATTGTGATATAACTAATACTTTCCACAAAGTAAAATTCCCATTTTGTCCTGTATAATTCATGCCATAGCTTCTGAGAGCTTCTATTCCCCCCAACCTCCCGACCCATGACCTTCTCTTAGGTAGAAGAAAAACCTTCTGCTCTGTTGACAATTTGCCACTAATGGAAACACATTGATACCTATCCTTTCTATGGCATCCATCAAAAGGCAAATATTTGGACTTTTTTTTGTCCAGATGAAGTACTTCAGCCCCCTCTTTCTTTCTTCCTTCCTTTCTTTCTTTTTTTTTATGATTTTCAAATTTATTTGAGAGAGAGAAAGGAAGGGGCAGAGGGAGAGAGAGAATCTTGAGCAAACTCTTTGTGAGGGCAGAGGCCAACACAGGGCTCAATCTCACGACCCTGAGATCATGACCTGAGTGAAACCCAAGAGCCTGACACTCAACTAACTGAGCCACCCACGCACCCAGCCCGCTGTTTCTTAGCTGCAGTGGCTAGTTTATGGTTACCAAGAGGGCTTTGGGAAGAGCATGGCATTCTGGAATGTTGAGACAATCTATTGACTTATTTTAATATCTGAAGCCACTGACCCTGCTAAACTACATTGGTTTGGGGATTTGTGATTTTATTAACTACTGTCTGTTACTGGAGAACTTTTTTTTTTTTTTTAATTTTTATTTATTTATGATAGTCACAGAGAGAGAGAGAGAGAGGCAGAGACATAGGCAGAAGCAGGCTCCATGCACCGGGAGCCCGACGTGGGATTTGATCCCGGGTCTCCAGGATCGCGCCCTGGGCCAAAGGCAGGCGCCAAACTGCTGCACCACCCAGGGATCCCTGGAGAACTTTTTTAATGGATTTTTAAAAATTATTATTATTTTACTTGCAAGCTAGCTCTTTCTATTCACAATTAGCACCAGAAATTGTAGATCCCCAGGCCATGGTCCCCTGCCTCCTCCAGGAAATGGTGATGCTCCTACTTGATTTTGCCAATTTCTTGGAAATATTTTTGGGCCTACATACAGTGTTTCATGCCATCTCTTAAATAGAGAAGTGTCTCTGAATTTAAAGTAGGAGCCAAATAAATAAATAAATAAATAAATAAATAAATAAATAAATAAATAAAGTAGGAGTCTCACTAACATCTTACCGTTACCAGAACTAGGACTGTGCCCCGGGTGACTACGTTACCAGAGTTTCATGTCCAATAAAACAAAAGCCATCTAATAAAAACTCAAAGCCAGATAAAATCCACTGTGCTGAGGTGGCTTATTTCTGTACTTACTCTCTTGTGTCTTGTGTCAGAGATGTTCTTTCAGAAGTGTTGGTTAGCTTTCTCCACTTTTTTTTTTTAAGATTTTATTTTTTTATTTGAGAGAGAACAAGCAAGGGAAAGGCAGAGGGAGAAACAGGAGAAGCAGACTCCTCGCTGAGCATGGAGCCTGATTCAAGGCTCAATCCCAGGACCCTGGGATCATGACCTGAGCTGAAGGCAGACACTCAACCAACAGATTCACCCAGGCTCCTATCCCCTTGTTCTTTCATGGCAGAAATTTTCTCCCTGAACATTTTATTTTGTTTTTAAACATGCAAGCACGCACACACATTCCCTAAGCCTAGAAGAACTTGCTTAGCTTGCTTCAAGGAAGCTAGTATAAAAAAAAAACTGGATTTAGCCCAGATTTATTTCTTTGCCATAACTCATGAATTGTGCTGGAAAAGGTGTTAGAAATAATCTATTATCTGGTATTGCATCTGAGGAAACAGATCGAAAAAGGTGGTTCAAGGTCATAAATAGTGGTCAAAACAAGACTTTCGGCTTCAGACTCCTGGTTTCACTGCTTACTAGAATAACACATTGAAATCCGATTCTTTTTTTGTAATTGTCTTTAAATATCATGCCGTGTATTTAAATATTGAGCTGATGGGAGCTGCTTTTAGATCAAATGTGTCGCACAGAGTAGCACTTTGCAGGATCTATTCCCAGTGTGTTAATAGGAAGAAAGAAGGCAGCATAGAAAACCTCTTTCCTTTTTTTTTTTTTTTTTAAAGATTTTATTTATTTATTCATAGAGACACAGCTAGAGAGAGAGAGGCAGAGACACAGGCAGAGGGAGAAGCAGGCACCATGCAGGGAGCCCGATGTGGGACTCGATCCCGGGTCTCCAGGATCACGCCCTGGGCTGCAGGCGGCGTTAAACCGCTGCGCCACTGGGGCTGCCCAACCTCTTTCCTTTTTTTACAGAGTATCTTAGGGTACTCCTGTCTAGGAGAACACCCTTGAACACTGCCTCCTAGAACTTAAAACCTGAGGACTCCCTGAGTCAGATGGCTCTGCTGATAGGAATAATCATTTCAGTGTTGGTCGCTGGGAGGAAGATAATTTCTACCTCCTGTATTTCTCAGTGGTTGAGTCTGTCAAGGTCATTGAGTTGGAAGATCTGTGATGTCGAAGGTCAGAGCAGGAGCAGAAGCAGAACAGCTGAGATCTCTTCTGGCCAATATTGCTTAGTGTCTGTACTGGGTCATAGCTGGCTGGGAGAGCTCACTGCATAACAGAATAGGTAAACTGAGGTAATCCAGCCACTGTTGGGACCTTAACTAGCTGCCTGCAGCACACAGCTTGAAGGAGACCGAAGACAGAACCTCCTGGATGAACTCGTAACTCGAGAGAGACTGCTTGTGGCATCTTTTAAGAACGAGGGTGCAGAACCGGATCTCATCAGGTAGGGCCTTTTCATTTACAGGGATTATGTGGTGGGTGAAGATGTGTTTGCAGAGATTACAGATTTGTTTCCTGAATGGTCTAACTCAACTAGTAAAATAGATCCAGCTCATTTATAGTGTTTGACTATCATTTTCTTTCAACTTAGTGTTTTTTAATTTTCGAGATTTAGGAAATCGGGTGTGTTGAGCTGCATCTCATCTTGAGGGGTGAATGTTTGGGGAGAGTACAGACAAAATCAGCAAATCTCCTTTGCATCCTTGAGTTGCTTTCTGCTATCTTAGCTGTCTTTTAAACTCCTGAAGCCAGGTACTCATCTGTGTGGGGACATTAGGTGTTTTTTTTTTTGTTTTTTTTTTTCCCCCCCACTGGCACTTTGGAAAAGTGTGTCCTAGTAAGATGTGTCATCCATGGCTCATGAAGGTAGGGGAATGGGGCAGGATTCTTGCTCCTGCTGTGCCCCTGAGTGATTCACAGGCCATGCAGTTGATTGCTGTTCTGCACCAAGCTCTGTTGGAAGGCCCGGAGAAGTGGTCCGGCGTTCCAGGGTTGGGGTTAACAAACCCTGTATGGTTACATCTTTAGAACTGGCCTCCCCCTGCTTCCAGAACTCCTGTAAGGTCATCGTGGGAACCATCACAGAAGGACAGGACTTTAGGGTAGAAACTCACTTCTCTCCTTCTTCCCCACGGGGTCTGATGCTTTCACTCTGGAGAGGAGCTTGTTTCTGCTGAGTTCTTGGTCAGGAATAACATGGCTTTTCCCCAAGAGCAATGGTTTTTGACCTTTGGCCACATATTGCCAGGCCCCACCTCAAACAATTAAATGGGGGAAAGGGGGGTGCATGGAGGATCCCAGGTGAGTCTGGTAGGCAGCCAGGATTGCAGACCATTGCCCTGGGGCAAGGATGCAGCAGTTTCCTTTGGGCCCCAGACTTCTCAGGAGCATGTGATCCTGGGTTTTTGTGTTTTTATTTTTTTTAAGATTTTATTTATTTATTCATGAGAGGCATAGAGAGAGGGGCAGAGACACAGGCAGAGGGAGAAGCTGGCTTCCTGCTGAGAAACCAACATGGGACTGGATCCCAGGACCCCAGGATCACACCCTGAGCCAAAGGCAGATGCTCAACCACTGAGCCACCCAGGTGCCCCTGATCCTGGGTTTTTAGAAAGAGATTATGAAAGATAGGAAGCTAAATGAAATCTTAAGTCGTTTCAATGGAGAAGTAAAGCCAGGGAGGGAGGAGTTGTGTCCCAGGCAGGGTTTGTAAGAAGCCTGGGGTTGGGGTGGCTGTCTCTCTGCCCGTGTGTGGTGGATGAAGGTGGTGGTCCAGAGCTGGTGACATGGAGCACATGAGCAAGGAAATCTGTAGTGTAGAGTTGGTGCCACCTGTCAGGAAGGGCCTTTACCCGGAAGGAAGAGATCTTTATAGTCCAGACAGTGAACAGAGGCACAGTCAGGTGGCAGAGCCAAGTGGAGAGGCAGTAGGGAGGGGGGTGCATCTACATACCTCTGCTTTGTGGTCATGGAGGTGGTGACAGTGATGGACAGTAATAGTTACCTACCCCATTCCCGACAAGAGTATGTCATGTGCCCAGCTCTGCTTAGTGCTCTACATGGTGTCATTTACAAAAGCTGAAGAGGCTACTTTATGTGCGAGGTCTTTGTAGGTTTTGTGGGTATTTTAGTCCCCTCTTGCTTGTTACTTGTCTTCTCTCCTGTGATCATCTCCATATCCTTGTTATTTAAAATGTAACCTGTGCACAAGCGTCATTGCCACCTGGGAGTGTGTTAGAGGTGTGTTAGAAGTCCAAGTTAGATTCTTGGACCCTGCCCCCAAACCTCCTGAATCTGTTTTTGTTTTTTAAGACTTTTATTTATTTATTCATGAGAGACAGAAAGGGGCAGAGACACAGGCAGACGGAGAAGCAGGCTCCCTGCGGGGAACCTGATGCAGGAGTCGATCCTAGGACCCCAGGATCATGACCTGAGCCAAAGGCAGACGTTCAACCACTGAGCCACCCAGGCGTCTCTGAATCTGCATTAAAAAAAAATAATAATAGGGATCCCTGGGTGGCGCAGCGGTTTAGCGCCTGCCTTTGGCCCAGGGCGCGATCCTGGAGACCCAGGATCAAATCCCACGTCAGGCTCCCGGTGCATGGAGCCTGCTTCTCCCTCTGCCTGTGTCTCTGCCTCTCTCTCTCTCACTGTGTGCCTATCATAAATAAATAAAAATTAAAAAAATAAACTAATTAAAAAAATAATAATAATAATAAATTAAAAAAATAAAAAAATAAAAATTATTTTTAATAGGCTTGAACTCAGGACAGTGATGTTGAGTCATGTGTTCTACCCACTGAGCCAGCCACGTGCCCCTGAATCTGCATTTTAACAAGATCTCTGGGTGATCTGAATGTACCTTACCATTTGAGAAACAACGGCTCTATATCCTCTGTTCCTAACAGCAGCACTTCGTATCAGAGTCACACAAGAGGCTTATAAATAAAAAGTAAAAAAAGAGGCTTACAGGTGTCAGGATCATGTACTTGCGGGGTTGAGTTAGTAGTCTGGCCAACAATAGGTTTTTGGGTGTTTTTTTTTTTTTTAAGACTTTTTTTTTTTTTCTTTTCATGAGAGGCACAGAGAGAGGCACAGACACAGGCAGAGGGAGAAGCAGGCTCCCTGTGGGGACCCCGATGTGGGACTCGATCCCAGGACCCCAATATCATGACTTGAGCCAAAGGCAGATGCTCAACCACTGAGCCACACATGTGTCCCTGGGTTGTTCCTTCTGGGGCCATGACGGAGAGTCTGCTGTAGGCCTCTCCTCTGGTTGTTCCTTCTGGGGCCATGACGGAGAGTCTGCTGTAAGCCTCTCCTCTCCTCTCCTTGTAAATGGCTGACTTCATATGGTCATTTCTCTGTGTGTCAGCATCCAAATTCCCTTTCAGGGTGCCAGCCATACTAGATTATGGCTCACCCTATGACCTCATTTTAATCTAATTACCTCTCTAAAGAACCTGTCTCCAGATATCATTGTGTCCTGAGCTGTGTACTAGAGGTCCGCATTTCAGCATCGGAATTTTTGTGGGGACACAGTTCAGCCCAGAACTCAGTCTCGAAATTGCGAGGCTTTACAGACATTCCAGGAGAATCTGATCAATGAGAGAGGATGCATGCTAGATGAGAGCATTCTCAAATACTATGTAGGAAAATCCCTGGGAAATCTGCTTCTGGGCCGTGAAATGGACGCTCCAACGACACTGTTCCCTCAGCTTGGCAGAAATGATAGCATCACTGCAGACTCATCAGGGACAGGAAATAAGTGTATGGTGAGCGAATGAATGAATGTTGAAGTCAATTGCTAGAAGTAGATTGTCTTAGCTTAGAAGTCAGAGTCTCCGGTCTTTGAGTCCACTCACCTGCCCACGTCAGGGTGTTATTTTTGCCCTCTGTACCCCTAACCCCCACACTTGAGGCCTGTCTGGCCCTCCCCAACTTCTCGTACGCTCATAATTCTCTCACTAGCCTTCTGAGGATCTGAATTCAGACGTAGACATAAGGAGTTTGGGTTCACAGCTCAGCTTGCCCTCTTGCCTCTTGACCATCAGAATGCCTAGTCATTTATGATACTGGCCATTAGGGACCTTTCAGCTCAGTCTTTGGAGAAACCTCATTCCCTTCTCTGCCAGCCAGTTCCTCTGGCTCACAAAGCCCTCCTCAGTCCTCCACATGGTCACTTCCTGGTTCTGGGATCCTCTAGCATTTTTTTTCTACTTCTCCAATCTCTAGATTTCCTCCAGCATTTTGTTTACCTCTGTTATTCTTTATGCAAGGTGCGGTGCTTTGTCACTTGGGGGTGTGCTGGGCGGCGGCACATGTCTTTGCCTTAGGTCACGAGCTACAGAAATACATTGGCCAGAAAGCCTTCACAGAACTTAAAAATGTGATCGACACACTCTCTCTGGCAGGATTTGTCATTGAGGCCAGACGGCCACCACAATGTGTTTCTTGTGGCCAACTTGGGGGTTCATCTGCTCACCAGTATCTCAGAGCCCCAGGATAACTGGCAGCCACAGCACAAGACCAGTTTGCCTGATTGATGGGGACTCACGTGGAGCCCCTGCCCCTCCCTCCGCTTCTGATTTCCTTTGTGTGACCCTGGTCCCCTCATGCCCGCTCCCTAACCCTTAGCCTACCCCTCCCGTTCCTCCTCAAATGTGGCCTTATTAAGGAGAGGAGAGTATTGTCAGACCTCAGTTTGGATTAACATTTCCCTTAAACAGACATTAATGTGGCAATCATGCAATTGAATGTGGAGCTGTCATGTGATGGAATCTTCCTTATACCTTGCGGATTACCGATCATTATTCGAAAGCATCAAACCTTGATGTACCACCGCGGTGTAAGCAAGCAATGGTTGGCTAATTAAGGGCATTTGGAAACTTGTTAAAGAAGCCTCTGTGTAACAATGTCTCTTAGAAGATAAGCTGTGACTTATAAAGCAGGGACACAGCTTCTGATTTAAAATCCTGCAGCCCTTTATATCTGAGAGCATTGCTGAGTCTCACAATTAGTTAAATCTTTGTCTGTCAAGAGAGGAAAAAAAAATCCTTGCATAGTCCACTGCTCGGTGAGCATCTCAAAGATTATGTGATTAACTCGGCTGTAGTGGGTGGCTAATTGGCTCAGCTTTAATCCTCACACTACCAACTATATTGAAGATTATAGGAAATAGGAAGTTATTTAGATGTCGAGATGGTAGCTGTGTATCAGGAATGGCATATTAATAAGCAGACTGATTGCTAAAATCAAAATAATAAGGATGATAGTGGAATGTTCACATTTTCTTTGTGAACTTTACATTTGATTCCAGATCTCTCTCTTTGAGGCTGTTAAATAAAAGTATGATACTTCCGGCTTGCATTTCAGGTCAGTGTCACTGTATCCAGAAGCCAAGGTGGGCAAAAGAAAAATCTACATTAAATTTTACATTAAAAGCACCCCATTTTAAGTCACTGAAACTTTTATTTCCAATTAAAGCTTGAGTTATAAGAAGGATGATTTGTATCCGATTATGCCTGGATTTCCTAAAGTGTCATAGGTTTATATCATATGTTGCTTAAAGTTATTAACACATGAGCAATCTACTTTTCTAGAACTAGGAAGTAGCTAAAGAGTGCATACGTGCATAAGTAATATATTCACATGGCTGAGAAATTTAAAAAGCATTTAACAGTATTTGGTGACAAGCCTCCCTCCTGCTCTGTTCCCCACTTCTGGACACAAATATCAATCTTAAAAATCGTTGCCATATCCTTCCAAAGTTCTCTTAGGAATATACCATCAAATGTGAATATGTTTCCTTATTTCCCTCCATCTTTTACACAAATGGTACATACCATTCTACAATACTTTTCGATTACCTAAAGGAATATATATTAGAGAGCTTCCCAAACCGGCAGGTTTTGTCATTTGTTTTCATAGCCTTATAATATTTCATTATATGCATGTGGCATAATTTCTTTAACTAGCTTCCTGTTAACACATGTGTGTATTGTTTCTTGTCTGTTACACATATATTTTATATGAATACATATGTGCTTAATACATAGACTTTTTTTCTACTACAAAAAGATGGTGGTTATACAGAAGGGAGTTCACACATGGGAAAGTCTGCCTCTACATAGGTTCTTACAAGTAGGATGGCTGGATCAGAGGGCATATGACCTTGTAACTCTCATAGAACCAGTGTAGACTTGCACTAGCCATTCGTGTGAGTGCCTGTTTCCATAGTTTGCTCCAGAGACAGTGTTATTAAACTTTGGTTTCCTATTCCAGTCTAATATATGAAGATAGTTATTTCTCTTTTTTCCAATATTTTATTTATGTATTTATGTATTTATGTATTTATTTATTTATTTGAGAGAGAGAGAGAGAGAGAGAGAGAGAGAGAAACGTGAGAGAGAACAAGCACAAGCAGGGGGTTGAGAAGGTAGAGGGAGAAGCAGATGCCCCACTGAGCAGGGAGCCGGATGCAGGGCTCCATCCCAGGACCCTGAGATCATGACCTGAGCTGAAGGCAGATGCTTAACCGACTGAGCCACCCAGGTGCCCATAAAATAGTTATTTCGTAATAGAGTTTTATGCAGTTACTGTATATAATTGTAATGAACATGGGTTATTGGGAAATTCTCCTCTGTTTCTTTTTAGTACTCTCATGATTTTATTTTATAACCTTACTTAATCTACTTGGAATTTAATTTGGTGAAGAGGATGAATCCCACTTTTTTCTTAATTGGCTACCCTATTTTTTTGACTATGTTTTTCATTGAATGATCCATTTTCACAAATTTTGAGATGATGTGCTTTAATATAATACATCTGTGTAGATATGTATTTGGATCTGTTTCTGGACTTTGTGGTGTATTCTAGGGGTCTGTGACCACTCATGTGCTAGCACCTTTCCTTTCGAGGCTTTATTATAAGTTTTAATACATGATTGGGCTTGCCTCCTGTCATTACACTTCTTTTTTAAGAGTTTTGATTTTTTTTAAAAACATGAATTCTAGAATCAGCTAACCTGGTTTTTAAAAAGGGAAAAATAACTATTTTTAAAATTGGCATTCCGTTAAATCTTAAAACCTTTTATAATGTTGAACCTTCCTCTCCAGGAACATGGGATGTGTCTCGATCGGGTCAAGCTGTCTTTCAGGGCTTTTAGAACATCTTCAAGGGAGCTGTACATGTTTCTGGTTTAATGTAATTTTAGGTATTTTATGTTTTTGGTGGTTTCAAATTCACTTTTTCATGCCCTCATGCTTTTTGATTTTTGGTTATATGGAAGCTGTTCATACGCTATTAATATTATAACTACTTTCTTACTGCTCTGATGTTTGTAGAATCAACAGAAAGTTGATTTCTAGTTATATTTGTTGGTTTTCTAAAAGAAAGGAAACAGTTCCTGGAAGCTTCCCAATCCATAAACCGGCCCAAAATAGAACTAAGTTGGGCTAGCATCACATGCCAGGTTATGCCAAAAGCCGTGGAAGAACAGAGTTGCCATGACTGGCTTAGGTCTGCTCCGGAGACACAGATCCCTGAACTGAGACTGAGGATGGGCTCTTGTTCTCCGAGCAGTGGAGCCTTGAACAGAATCAAGGTTCTGATAAGGAGCGAGAAGAGACTTAGCAGAGTTGGGTGGGCAAGCTGTAGTGACCACATAAGCCCTTGCCCACAGCCCTTCCAGCAGCAGTAGTAACTTGCTACATCTTTCAAGTACCTTCTGACACCAGACATGGAAGGTTCTTAACTTCTGTGACCTCACTAAGGACCTTCATCTCCTATCACATCTGTTCCTGAAGTCCCAGGGAAGTGGTAGTTCACTGCCCTTCTAGGTGATTTTATTTAGGTTCACATGGGACTTAGACTTTAAACCTTCTATTTGCTTTTTAAGGAAGCCGCAATATTTACCGCTACCACCTGGCTCTCTGGAGAGGTTTAGGAGATACGCTTTTGAAGTTCAACATGGTTCTTATAGTGATGCATTTATGCAGTTCCATAGAGTTGGTTTCTTCTGCAGACAGATGATCTCATGCATTTTATGTTAGGTAATGTTTAACTCTCATTTGGGAGGTAGTAGCTTCTGACCTTGTCTCCACGATCTGGAGAAATGCAGTAGGTTAATTTGATGCGTGGACTGATACTTCATGTGACAAGAGGGACTATTTGGAGTAGGGACTGACCTGAAAGGTCTGGAATATATATTGTCTTAGTACATTTTTTTCTATGTTAACCACTGGTCCAATAGCAGTCATGCAGCGTGTGCAGTGACCGTGTTTCTTTGGGGAGAAAAATGGAGAATGTCATATGACAGTAGTTCTTGTGACTCCTTTTGTGGAGGAGGCAGTTTGGTTGAAGGGTTAGGCCAAAATGTTGACACTTTGGGATATTCTAGAAGTTTGTGGGAACTGACAGAATTTTTAAAAATGTGAACCTAATCTGAAAGTGGTGGATCGTGTTATAAACACACAGATTGTACAAAAGAGTAATCAATGAAAATTGGAGTGCCTTCCCACTTCCAACAGATGTGTAGTTCCTCATTTCTTCCCCAGAGGCAACCACTTATAATAGTTTTTTATGTGTCCTTCCTGGGAGATTCTACATATATACAAGGGTGCACGCCCACACACACACCCCCCTCCCATCTACCTCTTGCCTCTTTTATTTTTAACATGAATTATAGTATAACATGCCCTCTTGACTCTTTGCATTATCTTTTCAGCTCTATAGGGTAACTTGGAGATTATGAAGCAGAATGTTTAAACTAATACTTTTAAATGTCTTGGAAGTATTTCAGAGCTTGACAGAGTAAGCTATTCAAAGTTTTTTGGTGATGTATGTACTCACAAGACTGATGACCACTTGAATGGATCTCTGTAGTCATTTTAGTCCAGATTTTTTTTTTTCCTCTCCATGGAATAGGAAAGGAACTCTACCAGCAGCCCGATTTCCAAATAGATACTGAGTATAAAAAGGATTATCCATTTGGATGACTGATGAAGCAAGTGAATCTAAGACCTTGAGATGTGAATAAATATTAGTTATTGCAATTCCATGCTGTTGAACAAGTCGAGAAAGCTACCCAGTGATACCCTGTGAGATGTAATGAATATAGTCTGTCCACAGGCAGTAGCATGGTAGCTTCTCCACAGGTTTTGAAAGCTGGATGACAAAGAAATATCAAATAAAAAATTTAAGATGCTATTTGTTATAGCATTAAAAACATGAAATATGTAGGAATAAGTCAAATGAAAGGTGTATGAAACCTCCACATTCAAAACTATAATAACATTGTTTAGAGAAATTAAGGAAAAACTAAAAGATATACCATGTTCAGGGATTGGAGGACTCAGTCTTGTAAAGATGTCAGCTCTCTCAAGATTCACCTATAGGTTCAGAACAAACTCAGAGTCCCCAGCCACTTTTTTTTTTTTTTAAGATTTTATTTATTCATGAGAGACACACAGAGACAGACAGAGACATAGGTAGAGGGAGAAACAGGCTCCGTGCAGGGAACCTGATGCAGGACTCGATCCCAGGAGCCCGGGATCACACCCTGAGCCAAAGGCAGATGCTCAACCACTGAGCCACCCAAGTGCCCCCACCCAAGCCACTTTTTCAGTTTCATCATTTAAGAAGATGATTTTAAACTTTATATGGCATTTAAAAGAGCCAAGAAAAGCCAAGGTAGTTTTGAAGAACAAAAAGCATGAGGGCTCACGTTATCAGTTATCAGGACTTACCATAAAGCTGCACTGTGATGTGGACACAAGGATAGGCAAGTAAACCAGTGGAACAATACAGAGTTCATGTGCGTTGCTACTTGACTCATGACAAAGGTACACTACAGTGTAGTAGAGAAAAGATAGTCTCTTCAATAAATAATGTTAGGTCAACTAGAGAAGCATATGAGTGAAAAAGAATCAGCCTCTGCATCACTGTCTATAAAATTCAGTTCCAAAAAGATTGTAGATCTAAATGCAAAAGGTGAAATGAGAACTCATAGGAGAAAACATAAAAGAATGTCTTTATGACCTTGGGACAGGCAAGTATTTCTTATAGGATACTTAGAGCATTAAACATAAAAGAAACACATGATAAGTTGGACTTCCTTGAAATAAGAAATTCTGCTTATATCAAAGCATGAAAGACAAGCCACAGAATGAGAACCATATTTATTTTATTTATTTTTAAAGATTATATTTATTCATGAGAGATACAGAGAGAGAGGCAGAGACACAGGCAGAGGGAGAAGCAGGCTGCATGCAGGAAGCCCAATGTGGAATTTGATCCCGTGACTCCAGGATCACATGCTGGACCGAAAGCAGGCGCTATACTGCTGAGCCACCCCCAGATCCCCGAGAATTCATATTTATAGTGCGTATATCTGATACCAGATTGTTGTTGTATCCAGAATATATAAAGAACTCCTATAATTTAAGAAAATGACTGACAAGCCATTAGGAAAAAGAGGCAGAAGACTAGAATTTGGACATCACAAAGGAGGATACCCAATTGCTGGTAAGCATATGAAAACATGTGCAACTTAACTAGTCATAAGGGAAGTGTGAAGCAAAACCATGATAACAGACCATTGCACCTACCAGAATGGCAGGAATTAAAATGGCAGACGGGTCAAGTGCTGCTGGAATTCTCACACACTGCTGCTGAAACTCTCAATTCTGCAACCACTTTGGAAAACTGTATCTCCTAAAACTGAGCTGTGCAAAAGCATGAATAAGACTGCTTATATCAGTGTTATTAGTCTTCCTACCTGGAAACGACTCAGTGAATACCTACACTAGGCTGTATAAATACATGATGGCATATTTATGCAGTGATACTACCCAGAAAGTGAGAAAAAATGAACTACATGCCACACCATGGATGAATCTAACAAACATCCACATTGAGCAAAAGGAGTCTGACTTATGAGCGCGTACTATAGGATTCCATTCCTGTAAAGGCAAAGCTTCATTGCAATATTACAGATCAGGGAAGTGGGTCCCTTTGCAGGAAGCAGTGAGCCATAAGAGGGCACGAGAGATCCTGGGTGTTCTGTTAGCACTTTGTTTCTTGCTAGGGTAGTGACTAACTGTGGGTGCTCACTTCACAAATTATCTCTGAGCTGTACACTTAATGACTTTTCTGTTCACGTGTTCTAATTGAACTTAAAAATATGTATGTAAGTACCAGTACATACAGTACATACATTTTTTTTAAACTCAAGCATTTCTTCTTAATATTGGTTATTTGTTCTTACATTCATACTTTCTTTTAAATTTCCACTGGTGCCACTTTTTTTTTTTGTTTTATGATAGTCACACACAGAGAGAGAGAGAGAGGCAGAGACACAGGCAGAGGGAGAAGCAGGCTCCATGCACCGGAGCCCGACGTGGGATTCGATCCCGGGTCTCCAGGATCGCGCCCTGGGCCAAAGGCAGGCGCCAAACCGCTGCGCCACCCAGGGATCCCCGTACATACATACATTTTTATATAACATATTACACATGCAGATAAGTACATATATACCTGTGTCTATGTACACTTGTATATGTATATATACTTAAATATATAATATAATATGTAATAAGTAATTAGTAATACAATGTATGCTCATATAACACATCATTGCTCATAAAACTTATAAATGGATATAGTTATATATAACTATACTTAATGTGTGAGTATACATACATAAACACGTACATATGTATTGATGCTTTTGCATGCACAGTGTGCACGCACACACACACATACGCACACTAAGATCTGTGTCCTGAACAGACCACAAGATGGAGATGTGAGTCAGTAGAACTGGGGGAAAAACTTTACCCAGGTCTTCCTAGTGGGTAGATTTTGTGAAGTTAGGGTTTTTCTTCTGTGAAAGTGCCGGGGGAGTGCTTGGCTTGCTCTTTCTGCCCACCGTCAGAAAAGGAGCCAGGTCACCCTTCTATTCCATCCCCAACATCATCCTCCTTCCTTTCTCTGCTCACTGCAACCCTGTTTGTCATTTGAAAACTTCCCCCTGGGTGACTGTACACCCCTGCCCGGGTTATCTGCCCCTTCTTGCTTCTCTCTCCCTCTCCCTCCATCATCTTTTCTTACCTTTAGTCTTTCTCTCCCATTACTCTTTCTCCCTGCCGCCCCACCACCACCACCACCACCCCTGCCCCCGCCGGAGAAAAAAAAGTTCGACTCTGGCATTTCTTGATATTAGTGTTTGTTTCCTACTCTTAATTTTAAAAACAGAAGGATGCTTTTTTCTTTTTTTTTTTTTAAGATTTTATTTATTTATTAATGAGAGACACTGAGAGAGGCAGAGACACAGGCAGAGGAAGAAGCAGGCTCCCTGCAGGGAGCCCAATGCGGACTCCATCCAAGGACTCCAGGATCACAACCTGAGCCGAAGGCAGATGCTCAACCGCTGAGCCACCCAGGCATCTCCAGAAGGATACTTTCAACAGCACTTTCTGTCCATCTTCACTACATCAGGGGTCATCATTCTCCTAATATCTCCCCTCCCCTTGATCTTCCTCCCTGAGGAAGTGAGTCGTCCTTAATTGGATTTGAAACAAATTACAAACGCAATACAGGCTCATTATAACAAGTCAGACTGTACTGAGGCGTAGCCAAAAATTAATTCTCTCCCTTTCTTTCCCTCCAGTGCCATTATCCTAAAGTAACTAGTGTTAACTGTTTGGACACTTTCCTTGTCCACCTGTATCTGTGTTTATACAAATATTTACAAATAGACTTATACACATAAACGTTTTCCTTTCCCAACCTTTTTAATGAAAACAGTTGTCCGATACATATTACTCCATAATTTACGTTTCCATTTAAATTTGGACAGTCCTCCAAATCCATAGATCTAACAAATTCTTTTCAGTGGCAGCATTATTCCACAATGTAAATATGCAGTCATTCATCCAACCACTCCCCATCTGATGGATACTGAGTTGTTTAGGTTTTTGCTATGACGAGTAAAATGTGTCAGTCAGGACCCGTGGTGAATGTGGCTTCTATTTCTGTAGAAATTTCTCCCCAAAGTGGAGTCACTAGAACGAAGGGCATGGGTGTCCAGGTTCAACAGGCACTGCCATGTCTGTTTCTGAAAGTCCCAATGGCTCTCATTTTCCCCAGCACCATATGGGGAAACCCTTTTATTTTTTATTAATATTTTTAAATTTTTATTTGTTTATTCATGAGAGACAGAGAGAGAGGCAGAGACACAGGCAGAGAGAGAAGCAGGCTCCCCACGGGGTGCCCGATGTGGGACTCGATCCCAGGACCCCAGGATCATGCCCTGAGCCAGAGGCAGATGCTCAACCACTAAGCCACTCAGGTGTCCCTGGGGCAGCCCTTTTATAGAACTGGTTGAGTTTTGTCCATTCGATGGGCGAAAAATGGTATCTTGTTTTGAATCGCAGTCCTTTAACCACCTGATATATTTGTCACTTTTTCATGGGAAGATAAAAAGATTCCCTACCCCTTTGTGTATTAATTTTACATGTTGAAAACCACATGGGAATTGAAAAAGTAGAAAATTCTAGTCTATGAAGAAGCAGAGGGAAGAACCCAAGAGTCACCTATACACATTGTATTGTAAGTTACTTATGTTGATTAAAAAAAAACAAACCTATTGAATACTTTCCAATTTGGGCTTTTTATAAATGAAAATGTGTAAGAAACTGAAAAAAGCATTTTCTCATTTATTAAAAAGGGTTTTCTCTTTTTCCCTGCCTCTCTTGCCTACCAAGCATGTTCACATAGTATTTGAGCCTCATAATAATTTTTGTGGTGTAAGAGAGGAGAGAGGAGGGCCAGTTTGCGGATGGGGAGACTGAGCCTCAAAGAAGCCATCATGCCCAAGGTGAATAAATGGGAGAAAAAAAAAATTGAACTCAAGTCTCCTTGTCATATGCTGTAGGTTTTGTCTCTTGAGCCCTCTCTCTCTCTCAGTTTTGGTCTCCTACCATGGTTCCCTTGTAGAGACCCCCATTGGTTCATTTCTCACTGACTTCAAGTACTTTTTCCTTCTTCCTGATACTTGTACGTAACACACAGCGTTCCTTCCATATCAAGCCACATAGTGTGAACTTTGTATGTGTAATTCAGTGGTGGGAATAAAGTGTCCAGTATTAAAAACCTGGGTTTGAATTTTGACTCAATTTTTTTGTAAAAATGCAGATAATCATGACTCTACAAAATATTGTGAAGTCCAGGTGAGATAAATGTAGGTGAAGGCGTATGTTTATGCCTTTGTGAAGTGCTTTGTAAATGGTATTGAGCACATGCTGTCACGGCTCTTAGCAGAGGGCAATTCAAGAATGGCATGCCCTTTGGAGAGGCCTTTTTGTCCTGCACCAAACAATGGAGAATGACGTATGAGAGTTGATACCTAAATGCTAAATCTTGTGCTATGGGCCACACACAGTCTAGGACATAAGGACAGGAGGAGCGCTGGGTGAGGCAGGAGGAACTGAGAAACCAGGGGGAGAAATGAGACTTGACACAGCCATTGTACATTTGGTAGAATTTCCATATTTTCCTCTTACTTGTGTGCCTTCTTGAGCCCTCCTCTTTCTAGACTGATCACTTATGCACCAGTCTGCATATTTGGTGTCCAGCTGGCTGCAGAGATACCACCTCAGGGTGCCTGCAGGTTGCCGGACCCTGTCCCCAGAGGGAAAATGAAAAGCACAGTCGAAAGCATGGGTGCCCATCTCAGGAATTTGAGTTTTTAGATGGGAACTATCTAAAATAGTTGGAAATAATGACCATGCGGGTAGTTTTGGCTTTAGTGCGTCTTGGATGTATACACATTATTCACGGACACCCTCAGTCTTTTAATGCCAGATTTGGGTTTTTTGTTTTTTTTTTTAATTTTTATTTATTTATGATAGTCACAGAGAGAGAGAGAGAGGCAGAGACACAGGCAGAGGGAGAAGCAGGCTCCATGCACCGGGAGCCCGAGGTGGGATTCGATCCTGGGTCTCCAGGATCGCGCCCTGGGCCAAAGGCAGGCGCCAAACCGCTGCGCCACCCAGGGATCCCCAGATTTGGGTTTTTGTACATCAGCTGACAAACATAAATTTCTACCGCTGTTGGTCATCCTTCTGCCAGCTAAAAATTTCTGTCACACTTACATCTTTGTCCTAGAACAACGTTAACTTACCCAACTAAGTGAATATTTTACTGCATTTTATCTTTATGAGTGAGGACAGAAGCAAATAAAGGGGGGGGGGACAGTAGAGTCGAGACAGAAATGGAGATCATCCATCATGTTGAATGCTTAAATGCAAATTGTTCACCTCAGTTGGGCACCTGTCAGATACGTCTGTTGTTCAAGTGTGCTTGATCGTAAAAAAAATTTTTTTGAAAGGTTTTATTTATTTATTCCTGAGAGACACAGAGAGAGGGGCAGAGACACAGGCAGAGGGAGAAGCAGACACCCTGTAGGGAGCCCGATGGGGGACTCGATCCCAGAACCCCGGGATCACAACCTGAGCCAAAGGCAGATGGTCAACCACTGAGACAGAGATGTAGGGCCATTGTGAATGGCCATTATGAAAATCCCTCCATTATATATAAGCATATTGTTGACTTTCATTCATTCTGTTTCCAAACATGTTTTTGGGAGTGCTTTCTGTACTCACAGAAGGAGCTGCTTATAAGTAAAAGTCAGTCATGGCATCACTGAGCATTGATCAGCACAGGTTGAATTGTAACCACCAACCAGCAGATGGCTCTCAGTCACCGTAAATTTGTCAGAGCAGCTAATTCATCTCTCTTGGAATTCTTCTGTTTTATGGACCACCCTGACTTACCCCTTTCTACTCTTCAGGAACCCTGACAATCAAACACTTACAGTAGAGGAACTGTTCCTTTTAGTTTTATTTTCTTGATTTTGGGCTGCCTGAGTGACTCTTAGGCAAAGCCTGCTGGAATTTCTGAACTTCAGTTTGGAGGTCAAAACTTGCAATGACCTTTGCCACCCTGCATCTCTGTTCCGCTGTGAACCATTTTGCCAGGTTTGTAACGTAACATTAAAACTTATTAGCGGTCAGTGTGGTCAGCAATGAGGAAGGAAAAAATGGGATTGGTTTGAAACTAGAAAAATATTTAGACTGCAGTAGATTTTACAGATGCTATGGCAAGCATCTCCTTGGACGATGTGTAAGAAGATACTTTCCTTGTTTGTGTTCTTACCTATTCTGGCCTCATACTCAGTAAAGATCATGTTTTTAACTTCACAAAAAAACAATAGTTGAGTATTTGCAAAAGGCATGGTGTTAGGCTTTTATTGTCTCCAGAGTATCAGGTCCACAAGGTTGGTTATTTGTCTTATTCCCTTCCAAGCCCCAAGGTTAGAGTTGGGCACATAGAGGGTGCTCAGTGAATACTTGTAGGAAGGATGAGTGGAAGGCAGGATGGGATACAGGAAGGAACAGGACAGAGTCCTGGACCTAGAGAGGCTAGCCATCTAGCAGCTTTGGCTAAAGTAGTCATAGACAGCCACCCATCTGGCAGGAGCAATTTTACTTTGTGGTCGTTCTTAGGAACAATGTTGAAGTTTGGGAAAATTCTAGAAGAAAATAAAAAATGTCTTTTCCCCTAGGTTGTGTCACTTCCCCGAGTCTCCCACATTTGAAAATTTTTATCCCCTGTATCCAGTCTACTCAAAAACTCGGGGAGTTTCCCTGTGATTCACTGTGGGGATTGTCTCCTGCTGTCCCCTCTTGTCATTTCCCTCCTTCCAGACCCCCATCACCTTCCGCCTGAATTACACCAGCCTCCTGGCCCACCTCCCCAACTGTGGCCTCTCCTCAGCATAATCCTGGCTGCATATTGGTGCCAGATTTTGCCTCTCAAGAATTTATGTCAAAGAATCTATTTCTGATTGAAATTTGAGCCCCTGTGCATCTTTATATCCACAGAAAGCAACTGCCAAAAAAAGTTTGGAGAAAGGAATTACCCTTTTCATATCGTGGTAGCATTTTCTCATCTTTTTAGGCAAGTCTAATTGCAAAGCTTCACAGACTCAATTCACTTCACTGGCACCCTGGAAGCATCTTCTCCAGTCCTGTCTGCAACCCACCACATGGTCCATGAATACACAAACACTAATACTTCTTTTAGACAAAACGCAAACATTTTATATAGTCACTTTGACATCTTTTTGAGATGCTAAAAACACCTAAGAAAGCTACCTCTTGGGATTCACTGCTTTTTCAATTCTGGGTTTGGTTGATAAGAAGGCCTGTCCCTGTGAACTTCCAACAAACTTCAACCACATTTATCAGCAGAAAAACATGAGTTGCCTGTGCCACCTGCCCCCCGTAGTAGCATAATGTAATGTACATCATTTTCTTTGGGGGATGAAAATGAAATATCTGTATACCTTTCGAAGCAACTGTGAACCTTTTTAGTAAAATCTTTATAAGACAGATAATCCAGGGGCACCTGGGTGGTTCAGCGGTTGAGAATCTGCCTTTGGCTCAGGTCATGATCCCAGGGTTCTGGGATCGAGTTCCACATCAGGCTCTCCACAGGGAGCCCGCTTCTCCCTCTGCCTGTGTGTCTGCCTCTCTTTTTCTGGGTCTCTCATGAATAAATAAATAAAATCTTTAAGAAAAAAAAAGAGATATCCAACCAATTTATAAATGTGGCATTCATTTCAGAAGTTCCGTTTGTTACATAAGTTCCATCCTGAAAGAATATGGACAAAAATTAACTGATATATTTTTTTAAAAAACCATCTCAAGTCTATTGTAGCCTCTGGAGCATAGTGTTTAGCATTTTGCTAACGTAACTTCCTTCTTCCTTTTTAGAGGAGAAGCATTCCCTTGGTGTCATTCCAAAAGCAGGATTGAGCTCTAAGGTTTTAGTGAAAGAATTCTCTTTCAGGTGATACCCTCTCCATCTGTTTGAACAATATCAGTCTTTGCTGCTAGAGTCTCAGAGGCATATAACAATTGATTAAGTTTTGTTTGCCCCCCCCCCCTTTTTTTTTTTTTTTTTTTTTTGCTACTCGGGATATAAACATGACTGTCATGTGGCCTCTTTCCTCACAGAGCTCATAATTTAGGAAGGGAGACGGATAAGTAAATAACTCACTACAGTCCTGCCTGATAAATGCCACGTTAGAGGTTTCGAACAAAGTGCCAGGGGAGCACCAGCGAGTGATTGATTCAGGGGAGGGGGGGTGGAGATGGGGATCAGGAAGGACCAAACAGGAGAAGTGACATTTGAGTTGAGCCTTAGGGGATGAATAGAATTTTGCCAGATGGACAAAAGGGTGGGGGTGGGGACCCTCCAGACTCATACAAAAACATGAGAGTGTGGAAGTTTGTGCCTTTGTCTGAGAAGCCCTGAGCGGTTTGTAGGACTGAAGGAAGAGTAGGGTCTGGAAGGGGGTGTTGGGAGATCCCTCGGGCCATGTCTTCAAGCTTAAACGTCTCATCTGTGGCATCCAGGCTGCCGCAGAAGTTTTAAAACAGGGAAATGTCACAGTGAGAGCTCTGTTCCAGAAAGAGCTCTGGCAACAGGGCTCACGATGATTTGGATGCGGGCGACTGTAAGCGAGGGGACCAGCCACAAGGCTGTGGCATAGGAATGGCTGAGATGTGGGAGACAGGCAGAAGTCAAAATCTGCAGTGGAATTCCCAGCTGGAAGGTCCCAAACAAGAAGACATGCATGCAAAGGGAGCCCGCAGGAAAATATCACAGGTGGAGGTGAATCTGAACGTCTTGAGCACAGTGCTTTTCAATCAGGATGAGGGGTGAGAGGACCTGCCTCCCCTGGATTTCGTTATGTGGGGTTTCAGATTCTGATCTTGCCCTGCTAGGAAGGGGAGCATGCCCTTCTCCAACCCCCCAGCTAAGAACCCACCACCTTGATGACCCAAGAGAACGTGTCCTGGTCCATGTGGACTGGGACAGACATGCATGAGCACCTGCTAGCTCCTGTTCTTCCAACCCTGCAGCCATGGCAACAGAGAGCATTGCCCAGAGAGTGATCACACTGTGAGAAGGGCAAATCTGAAGAGAATTGCTGGGGAACACGCATATTTAAGGGACACGTGGAAGAAGAGGGCCCTTCAAATCACAGAGAAGTGGCTGCCTGTGGGAGAGAGCAGCATGGAGGAAGCCACGGGAGGAGCGGCTAGGTCACGGAGAAGGGCCATGGGCAGTGGTGACAATCGAGACCTACAAAGGGATGGAGGGGCAGCAGGGGACATTTGGGCAGTCAGGAGGTTACAAGTGAGAAGGAAGAGTTTTGTAGAGCGGAGGTTGGGCCAGTAGGCAGAGTTCATTCCTTAGGGTGACTTAGCTGTTAATGGGAGGGCATCTGGGATGGGGAGCAGCTAGTGTGAAGCTAAAATGACAAGGTTCTGCAGGAGTGAGGGCGAAGGGGAGGAGGGGATGCAGGTGTGTCACGGCTGCCTGCCCAGGAATCAATGCTGCTAGGCCTCACTTTCCAAATTGCACCCTCTTTACCCTTGTCCCGAGCACGTGTGTGGCTCACGCCTCCCGCCCCCAGAGACATCATCTGGATATCTGTCCTTTCTGGGAATGCCCTCCATCCCTGCCTCCCCGTAGCACTGACCCTTACCCACTCTGCAAGGCTATGTCTAGTCTCCCTGTTGTCATGAAACCTCCCCTGTGATGGTAGAGAGCGCCTTGGGTGAAGAGTGCAAAGAGGTAGGTCGTGCCTCTAGCTCTGCCACTAAGTGTGTGACCTCCAAGAAAGTCACCATGATGTCTCTAAATTGGTTTTCTTGTTAGTCATATCTGCTGTGGCTGACACACAGGCCTGTGTATGTCACAAATAAGATTGTGGCCGTAAAATGCCTCTGGAATCACACAGAACACAGCCTGAGTGTGCTGACACCATTTCCTGACTCCTGGAGCCTACAGAAGAAGGTGCTGTGGGTCAAGAAACAAACCCAAGCGAGAAGAAAACTTTTTGACTCCTTAGACTTAAGATTTTATTTATTTATTTATCTATTTATTTATTTATTTGATTTCATTTATTTATTCATGAGAGAGAGAGGCAGAGACACAGGCAGAGGGAGAAGCAGGCTCCATGCAGGGAGCCTGACGTGGGACTTGATTCCGGGTCTCCAGGATCACGCCCTGGGCTGAAGGCAGCACTAAACCGCTGAGCCACCTGGGCTCTCCCAGACTTAAGATTTTAAACACAGGACTGGCCTCTTTACTTGAGTGTGCAAACATGCCAAACAGAAGCACAATTTCATGCTTCAGTGAATGATTTCATTCATTTAGGTATGGTTTTTGCCAAATAAGTTAATACCCTCAACTTTTTTTTTTTTCTTCAGTGCCCATTATGCCAGGCACTGAGGTTATCGTGACAGACAAGATAGTCCCTACCCTGGGGAGCTTCTAGTCTAGGGTGGAGGCAAAAAATAAACAAGTGCATCCTATCCAATAGCTAGTTGTTGAAATGCTACAGAGAAAAATGCAAAATAAGGAGGCGGGCTGAGCATTACGAGTAAGGGTACTACTTTATTTTACTTTATTTTTGTAAAGATGTTATTTATTTACACAGAGAGAAAGAGAGAGACACAGGCAGAGAGAAAGGCAGAGACACAGGCAGAGGGAGAAGCAGGCTCCCTGTGGAGAGCCTGATGCAGGACTGGATCCTGGAACTTTGGCCCTAAGCTGAAGGCAAATACTTAACCACTGAGCCACCCAGGCTCCCTTAGTTTCTCTTTTCAATTTGATCATAACTCCTTGAAAGCAAGAATCATGTCTTAAAGTCTTTCATATTTTCCTTCTTACCTGAGAGAGTGCTCAGGCATCATTCCAAATATTAAGTTGAACATAAAATCTAATGAAGAGAAAATCAAGTCTTCCGCATACAGCGATGCTTGTGATCTTACCTGCCCTTGTTGATAAAGATATATCCCTTGCTGAGTATCCCACTAGAGTTGGGGCATCAACAAAGTATGAACACCAAAAGGAAAGACAGAGTTTAGCCCTGAACTTCTAAACTTTGAAACTTTCCAAACTCCCAATACTTTGGAACCAGATAGCCAAGGGAAGAGGCATTAGAGAAGAATTTTTACTTTGGCCTACTTTGGCCAACCACACTGTGGTTTATGAGTATTTTTTTTTTTAAGATTTTATTTATTTATTTGAGAGAGTGTGTGCGAGCAGGTGGCAGGGGCAGAGGGGGAGGGAGAAGCAGTCTCCCCGTGGAGCAGGGAGGCTGATGTGGGGCCCGATCCCAGGACCCTGAGACCCTCAGGTCATACCTGAGCTAAAGGCAGACGTTTAGCCAACTGAGCCACCCAGGTGTCCCCCATACTGTTGCTTTTCTATCAATCTTTGTGAAAAGCAAGACCAAAACAGTCCTTTCAGTGCTTAGAGCCTTCGGAGGTCTGTCTGCAGCCCTGGGAAATGTTTCCTGTATTGTATGTCTGCCATCTTATGAGTGTTTGATGTTAATATTAGATTGTGCCCGTGTTGTACTATATTCTCTAATACGCATTAAATATATATGTGTATATATAATTAAAGGCTGTAGTTCTACTTTGTTGTTTTTGAGGTTGTGCAGTTTTATCACATCTGTTTTGTTTTCTCCTTTAGTAATTTGTAAAGACGTGCTCTCGGTGTGGCAAGAGCCACCAGTGGAACATTCCCTCTTTAACTTTGGAGGAGCAACGTCTACTGTCAGCACAGGTGCAGGTGTACTAATTTGAATGGGAGGGTGCTCTTGGCCGGTGATAGATGCACTGTGAGGTTACCTTATGTCTCTCTGACCCATTGTACTGGTCTTTAGCACTTGCTTTTTTCAGGGGTCCATATGCAGCTTCCCAGAGGAGTCCTGTTTTGAGCCAGAGCTGGTGCTTGCAAGGTGCTGTAAGAGTCAGGGAGTGTGCTTTTTCTAAACTCGCTTCTCCTTTCTCTTCTCTGTTGCATTCATCCCCACATCTTGAGTTAGGTGAGACTGAATGATTATTTCTAGGGAATAAATCCAGGATCTTGACATCATAGATACTTGGGGCTGACCAAGCAGAGTAAGGTTTTAAAGAAATATGTCTGCCTACTTGATGAGGTGGAACCACATGGTGCTTCTGTTTGGCATGTTCGTGTGCTCGAGCAGAGGCCAGCCCTGTGTTTAAAATCTTAGGTCTAAGTAGTCAAAAGTTTTCTTCTCACCTGGGTTTGTTTCTCAATCCACAGCATCTTCTTCTGTAGGTTCCAGAGTGCTTGACTAAAAATGAAGTTGATACAGCCTTTTGGGGTATACTCTTATATTAAAACATTGTACTTTACTGTGCCCTGTGTATGCAGAGCATTAAGCGATAGAACAATACTAGTGAATATTTGTTGAGTGACTCTTCTCTTCCAAGAACTGCACTGAACGCTTTCTACATGTTTCACACCTGGTCTCCCTCCCACCTACCACCATCGGAACGGAAGCAGCACCCATCACAAAAATTTGTACCCTGTAGGGGCAGAGATTCTGTTCTGTTTTTCCTGTATTCTATTTTTTTCTCATTCCCATGAATGAGAACAATACCTACTATATACTAAGTACTGAATAAATGTTCTTTGGGTAAATAGATTTATTTTATTTACTCTCCAGCAACCCTCTGAGGTAGAAATTGCTGTCTGGATTTGGTAGGTGGTGGGGCCAGGATTTGAACCTGTGTTAACAGCTGCTTGTTCTGTGTTGGGGAGCAGCATATAATCCAGTCAAGGGTGACTTTTGGTTCCTGCCATCTATCTATTAGACGAGAAGCTTACCTACGTAAAAGGTTCAACAATGGAGTAGCAGTTATTTCCAGGTAATTTGAGAAATCTGCAAAGTACTAGAAGAGTCACAAGTGATGGAGAAATGAATGAATGCATACCCATCGTCTGGAGCTGTGCTTGCACATAGCATGTGCTCACTACATGTTAACCACTGTTGTGTCTGCCACTATGGTTATGTCACCAATCACTTTTTATGAATCCAACCAGGCTCCCAAATGACTGACCGTACATTGTGGGTTGAAATGTGGGTTTCATGAACACGATGGTCCTTGGGGCTTGGACAGAATGTGGGCAGGTGGAGACAGGGAAGGAGATACTGGAGATGAAAATCCTATAAACCAAGGCTGAAAACATGTGTTCCATGTTCCTGGGACAGCAAGGACACCAATGTGTCTGGTGCAGAAGGGGTGTGTGGGATACTAGGGCGAGTAAAAATTAAGACAAATAATTCAGAATCTGTTTATTATGTTGCGAGCACTACATTGCCTTTGTAAGATTGAATTTGAAACCCTGTGTGTGTTTTTGTCTGTGAACAACCTAACACCCTTTAGTAAAAAATTCTGTGGTCATTTTTAAGTGCCATAACCTGTGGTTGCAACATTGTATCTTAAGAAATAATATTTGTGCCTTTGGTGTCACGTAGCCTGTGAGATGGGGCTTTGTTGCAATAAAAAGACCACTTCCATTTGGCCTTGTGTTTTTGAAATTTAAGATCCTCATTCATGATTATTGACTCAGATGTATCTTGGAAGATTAGTAAAGGTATTATGTGCTGCTATAGCCTCTTTAACAGGCTGTAATTCTCTGGGGAGACCAGGCCTGTGCCTTATTCATCCTCATACCTCGTCCAGCATGAACACAGTTGCTGGCATAAACTAAGGATGCAATAAATCGTGGTTGAATTGAATTTTCAAAGTATGTGAGGCTGGCCATCTCTGCACTTGTGGGAATAATTTGCAGCAGAGCTATATTTTTTGAGTTATGTAACGCATTGAATCTTATTCCTAGGTCCAGCCTGATGACTGGAGGGGCTAAGCGAGGAGTTGCCAACCCTTGGCTCTTTGAGGAGCCAGAGGAGACCAGAGGTTTGGGTTTTGATGAAATCCGGCAACAGCAGCAGAAGATTATCCAAGGTACTGAATACCCCAGGAGCATGGGCCCAGAAACCTTGTCAGAATTTTACTGCAGCCTTTGAATGTTCCTCACACCCATTGAAGATCACCAGGAAAGCTGTTGGTCCTTTAAAGCTCTTGACGATTTTGTGCCTTAGGGTGTCTGAGGCATAGACGGATGGGGTCATCCATCCAGGTAGCCCATGGAAGTAGTGATTCTCCACTGGGAGGGAGAGCGCGTGCACAGTTCTGAGTCTGAGAAACCCAGGTGAATCCGAGGCATGTGCCTCCCTCGCTTTACTCCTTGATGGGACTCGTGCTCCAAAAGAACACAACACTCCTCCTTTTTCTTTTTCTTTTTCTTTTTCTTTTTCTTTTTCTTTTTCTTTTTCTTTTTCTTTTTCTTTTTCTTTTTTCTTTTTCTTTTTCTTTTTCTTCTTTTTCTTTTTCCTCTTTCTTTCTTTCTTTCTTTCTTTCTTTCTTTCTTTCTTTCTTTCTTTCTTTCTTTCTTCTTCTTTCTTTTCAAGATTTTATTTATTAACTTGAGAGAGAGAGAGAGTGAGCATAAGCAGGGGGAGCAGGAGAGGGAGAAGCAGATTCCCCACTGAGCAGAGAGCCCAATGTGGGACTCAATCCCAGGACCCTGGGATCATGACCTGAGCTGAAAGTAAACACTTCACCTACTGAGGCACCCAGCACCCCCCCCCCCCGCCCCCTTCCCCCCCCCCCCCCCGCAATCTTTTTCTTATACAAAATAAGCCCATTTGGCCTTTATCTTCAAGTTCATCTTGTCCAGTGGCTTTTAAGCGTAATTGTTTGTTTTGTGTTTTTCTGGGTTTTGTTTGTTTGTTTGTTTTTTAATTTTGGAAGTAATGCAGGATTGTTCTGGGAAGTTCAAACAATACAGGGAGGTATAACATGGAAAAACATCTCCTTATTGGTTCTTCAATCTCAAACTATAACCAGTTCAACATTTACTTCCTCAGGCTTTTTTTCTTTTTTTCTATACGCATACACACATATATTTAGTAGAAGCACACACATATTTTTACATAAATGAGATCATGATACAGGTAGTGCCACAGCTTTTACTTTTTTTCTTGAATGTATGTCACAGACATTTTTCATGTTCCTGTTTTTGTGCATGATTTTTGTGTATTACAGATATGTTTTAAAACAGTTTTACTGAGATATACTTGACATGTCATAAATAGTATGTATTTAAAGTATATAATTCAATAAGTTTTGACTTATGTATGACATTGTGCATGTCTGGTACATTTTTTATCAGATTTATCCCTAAATATTTCATGCTTTTTGTTCTGTTATTAATGGTATTTTAAAATTTCTATGATTGTTGCCAGTGTAGAAAAGTAGAACTAATTTATGTGTATTGATCTTGGATCATGCAACCTTGCTAAACTCACTAATTTGTTAAAAGCTTTTTCATAAAGTCTGTAGGACTTTATTTTTTTCTTTTTTTGGAGCAGTTTTAGATACAGAACAAAATTTAGTTGAAGGTTCTTTTGCATGTGAATGTCCAGTTGTTACAGCACCATTTGTTGAAAAGATGGTCTTTGTTCCATTTTATTACCTTTGACGCTTTGTCAGAGACCATTACTATGTTTATGTGGGTCCATTTCTGGGCACTCTGTTCTGTTCCTTTTGTTCCTTTGCTTGTACCACAGTGTCTTAATTACTACAGCTTCAGAGTAAATCTTGAAGTCAATTTTTCTACTTTTGTTCCTTCTCCTTCAATACTGTGTAAGCTATTTTGAGTCTTTTGCCTTTCCAATAACATTTTAGAATCAGTTTGTTTATAGCCACAAAATAACCTGCTGGGATCTTGATGGAAATTGCATTAGATCTATAAAGTGGGGAGAAAACTGGTGTCTTGACAGTATTGAGTCTTTCTACATACATGGAATATCTTTCTTTTAGTTCTTTTTTGATTCCATTCATGAGTTTTGTGGGTTTTCTCATATAGATCTTGTACATATTTTGATAGACCTAAATACTTCATTTTGAGGGATGCTAACATAAATGGTATTGTGTTTTTAGTTTCAAATTCCACCTATGATTGCTGGTTTATTGTAAAGTGAATGACTTTTATATATTAATCTTGTATCCTGCAACCTTGCTATAATCACTTACTAGTTTTGGGAGATTTTTGTTAGTTCTTTTTGATCTTCTACATTACATGATCATATCACCTGCAAACAAAGTTTTGTTTCTTTCTTCCCAATCCATATATATATATATATATATATATATATATATATATATATATATATTTTTTTTTTTTTTGGTCTTGTCTTATCAAATCTGATTGCATTAGCCAAAACGTCCAGTACAGTGTTGAAAAGGGGTGTTGAGAAAGGACATCCTTGCCTTGTACCTGATCTTAGTGGGAAAGCTCCAAGTTTCACACCGTCAAGTGTGATGTTGGTTCTGGGGATTTTGTAGGTATTCTTTATCAAGTTGAGGGAATTCTCCTCTATTTTTAATTTACTGAGAGTTTTTATCATCCATGAATACTGGATTTTGTCAAGTACTTTTTCTGCACCTAGTGATATGATCATGTAATTTTTCTTTTTTAGCCTGTGGATATGATGGATTAATTAATTGATTTTTGAATGTTGAACCTGGCATGCATACCTAGGATAAATCTCACTGACTATGGTGTATTATACATTGTTGGATTTGATTTGCTGATACTTTTTTTTTTTTTTTTTTTTGAGGATTTTTCTATCTATGTACTTGAGTGATACTGGTCTGTTTTTTTTCTTTTTATGTAGTATCTTTGTCTAGCTTTGGTATTAGGACAGCAGTAGCCTCAAAAAACGAGTTAGGAGGTATCCTCTTTGCTTCTGTCCTCTGAAAGAGATTGTAGAGAATTGGTATAATTTCTTCCTTTGATGTTTGGTAGAATTCACTGGTGAACCCATTTCAGCCTGATGTTTTCTGTTTTGGGAGGTTTTTGTTAAGTCAATTTCTTTAATAGATATAAACCTACTCAGACTGCTTATTTCTTGTGTGAATGTTGGCAGCTTGTGTCTTTCAAGGAGTTGAGCCATTATTGTCTAGGTTGTCAAATTGGGCATAAAGTTGTTCATAATATTACTTTATTATCATTTCAATGTCCATTAGATCTGTAGTGATATACACTTTTTAAATTTCTGAGTAGTCATTTGTGTTCTCTCTCTCTTTTTTAGTTAGCTTGGTTAGAGGTTTATTAATTTTTTGGTTTCATTGATTTTACTCTGCTGATTACCTATTTAAATTTCTTTGATTTCTCTTATTATTTCTTTTGTTTACTTTGGATTGGATTTGCTCTTTTTTGAGTTTTCTGAGGTGTGGAAAAAGCTGTGGATCTTAGATCTCTCTTCTTATCTAACATAGACATTCAGAGCTATAAATTTCACACTATGCACTGCTTTTGCCATATGCCATAAATTTAGTTTTGTTTTCATTTTCATTTACACAGAATATTCTTAAAGGTCCCTTGGAATTTCTTTTTGATCATGTGTTATTTAGAAGTATGTTGTTTAATCTCTACATATTTGGGGGTTTTCCAATTCCCTTTCTGTTACTGATTTCTAGTAGTTTGAGAACAGATATTTTATAATTTCTATTTTTAAAAATTTGTTAATGTATGTTTTGTGGCCCAGACTGTGGTTTGTCTTGGTGAATGTTCCATGTAAGCTTGAGAAGTATATGTATTCTGCTTCTGTTGGATGAAATAGTATATAGGTGTCCATTTTATCCAGTTGATTGATGGTGGTGGTGAGTTTAACTTAGTCCATACTGATTTTTCTGCCTGCTGGATCTGTCCTTCTGATAGAGGGGTGTTAAATCTCAACTTTAATAGTGCATTTATCTATTTCTCCTTGCAGTTCTATCAGTTTTGCCCCATGTGGTTTGATACTCTGTTGTTTAGGCATGTACACATTATACTTGATCTTAGCCAAAACGCCAAGAAGTGATAGGCATGTACACATTAAAGATTGTTGTGTCTTCTGGGAATCGACCCCCTTTATCTTTATGTAATGATTCTCTTTGTCCCTAATAACTTTACTTGCTTTAAGGCCTGCTATGTCTGATATTAGTATAGCTGTGCCTGTTTTGTTTTTTAAAAAAGGCTTTTTAAAATTTATTTATTCATGAGAGACAGAGAGACACAGGCAGAGGGAGAAGCAGGCTACGTGCAGGGAGCCCGATATGGGACTCGATCCCGGGTCTCCAGGATCAGGCCCTGGGCTGAAGGCGGCGCTAAACCGCTGAGCCACCCGGGCTGCCCTGTTTTGTTTTTTTCTTGATGCATGTTAGTAGTTTGTTTTTCTCCATCCATTTACTTTTAATTTATATGTGCCTTTATATTTAAAGTGGGGTTTTTGTAGACAACATGTAGTTGACTCTTTTTTTTTTGATCCACTCTAATAGTCTTTTTCTTTAAATCATTGTGGTTTTACTTCGTCATTTCAATCCGGATGACTTTTATTTCTTTTTCTTGCTTTATTGGGCTTGCTACAATCTCCAGTCTCCAGTACAACATTCACTAGAAATTGTGAGAGCAGACATCCTTGCTGTGTTTCTAACCTCAGGCAGGGGTACATTCATTTGGAAGCCAGGTGTGAATTTTTCTTAGTTTGGTACTTGATATTTCTGCATTTCTAGAAAAATTCTTGAGATCTTGGGAGGAGGATGCAATTATTTGGGTATTATTTTGTAAGGTGGACCAGAACAGTGTTTCTTTTAGTGGAGGAGTCAGCAAACCATGACCTGTGGAGCACATCTCATCCATCACCTGTTTTTATAATGGTCTGCAAGCTAAAAACAGTTTTTCCATTTCGAAGTAGCTGAAAAATAGAAGACAATTTTGTGACTTGTAAAAATTATATACAATTCAAAGTAAAGTGTGTATAAATAAAGTTTTGTGGGAGTACAACTGTGCTCACTTATTTATATATTACCTATGGTTGCTTTCCTGCTACAGCAGCAGAGTCGAATAGCTGCACTGGAGACCATATGAATCACGGAGCCCCAAATATTTACTGTGTGGCCCCTTAGAGAAAATGTTTGCTGACTTCAGTACAGAGGTAATCTAGCCACTGCAGAGCTAAAAAGCATTCTGAGTACTCTGATGCCCTGTCAATCATGAGGTGCCCTAGTTGGTGGGAATAGGAACTGTGTTTGACCCAGTTGGAACTCGGAGGATCATTCCCTCTTGCTGGTGGTTCTTTCCCTGCCTTGTTTCTTTATGCATGTGTCTTGGTGAACACCCAACTGAAGCTTCAAGGTGAGCCCCATGTAAACCTCCAGAGATTCTGTTTGGGCAGTTCACTCCTGCCTGTGCTATGCCCTGTGTACTCTCCCTCCTTGATCTATTTGGATGCTTCTCAATGTAGGGAGATTGCCAGGCTCCCCCTGGGATCCCTACCCCCATGCTGGGCAATATCTGGGGCAGCCCTCAAGCTCATCTCAGTGCTTTCCCATCACTTGGGGAGCACTGCTCTTCATTTCCTGATGTCCGGGTCTCTCTTGAAACTGTTGTTTTATATATTTTGCCTGTGGTTTTGTGTTTGTTTTTTGTTTTTTCCCAGTTGTTTCAGGCCAGAAATAAATCAGGTCCCTGTCAGTCCATCTTGGCCAGAAGTAGAAGTCTAATTCTGTCTTGAACTCCCTTTCCACAGTGAAATTATTTAGTAAATGGAACTCTGTGCCTCCCTTATAGCTTTAACTCCATGTACTTCATCTATCATTGTGTTTGAAGCAGAATGAACCGTGTAGAGCAGTGTGGCTATACACATAACACAGCCATTCATCTCTGGTGCTTTATCTTTCCGGATTCATGGTTCCTGAAAGGAGTGTCTTCCTAGCTAATAGTAATGAATTTTCTGGTATTGTTGCCTTTTTTTTTTTTTTTTTTTTTTTTGCCAAGAAAAGCTTCTTTCCGTTTGGAGAAGCAACCCTGTCGCTGAGAAGGTGTGAGAGGATGCCACCTGCAGGTTTTTGTGTTGAGCCTCCAAAGCAGAGCACATCCTTACGGAGATGCCCACCCTTTGAAAGCCCCACTGGCCGTTTGGGGTTTGTGGAGGGCTGGGGATGGGGCAGGCAGATGAAGGAATGGGGACTGGTTAGCTGTGTGCATTCAGGACATTCTGTCCTTCTATCCTTACCTTGGTGTTTTGAATTACTGTGTTCATTCTCTGCTTTCCCAGCAAGCTGTTTTTCAAGGGTAAACAGATACGTTTAAAAAAAAAAAAAAGTTAGCAATCTTTATGTTATTAGCCTTTTCTCTGCCTGAAGAATCTTGGGGAGATGCTGAGGTTGCCATGGTTTTCCTTCACTGCCAGGTCCTGCACTAGAAGAAACAAGGGACTGTGAAGAGCCATTGCTAACATCCTTTTGCCCATAGAATCTGTTTGCCTTTCTGTATTTCTGTTGACCCCTAGAAACACTTGGAAAGTCATCCTAAAATAACAGTTCGTCGGTAGAACTTAGACTCAAGGCAATGAATGCTTTCCTTTTCATTACAACTGGTTAGCCAGCCTTGGCTTCTGTGCTGTCATTTGAGGCACAAGTGGACATTAGGCCGAAAATGGGTGAGCTGCTGATGTTAACTGGACCACCTCGAAAATCCCTGATATAAAACAAAGAAGAGTGACTTTTGGGGTTAGGACAGACCCTTGACTCTGAGTCAGAGGGCAGCCAGTGGAAAATACCATTCCACCTTCACTCGGGGGCTCTCTGTTGATAGGGTTTCTTACTCTGTAGATATGCTTCCTGGATTCTAGCAGAAAGTTGTGCCCTCATTCTGGACTTCTGTGTTCTTCGATCTGTCCGTGTCGTCATGTGAACTAACAGTGGGGAAGTAGGTCAGCCAGACTGGCAAATCTGAGCAGCTAATCTTTGAACCCTTGCAACCATCACTTCACAGACAGCTATCCTGGAAGATATCCTTTCTGGTCGCTGTCATCCACCCCAGGATTTTCTTCCTTGAACCTTAAAACAAAAACAAAAATGAAAACATCTACTCATAGGACTTGCTCTGGGAGTTTCCCCAATGTAGTAATTTGCTTCATCTAGCAAATCCAGCCGTCCTCATCTGTCTCTTCTTTTCTCTTATCCAGAGAGAGCTCTTCCTTGAATAGTCAAATGTGAGAATTCCCAGTACTTCTCTCTGGGCCCTAGACTAACACAACATCAACTACGTTTCCTATGATCTAAACTCGGAGGGCTAGCTAGTATTGCCCATGAGCCATTCCCTATGCCCAACAGAGACTGAGATGCTTTTTTGTGCAAGCCTAGTGGGCCCTCTGGTCCTTCCTTGATTTGGGCATATTTATTAAAATGTGCTCTGTGCTGCCACTTGGGCTGAGAACTGCAGCAAAAACACAGGGAAAGAAGACACAGCTCTAGATGTGGGGTCCCTTGTCATGTGTTGGGTTGGGGCCCTGAGTTTGCCGTTCCTAGGAATGTCCATCTGTTTTATTTACTTGTTAAAATGTAACTTTTTGCTGTGGGCAATTTCAAAACTATGTAAGTAGAGACAGTAAGATAATGATCCCATTTTGCTCATTAATTGTTTCAACAATTAACAATTCCTACTAATCAGCCTTGTTTCATCTCTGTGTCTAGCCACTTCCCCATCCCACCCACCCTCTGGATTATTTTTTGAAGCAAATCCTAGACATCATATCATTTCCACGGTGGATATTTGGAAATACATCTGTAAAGTATGTTTATAAAAGATAAGGATTTTTTTTTTTTTTTTTAAATATAACCACAGGGATGCCTGCGTGGCTCAGTAATTGAGCATTTGCCTTCGGCTCAGGTCGTGATCCTGGGGTCCTGGGATCAAGTCCCACATTGAGCTCCCCACAGGGAGCCTGCTTCTCCCTTTGCCTGTGTCTCTGTCTCTCTCTGAGTCTGTCATGAATAAATAAATAAAATCTAAAAAAATGAATAAAATAAAATAAAATATAACCACAATGCCATGATCACCCTTACTAAGTGAACAGTAATTCCTTAACAGAATCAAATATTCAAGGTTCAGATCTCCAGATTGCCCACGATGGCTTTTTTTTTTTTTTTTTTTTTTTGGTCATTCAATTCAGGATCTGAATATGGTCTATACATTGCAACTAATTGATATGTCCCTTAACTTTCTTTAATGGATAGGTACTTTTGCCAACTCTCTCTTTTTCCCTTTGCCGTTTCTCGGTTGAAGAAGCAGGGTCATTGGCCCTGTACTTTCCCACTATCTAGACTTGCTATTTGTAATCCCATATATTGTTTAACATATTCCTCTGCCCCACATATTTTCTGTAAATTGGTAGTTAGATTTTGCGGCTTGATCAGAATCAAGTTTATTATTTTTGGCAAGAATACATTGTGATGATTGTCCCTCTCTGATCTACAGCCACCAGATAGCCCTCCCACAATTACATGATGTTCTGTTAGAGGATGGTTTTTCGAAATGTCTAAAGATAGGAAGGATCCAAACACCTAATTATTCCAAAGGGAGTTTTCAAAAACAATGATTGTATTAGTTTTCTGTTGCTTCTGCAATAAATTTGCACAGACTTAGGGTCTCAGCCTACAAGTTTATTATCTTACAGTTCTGTAGGTCAGAAGTTCAACACAGATCTTCCTAGACCACGATCAAGGTGTTGGCAGGGCTGGCTCCTTTCTGGAGGCTCCAGGGAAGAATTCATTCCCTCACCTTTCCTGACTTCTCGAGGGCCCCCCACATCCCTTGGCTTATAGCCCCCTTCTTCAGGGTTCAGAGCCAGCAAGCTGTGTCTCCCTGACCCTTTTTGGAGTCTCCCTCTGAACACAGCTGGGAAAGATACTCCGTTTTGAGGGACTCAACGATTACACTGAGCCCACCTGGATAATCCAGAACACTCTCCCGTCTTGAATTCCTTAGCCTTATTCACATCTGCAGAGTTATTTTGCCATGTAAGGTCCCTTGTTCTCAGGTTCCAGGGATTGGGATGGGGACATTTTCAGGGGGCCATTTTTCTGGATAGCACGATGCTCATCCACTCTTAAAAATTAGCACCATTGCCATACTGACAGGTTATTGATAGAGCGTGGCTTGTTGCAAATGATTATGATATTGTAGTGACAGGGTTAGGTGGTGGAGGGCAGACTAGGAGTAATGAGCTAAGAATGTGACATTAGCATAATTTCACACAGCTCTGCATAACTGTGTGAGTCTTGATTATTTCTGTATCTGTAAGTAGCAGCATTTTATCTTGCTCATTGCCCCTCAGGTGACCATCCTCCATCCTCTTAGAAATGCCACCGTGAGCCTGGAGAAGCTCAGGTCATCAGTATGATTATTAATTACATGCAAAGCATCTCCATTATCTGGGCCTTCTGTGTCTTTGGATTATGGAATGGAGACTTACTGTAGCACTTTCACATAGTGAGGAGGTGCCAAGGTCTTACAGAAATGATCTGAGTGGCACACAATTTTTGACTCTCATTCTGTTTTGCATTAGCAAGATAACCTTTTGATATAGTTAGGTCAGATAGTGAGTTAAGGTTGAGAGAGAAGAGTGTAGTAGTATAGGTATTTTCATTCATAATCTGTGTCTCTACCAGTTAAAGCAATGACAAGGCTTTAATGATTCTTTTCCTAATTGAAAACTGTAGAGGAGTCTCCTTTCCTCTTGTTAAATTGTGTTGCCTTTTAATCCACATTGACCTTTGATCCTTGATCCTTGATATAGATTATTCTGGGGATGCATTTGGAATTTTGCTGCAGCATCGGTCATCCTATAGCAGTACTAGGTTGACGACAGATTTATCTTGGAGGACATCCAAAAGGTTGTTACTAAAGACCAAAAAGACCTCATTATAAAGCGATTTTGCTATAAAATGGTCCCTTGGAACAATCCCTGGAGACATCAGGTCATTTGTATAGTTAAAAATGTACATAGTGTCAAAAAATGTTACTAAGGGGTCCTTACCTCACACCATTAGTTTAAATAAATTCCAGATGAGTTAACAAGTTAAGTGTAATGGCTTAATTCCATTAGAAAAAAATAAGTAAACTTTAATATGATCTTGGGTAAGAAAAGACCTTCATGATTTCTGCTTTTGTAGGTATGCTTTACTGTGAAACCATCACTTAAAAATCCCGATCAACAAGTGAAGCTGCACGTGGCATGTTGCCCTCACCTAGCATATTGCTGGGGTAGAGAGAGTCATTATCATTAGACTCAGCCCCAGAACATTCTTCCCTATGTACCTGAAAGCAGAGAAAAAAAGTTCAAAGAGCTCACTGAGACTACCTAGTTAAAAACAAAAACAAAGGGATCCCTGGGTGGCGCCGCGGTTTGGCGCCTGCCTTTGGCCCAGGGCGCGATCCTGGAGACCCCGGATCGAATCCCATGTCGGGCTCTCGGTGCATGGAGCCTGCTTCTCCCTCTGCCTGTGTCTCTGCCTCTCTCTCTCTCCCTCTGTTACTATCATAAATAAATAAAAAATAAATAAATAAATAAATAAATAAATAAAAAAAAGAAACAACAACACATTTTATAGAAAAGATCTCGAGTAACTTGAATTCTCCTATCTCTAAATTTCAAAATCTAGCAAGGTAATATATCTTCCATTTTTTTAAAAACAAAAATGCTATTTTACTATACATTGTTTTGTATCCTGCTTTTTTCACTTACTAACAAGTCCTGAACTTTTTTAACATCAAAATGTTCATGTACAATATCACTTTTAATTGCTATATAGTGTTTTACTTATGAACATACTATATGTTTTTAAACCAATCCCTGTGTGTGGGCATTAGCTAGTTTCCAGTTTTTCACTATTATAAATGTATCAGTCTGGGTCCAATCGGGAAGAAGAAATTTGAACAGGGAAAATTTAATATTTAATCTCCTAGCAGGAGATTAAGGTAACAAGGGATTGGTTAGCAAGAGTTAAGCAGACAGAAATAGAGGTATAAGGTGCAATCACTGGCTCTCAGGCTGAGATCAGGTATCCTAGGACATGCCCCACGCCCCCAGGACTGCCGTCACCAAGCAGGTGTCCTTGTGGTGCTCAGCTGATGGAACTTGCTGAGAATCTGTGGAGCTGGAGGCATTCTGTTGTAAAATGGCCCAAGGAGGGGGTGTGTCGGGAGGAGTTGCCGGCCTCTGGGTATAGCTGGCCACTGTACCCTGAAGGAGCTGCCAGCTTTGCAGGAACTTATCAGGAAAGCAGCCAAACACTGTCCTGCAGTGTTCCTGCAGCCCTGTCTATTGACGAGACTGGCAAAGGAAAAAATATTTAAGGGATCCAGATGCATTTTCACTGAGCAGTCACGCACAGGTTATCAGCGGATAACCAGTCCAGGAGAGGTTTCAAGGAATATCCTCATGTGTACTTCATTGCGTACCATTTGCATGTTTTCTTACATTCCAACACGTAGAATTGAGACATGAAAAGGTGGGCGTGATTTGCTATGTAGAAAGGTATGTTTCCTGTCCTCCCATGACAATGCTTAGGAGCTTCTCTTTCCCACATTAGTTAATCCTGGGCATTAGTATGCTTTTAAGTCCTTACAAATATGATAATTTTTAAAAAGTCATCATTGTTTTTTATCCCTATGTTAAAAATTGATAATGTCAAAGCTTTTATTTTTTTTCCTTTGTTATCTTTTTTTTTTTTTTTTAAGATTTTATTTATTTGTTCATGAGAGACACAGAGAGAAAGAGGCAGAGACACAGGCAGAGGGAGAAGCAGGCTCCATGTGGGACTCAATCCTAGGACTCCGGGATCACGACCTGAGCTGAAAGCATAGGCTCAACCGCTAAGCCACCCAGGTGTCCTTTCTTTGTTACTCTTTTGTGAATTTCGTGTCTATATCCTTTGCCCATTTACAAAATTGGAATATTTTTCTTATTGATCTGCTATGGTCTTTATGTATTAAGCATCAAAAAGCTTAAATGTTGGGGCACCTGGGTAGCAGTTGGTTAGGCATATGCCTTCAGCTCAGGTCATGATCCTAGGGTCCTAGGATTGAGTCCCCCATCTGATTCCCTGCTCAGCGGGGAGCCTGCTTCTCCCTCTCCCTTTGCTGATCCCCCTGCCTGTGTGCTATCTCTCTTTCTCAAATAAATGAATAAAATCCTAAAAAAAAAAAAAAAAGAAAGTTTTAATGTTGATATATTAAATCTTATGTTATTTCATTTATAATACTTAAAAACTTTATGGGGAGATCATTTTAGTTTAAGGTGTGAGGTAGGTATTTATTTAACTTTTTTTCTTTATATTCTCCTAATATTAACTGTTTTTTCTTTCTTCCTGACCTAAAGTGTTACTTTTACAGTATATTGAATTGCATTACATGCCTGGCTATGGACTTCAAATTGTTTTCCTTTGGTTTTTAGTAGCCTGTTTCACTTTTCCTTCCAGAACAGGATGCAGGCCTGGATGCCCTGTCCTCTATCATAAGTCGCCAGAAACAGATGGGGAAGGAAATTGGGAACGAACTGGATGAACAAAACGGTAAGAGCATGTCTGGGGTTGAGCACCTTTGCTGTTTAGTGTAAACACTAAAGGCATGAGTATTTGTTAAATGATTTTAATGCTAGAAAACTCGTGGAGTAGTTTAACATGGATGGATTATTACAGTTTAATGCAGTTGAGGATGGTTTGTGGCAGATTTAGATTATAGTTAACTGAATACTTTGCAAAGAAATTTGATAAGAAATTCCTAGTCCTTTGTCGCTGCTTTTTAAAAAATACTTTGTTTTACGAGCCACACATCCCAGGGGTTTTTCCTTTAATAATGTGATGAAATGTGATAATGTGATGAAATTGCTCAGAGCATTGTACACTTATGTGTGGCACACTGGGGTGCGGGGACTCTGTCTTCCACATACCCAGTGGAGGTGGCTCTTCTTCCCTCATAAATACCATGCTGCGGGGCAGAAAAATGCTTGAAGATCTCTGTTCAGAACTCAATGTGACAGATCTGGTTGGAGCAAGATTAATTTGCAAACCACAGCAGGATGGCTTGGGAGAAACAGCTTTGTTGGAGGCCTACCTGAAAAGCTCCTGTGCTTGTGGCATGTGATGTGAGGGGATGGGGTCTGTTGGAGTGCTACTGTGGTCAAAATGGAGGGGAGCAGGACAGATGCAGGAGATTGATGGCACTTGTACTGTGGTGGACAGTCGGGGGTCTGGGAGGGGCCACCGGTCTGTGAGTGGAGATCCCAAGTCCAGCTGGGACATGTTTAGAAATGCCAGTGAGTCATCTACGTGAAAGTGTTGAGGTTTGGTACCAGAGCTCAGTGAGAGCACAGGACCAATGAGAAGGGATGTCAGAACGAGAAGGGATGTCAGAAGCCTCTGCATGGAGGTGGCGAGTGAAAGCATAGGAACAGTGGGGTCTCCATCTATGTCATTGCACTTAATCAGTAACCTCTAGCCCTCTTTGATAGCGATGGTGCTCAGAATGGCTGAGGGGCCTCCTGGTGTCACATTGCTTTTATAAGTGACAGCATTGAAATGCCAATGCAGGTCATCTGATTCTCGTGACTGCTTTTTCTACCACTCTGCCCTTCCTCTCTAAGAAAGATGACATAGGGAGAGAAAAGTGGAAGATTCTGAGGTTTGAGCTCTGTGATAGTGCCATGGAGGCTCGTGATGGCATGGCTCCCAATAAGAATGGCCACAGACCTGTGAACATGGCAATGGGAATGGATGATGCTCATTTTGAAGGCAGGGCTGCACATGTCAAAACTATATAGCAAGAACTTCTCTTCTCGATCTCCACAAAGAATAAGTTCATTTCTTTCTAGAGTACTATTGCATTCATCATAAATAAATAAATTTCATCTATTTATCCTCTAATATATATATATATTTTTTTAATATAAATTTATTTTTTATTGGTATTCAATTTGCCAACATATAGAATAACACCCAGTGCTCATCCTGTCAAGTGCCCACCTCAGTGCCCATCACCCAGTCACCCCCACCCCCTGCCCACCTCCCCTTCCACCACTCCTAGTTCATTTCCCAGAGTTAGGAGTCTTTCATGTTCTGTCTCCCTTTCTGATATTTCCACTCATCTATTATAAATAAATATGTGCTAAAGCAAATGGAGAAACCCCATCTTTATAATCTTAATAATGGTTATTAATAGTTCAAGCACAGAGGGAAGGACATTTGAGTCCTTTTCCTGATGGGGCTGACCTGAATGTAGTAATTTATATATTTAAATATTTGCATATTGAGAGAATGTTGGTATAGGCATAATTGTTCTTTTTTCTTTAAGATTTTATTTATTCATGAGAGACACAGAGAGGCAGAGACATAGGTGGGGAGCCCGATGTGGGACTTGATCTCAGAGCCCTAGGATCATGACCTGAGCCAAAGGTGGATGCTCAACCACTGAGCTACTCAGGTGCCTGGTATAATTGTTCTTTAAAAAAACATTTTTTTCTTATTTATTTATTTTAGAGAGCAGGGAGGGGCAGAGGGAGAGGGAATCTTAAGCAGAACTCCTCACTGAGTGCCGAGCCATACACAGGGCTCGATCCCACAACCCTGAGATCAAGACCTGAGCGAAAACCAAGAGTTGGACACTCAACTGATTGAGCCACCCACCCAGGCACCCCTAATTGTTCTTTATCTAAAGGAAATAAAGCCTCTTTAGTGGTCAGATTAGAAAGGATTCTAGCTGCCAAAGTGGTAAAGCCTGCCCATCCTGTGATGTGCCTCGGTAAGCCACTGTGTAGTCATCTCTGAGGAGGTGGCTAAGAGCTGATGGTGCATTCTTTGGTGGGTGACTTGCTGACCTCCTGGGTGAGATCACCATGCATCTTTCCAGCATAAGCAGTCGTGCCAGCATGTCCTTGTCTTGTCTGCCCTATAGCCTGGTGGTTATCATACTTTGCAGCCTGTTAGAATCACTTGGCGGGGCTGGGGGCGGGGTGGGTGTTAAACCCCCTGAAGCTCAGGCCATAGCAGTATTAGATTTCTTTTGCTGCTCTAACAAATTACCACAGACTTAGTAGCTTAAAAATGACACATACTTACCATCTTACAGTTCTGGAGGTCAGAAGTCTGACCCGCATCTACCTGGGCTAAAAATTAAATTAAATTAAATTAAATCAAATTAAATTAAATTAAAAAAAAAAGAAAAAAAACCAACAAGGTGTCTGCAGGGCTGCATTCCTTTCTGGAGGCTCCAGGGGAGAATTAATGTCCTTGCCTTTTCCAGCTTCTAGAAGCTTCCTCCATTCCTTGGCTCTGGTCCTCTCCTCCCATCTTTAGAGCCAACACCAGTGAACTGAGTCCTTCTAACATCACATCATCTTGACCTGTAATGTCTGTCTCTGTCTTCTGCTTCTAAGGACCTTTGTGATTCCATGTGACCCACCCAGATAATCTAGGATAACTTCCCCATTTTAAGGTCAGTTGATTAGCAACTTTAAGGCCCCTTGGCCATGTACCATAACATATTTACAGGTTCCGGAGACTGGAATGTAGACACCATCCAGGGACCATTATTCTGCTCCCCATAGTACTTATACCAGTTAGGCCATAGTCTCCGCATAGGGGTGGGGCCCACTCAGCCGCATCTTTAAGTCTCCCCAGATGGTTCCAGTGTGCTGCCAAGTTTGAGAACCAGCACCTGCACTGAATATCAGCACTCTCCTTTCGTGTTGTCTCTCCCATGCCCACTTTGCAGCTACAAATCCCATGCGTGCGTGCTGAAGGACACTCAGAGTTACGCACACACGTGTACCATCGTTGTCAGGGTTCTGATCTCATGTTTTGGCTCCATCCTTTTCTGTTCTTCCTCTGTACCTCCCAGTCCTCAGCTCCATTCCAGCCCCGGATGCATACATGTGTCCATAGACAAACAGGAGATATTTTTCCACTTAGTTGCCAAAATAAGCTGTTTTCTCCATGGTGGCCTCCCAGAGCGATTGCAGTTAGGCTGGTGGTTTTCTTATGTGCACATTTGCTCCTCAGAAATAAGGCAGAGTCAGCCACTTTCCTTCATAGGGACTGAGAGACTCTGAGGATAAAAAATTATATCCCTGCCAAGACTACAATCAGCCTTTATTCCTTTTATGAAAATCAAAAAGACCATTATATCTGTAGGTATTGAGAACAGGGTGGCAGCCCCATCTGGAATTTTATTGTTGACCTGGGTGTATAATGCAGAGCCAGGGCCACTGGAGAAGGATACCACTTTTGTTGTAAACATCTCCATTTGATTTACTGACCAACTGAATCAGCCTGTTGGTTTTTATTAAACAAGAAAAACAATAGGCAAAGATAGTGGCCAGCTGGCCATTTTGGAATAAACAATCAAAACATTGCTAACAAAATACATTGTACTTAGAACATAACCGCAAAGCTGAAGAGCCAAATTATCATCAATTTAGGAATTCAGGTTCTAGTCTTCTCACATAGAATTAGAAAGGGCCAGAACAGCACCAGTAACTGCCCTGTTCATATGCCAACGACCAAGCCTCATGAGGAAAAGGATTAGCAATTAGGTGAAAATCCCAGTATGGGAGACCTAAATTACACCTGGGTGTGGGGGTCAGGGAGCAGGTGAAAGTAGGGGTCGCAGGAGGGCAGGGTGGGGAACTGAGCCAAGGAGATCACCTCATGGAAATGCAGAATTCAGTCCCCTTCTGTTCATGAAGAAACATGGATGGCCGGGCACAGAATGGGCAGTCATGGTGCTTGCTTACCAAACAGTTCCCTAAAGTTTATGCTCGAGGACAAGGCCTTTTGAAAAGAATGCTAATGCAAGAAAATGAATAGAATCGACTTGACTAATATAGTTGTTCCTAAGACTTAACTTTGACTTTGGCCCAGCCTTAACATCAGCACCAAGAAGGACCATGGAGGCACAGTTCCTCTGGTAGAAACAGCACCAAGAATAGGCTGTTAAACAAATTTCTGCTAATGTGTGCCAATCGTCAACATTCTTTTTTTTTCTTAAGATTTTATTTATTTATTCATGAGAGACACAGAGAGAGAAAGGCAGAGAAAGAAGCAGGCTTCATGCAGGGAGCCTGATGTGGGACTCGATCCAGACTCTGAGATCATGCCCTGAGCGGAAGGCAGATGCTTAACTGCTGAGCAACCCAGGCATCCCAATCATCAACATTCTTTTCAATGTTCAGATGTCCCAACTTTGGCCCAGTCCTTCTGATGCTTCTCTCTTAATCTTTGAGCACTTCCTTGTTTTCTGAAAGGAATGAAAATGACAAAGAAGGAAACCTGTCTTTGTAGTGTCAGTGCTGAGGTTGAGGAGACCAGTGTGTCCTTTCAGAAAGCTAGAAAATATGACTAATGTCCTTTAAGGACACACAGTGACCAAAGATTCCATATACACATCAGTGAATTGCCATTGTAAAGGGCTGTTAGAGCTGCTCTGCTCAATTTTCATGTTGAGCATTTAGGGAAGTGACGTGGTAGACTATTATTCAGCCCTCCCAAATACGCATGTCCTGATCTCTGGAATCTGTGAATGGCACCTTATATGGCAGAAGGGACTTTGCTGATGTGTTAATAATGATGTAGGGATGTTGAGACAGGGAGGTCATCCTGGATCATGTGTTTGGGTCCTAAAATGTGATCACAGGTGTCCTTATAAAAGGGAAGCAGAGGGGCACCCAAGTGGCTTAGTGGTTGAGCATCTGCCTTCAGTTCAGGTTGTGACCCCGAGGTCCTGGAATGAGTCCCACATCGGGCTCCCTGCAGGGAGCCTGCTTCTCCTTCTGCCTATATCTCTGCTGCTCTCTCTGTGTCTCTCATGAATAAATAAACAAAATCTTTTTTTTTTAAAGGGAGGAGGGGGCAGAGAGGGATTTGAGATAGAAGAAGGCACAGGTAACTGAAGAGATGCTATTCTGCTGGCTTTGAAGATGGAGGAAGGGGCCGTAAACCAAGGGATATGGAGAACACAGCTCTAGAAGCTGGAAAAAGCCAGAAGATGAATTCTCCCCTATAGCCCCTGAGGGAACACTGTAACTTCAGTCCAGTGAAACTGACTTTGGACTTCTGATTTCCAAGACTGTAAGGGAATAAGTGTGTGTGTGTGTGTGTGTGTGTGTGTGTGTGTGTGAAAGAGAGAGAGAGAGAGAGATCTTCTTAGATCACATTTGATTCCAGAACATGCATATATGTCTGTTTGACTGTTGGAGAACCTGGTGCATGGTTGGGGAGGAAGAATTTTCCCTCTGCCCTTTACGGTCCTTCCAGCTGGGTTGGAAATCAAATTGACCTGAGACAGATTTATAGGAGAAAATCAAATTTAATTTTGTAATACAAGGGAATTCACATGGACATGAAATTCGAATGTGCATTGTTTAAGGTCCTACGTTTGTTTGTGGTAATTTGTTAGAACAGCAACAGGAAGGTAATATAAGTAGTGATGGTGTCTTTTTATCAGTTGTCAGTGAATTCTGGTTAACCACCATTATGTTAAAAAATGTATTTTGAGTCTTCCAAGTGTCTGTAGCTCCTCTTGAAGAGACTTCTTGAAAGCAGGCTTCACAGAAGGAAGTTTGCATTCCTGCTGCCCCAGTCAATCTCTACCGGAAGACCTCTCAAACTGTCTATTTAGCACTTTGATAATAGAATTTAGTCTTGTATTAATGAAAGAAATGTATGGGCAGTTTGGTGAAGGAATCTTTTCATGGACTATCCAGGATCAGAATTTCCCAAAGTGTGTTAGGCAAGGTGATTTTAGAAAATATATTGAGAAACACTTTTCCATTTAATAGTTGCATATTTCACTGAAATGAAAATGACTAACATTTGAAACCTGTGATTTCACAGCAATATAAAATTTCCCTATTCAATTAAATCGTATAAGCAGAAAAATAAGCATAATATGTACCATAATAAGCATAACATTTATGTAATAATATATTATTATAGAAGCATAACAGTGAGTTGATATAAAGGAAAACATTAAGTGTATATGGTGAAGGTGAATTATGAACATGGCAAAGAATTCTAAAGGTGGTATTTGAAAAGCTGACATTTGGAAAACACCACCATAAGAAGACTCTTTTTGTTCAAGTCTGGGTTGCTAGAGAGTACTTACTTGGTTTTCAGCCTTGTCCTAGTACAACGCTCTGTGATTTAATGAGTGCCCCCTTTTCACTTGGCCTACCTGGCGGTGAGATCACACATTAGACAAGCAGAGGGGTTGGAGGACCAGCTGGAATGATGCCTCCCAGCCCTGCGAGCTTGTAGCTCTGTAAGGCAGTGGCCGTGGTAGGCGCACTGGTGCTGCACCCCTAGAACCTAAACACAGCTGCCCTTTGAGGGAAGAAAGACAGGCAGAAACCGCTTCTCTTTCAAGGAAATATAAAATGGCCTGAGGTGTAGGGAGTTCCTGTGACTGCTGGGCAGGTGACGTGTGAGCAGAGTGACACCTGATCCACTACCCAGAGCTGTGTCCCAGGAGAGCTGTGACCCCGGGAGAGCTGTGCCCAGACTTTGCAAGCATTTCCCTGTAGCATCAGATGCTTTACTGGTCAGGCCAGCTTTTATGAATTGAACTGGGAATGTAAGCCTCCGCCCCCAAATTTGGAATACAGACACATAAATGTCAGGTGGGGAAATGGTTTTCTCTAAGTGGCTGCGCTGATCTGGATTCAAGTTTCCTTTACTGGGATTTTGTTCAGTGGATTTGGCCAACTGCTAAGATTAGTGGAGCAGGGTCTCACGCCTGAACTTCATTCATAAAGAAGTTTGTGAGTTATTTGTCTTTGAGATTCTGAGGGTGGGAAGGAGTTTGGGGTCATCTGTCCCCCAGCACCCAGCCCCTGCTGTCTTCCCATATTTGGAAGAACTGCATTCAGCCATCTCTGACCTGTGGCCCTCTGTGCTTTCCTCTGAGGTCTCCTGGCAAATTGTGGGTTGTGGGGGGGGGGCATTGTGAATCCTCTTCATGTGCAAAATCCCCAGTGGCAGCTTGTGTTTCTTCCACCCACATTTCTACATAGGTTTGCATGGTTGAGATTAAATAAACTTTTTTTTTTTCCCTATCACACCTAGTAACATCTTTGCCCTAAATCCAAATTAATATTTTTTCTCCCCCGGTGCACTCCCCCTTTGCTCAGCAAATGTGGAGTGCCGATTCCATGCTAAGCTCTGTGCTGGAATGCATGCATCCAGCTGTGGTAAAAGACACGGCTTCTGCCCTCCTGGAGCTTTTGTTCTAGTGAGGGAGGCAGAGATTAGAAAGAGAACTCCACAGATCCCCATCCTCTACCAGGGAGACTATGGTAAGCAACATACAGGGTACTGCTAGAACATGCAACAGGAGAGTCTGATGTAGTATGTGAGACTCAGGAAAGCCTTTTCCCGAGGAAATGATGTTTGTACTGAGATTTAAAGGGAAGAATGTTTCGAGCAGAAGGAACAGCATATGCAAAGGCCCTTATGTGGAGAGGAGTCAATAAGGTTGAGGAATGTTGTGAGAAGGCCAACGTCCCTAGAGTGCAGAGAGCCTTGGAAGATGAGAACAGAGAGGAGGCTGAGGGAAGGCAGGAGTCATGTAGGGGTGGCCATCGACCACCACTGTGCAATGCCCTGAGCATGCATCAGGTTAGTGCTCTCTGTTGCTCGAAGTTGACCAATTTCCTGTCATTTTATCTGTTTAATTTGCTTAGACTAAGGGAGACAGGTCTATAAATGCATGTCTGTGCTCTTTGCATTGTTCGACAATAGCGCATCTAAACTGAGAGTGCTCAGCCACTTTTGGGGAGTAGAAATGAGCATGGTGGCAGTGGACATTTATTCTTGATCAAACATGGTTATTTATATCATGAAAACCAACAATAGCACCTAAAAACCAAATCCTTTCTTTTCTTTTCTTTCTTTCTTTTTTTTTTTTTTTTTTTAACTTCACTTCCTGTCTGGTTGGAGAAGACCGACATTAAACAGGTATTTCCCCAATTCAGGGTATTTTCTCTAATCGTGATAAGAGCGGTCTGAAGGAGGCCAGCTGCCGCAGCAGAGTTGGCACAGAGCCCCTCGGCCAGGTGGTGGCTAAGGTCTCAGGGACAGGCCGAAGTTAGCCGGTGAAGGGGTAGCAGCTAGTTGCCGCATCTAGGGAGTGGCTGGATATCCCATGTGAGGTCTCGGCAGCTAGAGAGAACCTCGCAGGTCTGAGAAATCTGAAGAAGGCTTTTGTGGCTGGGGAAGAGTGAGTCAGGAGGCGAACAGACCACGATGCAGTAGTGTAGGGACCCAGAGCCAGGGTTGGGAGGGCTTCACAGTGTGAACACCTAGTAAGCCCTGAAAATTACAGAGATTTTATATTTTCCTGGGAAGGACTCTGGTTTACTTTAGCCACAATCAACAGTCCTAGTCAGGAAACGGTTATGTTAACAGAAATTTTGAAGAGGACTGCGGCTCCGGGCTAATTTATACTATTTCTTCTTTTCAAATATACAAAAGCCGATACATCGTCCTCCAAATAGCACTTCTTAGACACCACAAGTACTGTGTTGGTGCTTTCTTTTTCTTCTTTTTTTTTTTAATCATTGAGTCCATTACATTTTATAATTACCATCGGTTTTTCTTTTTTAACTCTTTGTTTCTCAGTTTCCAAACATGTGCTTTTAAACCATCTTTTTTGTTTTTGTTTTTTTAAGATTTTATTTATTTATTCATGAGAGAAAGAGAGAGAGGCAGAGACATAGGCAGAGGGAGAAGCAGGCTCCCTGCAGGATGAGGCAGGGCAGCATGAGCAAAAGGCAGATGCTCAACCACAAGCAACCCATCTTTTTATTATTGATTTTTCTCATTGAGTTGCATTGGGGCCAGATAATTATGCCCTACCTATATTGTACTGCTTCTTCTCTACTTGTTAGGATGTCTTCTGGGGTGTGGGAACAGTCACAAGTAGTCACCACTCCACATGTGCCATGTGAGAAGGGATAGTTTCCAGGCCGAGGAGACAGGGCTTTGGAAATGCTTTCTAGAGCATCCTTCTGAATTCTCCTCTCCACATATTGATGTGACTTCTCACCTCTCTGCTCCCTCTGTCCATTTCTGCAAGAGGCACATAAAATCTACTTCAATGTTTGTGACTTTTGCGGTTTTTCCATGTGACTGGGTCAATTTTTAAATTTTATACATTTCAAGGAAAAGCTTTTAGGCAGATATATGCACAGGGTTGTTTTATTTTATTTTGGTGGTTGTATCTTTTTATCATTTTGGAAATATCTGCCTTTATTTCTAATCTTTTTGCCCCTTAGGGCTGTTGGTCTGGTAGTAAGATCACTACCTAGGCTTTCATTTGGTTAGTGTTTGCCCAATATAGTGATTTTCACACTTTGTGGTCTAAGGACCGCTTTGTATTCTTAAAAAATTGTTGACAGCTCCTGAAAGCTCTGGTTTGTGTGGGTTATCTCTATCAACACTAACTGCATTTGAAATGAAAAGCAGGCATTTTAAAAACATTTATTAATTCTTTTAAAAAGATAAGCCGGGACACCTGCACCCCGATGTTTATAGCAGCAATGTCCACAATAGCCAAACTGTGGAGGGAGCCTCGGTGTCCATGGAAAGATGAATGGATAAAGAAGATGTGCTCTATGTATACAATGGAATATTCCTCAGCCATTAGAAACGACAAATACCCACCATTTGCTTCGACGTGGATGGAACTGGAGGGTATTATGCTGAGTGAAATAAGTCAATCAGAGAAGGACACACATTATATGGTCTCATTCATTTGGGGAATATAAAAAATAGTGAAAGGGAATAAAGGGGAAAGGAGAAAAAATGAGTGGGAAACATCAGAAAGGGAGACAGAACATGAGAGACTCCTAACTCTGGGAAATGAACTAGGGGTGGTAGAAGGGGAGGTGGGCAGGGGTGGGGGTGACTGGGTGACGGGCACTGAGGTGGGCACTTGACGGGATGAACACTGGGTGTTATTCTAGATGTATGCAAATTGAACACCAAGAAAAAATAAATTAAAAAAAAAGACAATAACACACCATTGCATGTTAACATAAATAACTTGATTCTTAATTAAGAACAAAGACCCCCAAACATAAGCAGCTTCAACTAGCAAATGCTAATTACATTTTTTATCTTTCAGTGTCTGTCTATCGTAGGTCATTGGTGGGCATAATCAAATGAGATCTCTCGCTGATAGAATAGGCAACCTTTTTTTTTTTAAGCTTTTATTTATTTATTCATGAGAGATGCAGAGAGAGAGGTGGAGACTCAGGCAGAGGGAGAAGCAGGCTCCCTATGGGGAGCCCGATGTGGGACTTGATCCCAGGACCCCAGGATCACACCTTAAGCCAAAGGCAAATGCTCAGCCACTGAGCCACCCAGATGCCCCTAGCTAACCATTTCAAACATTGCAGGACACTGTGTCAGAGATAAGAGAGCTCTCAAAGGATTTGTTGCTGCAATTAAATGCTCTGGCCCAGAAGCGACTGGTCAACTTCTTTCTCAGCTCATTGGTCAGAGCTAATAGTGTGCCCTTACCCAGCCACCAGAAGGTATAATCCTACCAGTTTGTCTAGTTGAGTGATGGAGGGGACAGAAAGCACTGGTTGAATGGCACATAGGAATATCATGGGAGCAGTATTTAGCTGTAAGGGCCAGACTGCCTCTGATACTTCCTACCTTGAGCAAGTTACTTCTCACTTAAGCCTTTCCTTTGTAAAATGGGGATTTTAGTGCCTATTTCATAGTGTTGTTAGAATAGTGCTTCACACACACACTGTAAATGCTGTCAAAAGTGTTTTCCATTATTAACTATATTCACAGTACAGACTTCCAAGTCAAAATGGTAGGCTGAGCTGATGGGTGACTCCTCCCACTTCTTCTTCCAAACACGTGGAAATGTAAGATGAAACATTTTTTGAAATGGTTTTATAATTCTTAGCTGACCTAAAGCAAGAAAGGGAGTTCTCCAGGTGTCAGGAATGAAGGCGCTTACCCGTCACAGTGAGTGGAATTGAAGACTTATGGCCCTCAGAGCTGGAACAGATCTGTCCCTTAGGGATCCGGGTGTAAGCACCCATGCGGAGACGGGAATTGAGGCTGTGGACCCCAGGCCTTGTGAGGGGCTGCACGTGGGTCCTCCATGTAAAGCCAGGAGCTGGGAAATGACACTTTTATGAGAAAGCTAATATCCTCCACCCCTGCCCAAGAATGAGATCAGTTAGGCCACCCACCTTGGGCCGTGGCCACCCTTATATTTTTAACATGCATACCTAAGTTTACATTTTTCTAAGAAAGTCTAAAGCAAATAAATACTTCAGAATAAATCAAGTTTAGAATGCTTAAACTTCCTTCAAACTCCTCATCTTTCATGCTGGTTTCAAAGGAAGCCCCCCACCCCCCACACACACACACCTTTTATCCCTACAGTCAATATTTTATTCAGATTTACCAGCATAGTTTACTGATTTCTGCTATAATTGTTGTAGTCATTCTGTTACTTCTTCTGGTTGATTTTTTTTTTTTTTTTAATTTTTGGGAACTATACTTTTAAAACACCAATATGCTTTAATGCTCACAGTTGCTTTTTTCCACAAAAGTATGTTTTGTTTGTTTTTAAAGAGAGAGGGAGACAGAGGCAGAGGGAGAGAGAGTCTCAAGTAGATTCCATGCTCAGTGTGGAGCCTAATACGAGGCTTAATGACCCTGAGATCATGACCTGAGCCAAAACCAAGGGTTCGACACTCAATCAAGTGAGCCACCCAGGCACCCCCAAAAGTGTGTTTTTAAGGTTGTAAAATCTATTAAACCTTTGAGTATTACTTAGAACATAAAATTTCTCCTTTTGTTCCTCACATTATTCCTGTTTTCTCTGGGTGAGTTTTGGTTTTCATCTCAGTCTTTGCCTTTCATGCTGTTTCAGGCTAAATTATATCCCCTCAAAATTCATATGTTAAAGTCCTAACTCCCAGAAACTGAGAATGTGACTGTGTTTGGAATTTGGGTCTTAAAATAGATGATTAAGCTGAAATGAAGTCATTAGGATGGAATCCTCATCTACTATGATTGATGCCCTTATATGAAAAGGAGATGAGGACCATGTGAGCATGCAGGGAGAAGGTGACTGTCCACAAGCCACAGAGAAAGGCCTCAGAAGAAACCAGCCATGCCAACACCTTGATCTCATACTTTTAAAGCCTGCAGAATTGTGAGAAAATAAGTTTTTGTTGTTTAAGATACCCATCCTTGGTACTTCGTTGTGGCCACCCTAGCAAACCAATACCCATGGCATGAAATTCTTTATTGACTTAATATTTATGAATTAAGGACCATGTCAATGAGTATGAGTAGCTAACATAGGCTTTCTTGTATTTAGGTGGGTTTATTACCCCAAAATATTTTTTCTTGAATGGGAGGTTTAGCTATGTAGTCCGTTTCAAGGGGCAAGGTATACCAGTAGGCAAGTCTCCCTTTGGGTATGTGGTTAGATGGAGGAGAATCATAACCTTTCACTCTCATTCCAGAGTTAACTACAGTAAGGAGAACTTTAACCTTCAGGTGACATCTTTTATATGTTTTCTTTCTTTTCCCCTCCCTGTCTATTCTTCTTTGACTCATTCACTAGCCTGGCTGCCAACACCATGGGCACTCCCCAGGCAAGCCTTCCTCTCTAGAGAGAGCTGTTCTGGGGGTTCCAGCTGGGACCTAATACTGCAGACTTAAGTCTACACAGGACAGGCCCAAAAGCCAACTGGCTCAGCTTTTCTGTAGACAGTTCTCCACTGAGATGCCCTGATTCCTGCCTGACAGCCACTTCTTTGTGGGCCATTCTTTGGCTCCCAATAGCCATTGACTTACTCCAAGCTTGGAGCCTCTCCAGAGTTCTATCAGGAAGAAAGAGCTCCTATCTTTAGCTCTGATGATGTATTTCAGGTTCTACTTTTGGTTGGCTTGTCAATACAGTCCCAACTATCTTCTTCTAAAGAAAGCCTTTAAAATGACTTACTCACTGATAACACTCTGTGTTTTCAGGGCCACCATGGATTTCTTCTTTCAAGAAATATTTTTACTGGAATTGCATTGTGCTCTGGGGAAGAGAGGGGGAAGCATGTGTGTTTACTGTCTTGAGCTCAGAGTCTCTCTTTCATATTTTTTTTACAAGGTCACAAGTATCTATAGAAATTGTTTTGCAGAAACAGCTAGTGTTCTGGAAGCTTCTATTAAACAAGTTTTTAAATATAGTCTGTGAAAGTTTTTTTCTAGGGCTTCTGTGATTTGAAGGATACCTCCAAGTTATCACTGATGTGTTTATAGATAAATTTTCCTAAAGATAAGACAACTGGAGGTATCAAAGAAGGTGATTATTTTCCATTCACTTACAGTATTATATACCTGGTAGATGTAAAATCAGTTTTTTATCAGAAAGTTCATTAAAAAAAAAAAAAAAGGATTGGGGGCACCTGGGTGGCTCAGTCAGTTAAGCATCCAACTATTGATGTTAGCTTGGGTCATGATCTCAGGGTTGTGAGATCGAGCCCCACATCTGGCTCTGCACTGAATACAGAGTCTGCTGAAGATTTTCTCTCTCCCTTTCCCTCTGACATTTCCTTCCCCTCCCTCTCTGAAAGAAAAAAAAAATCATTACTCATTTCTAGGGAGGGGCTAGATTATAGTAATGGGGTCTGGTGCCAGGGGGGAGAGAGAGAGAATGACTTAGCAGAGCAAGTATATTGTTCCAACAATAATTGTCTAACACCAAATGGGTGACCAATAATTTAATTCAGTGTTGACACTATTTACCTGGAGATAATGTCAAAGTCCACAGGTTTAAGGGCTCAATCCCATGACTGTCCTCACCTTAGATGTCAGCCTCAAGTCCTGAGTATCCTCAAGTACCTTTGAACCACTGGCTATAAACACCGGGTTCCCAAAACACCCCTTCAGGATTCAGTAGTTTGCTAGAACCACTCACAGAACTCAGGAAAATGCTATATTTATGATTAATTTTTTTTAATAAAGGATATAACTCAGGAAATACAAATGGAGAAGGTACATAGGTCAAGGCCTTGGGGTGGAGGTGCCCACAGTTTTCATGCCTTCTCCAGGCACATCACCCTCCTCGCACATGGGTGTGCTCACCAACCCAGAAGCTCTCTAAGCCTCATCATTGGAGAGTTTTTATCGAGGCTTCATTACATAGGAATGGTTGTTAAAATCTTTGGTCACACGAGGAACCTGGATGCTTTGAATTTGCTGACTCTGCAAAGAATTCCCAGGCGCAGGCATGTGTGGTGTTTATCGACTAGCTTTAACTCTGATGATGACCTGGGTTGGACCCACGTTGGGCCCCAAGAACTTATGTGCCCATCTGTTCTAGGGCCTCCTCTATTGCTTTTTTTCTAGGCCTACATCATGGTCTCCATTCTGACCATGAAGCTCCTCTGGAAGGCCATCTAAAGAGAGAGAGGCAAGGATTTTCCAAAGGAAAAGCTTGTGGAAACAGTTGTCAAGTAAAGGGGATTTATCCTCTGGCTCTAGGATAGCCGGCCTAGGTGATTCATCAGGCTTCCTCTCCCCAGGCTTCACCACAGTTCCTATTTGACTTCCAAGAGGGAGGCTGTGAGGCCAACCGTAGCAGCTGAACTGGAGAATGGATGGCAGAAAAGCAAGCCAAAACAAGAGACCAAAGAGAATCTCAGAAGAAAGGCCAAAGCAATCACATGGAGAGAGGTCACCCTGGAAGGTCTACATCCTACCACTTGGGCTCAATGATAATACTGTTCCTCCTCCTTGGTACCTTTGCAGGAAGGGAAAACCTTAGACCTCTCCTTGGAGGCCGTGTCGGGGGTCCCCAGGATCAGTGATTTGCTGGAAGGGCTCAGCATATACGTGCCTACTCACTACATTTGTTTATAACCCTCAGATCAGCACTCACAGTACTTTTGCAGTTAATCACAGATGTGTGTGAACAGGTAAAAACTTGGAGTCATGCAGTGCACACTTTCTCAGCCAAGGTCAAACAAGGCTACACTCTGCCTTTTTATTTTCGCTCTTACACAAAGGTAACCAGAGGATGGAGACCCTAGCTCTGGGGTCAAGTGGACTGGATTGGAATCCCAGTTCTCAGCCCCATTAGGGGAGTGACCTTAGGCAAGCCATTTAACCCTTCTGAACTTTCTTTTCCTTTTAAAAAATAAAGAAAATGGAATCTAGGATGAGTAATTTTGGGGATTTAAGATACAATCTATGTGAGATTAGACACACACACACACATTCAGAAGTAGAACAATCCTATGAAATCTTTCACAAGCCAAAATGGCATAAAGCAAAGAAGCAGTTATCATTAATTTACATGGAAAAAATTTTGAGCATTCCCAGACCCAAAAAAACAACCTCTTTCAGGTTTTCGGATACCTTAAGACACATCTTGATAATGGTTGCACAACATAAATCAAGATAAAACGCAGATGCTCACAAGCCCAGTTCATAAGTACGGCGGCTTGATGCTGAGATGCTGAGTGTACTAACTGGGGCAGGAACATGGGTGGTGCTCCTTGCACTATTTGGGGCGTGTGCTGCCTTTATAACAAACACAGGATGCTATTTTTACTTTTTTTTTTTGGAAAAGGGAAAAAAGTCCTCTTTCGGTCTCTTTGGTTGGCAAAAACAGGTACTAACATAGTAGGCCTTTTGTAAAGCTTGGAATGGCATACTGTGAACTTTGGAAAAGTGGGGGATATTTCTAAGATGTACACACACACACACACACACACACACATTTCCTTTAGGAACAGCGGTTCAGCATTTGCTAGTTCAATATTCTTGATAACCTTATAAAGCTACCACGAATAACAAGAACTGACTCTGGTTATACTCACAGTTATGATTTATTACAGTGAAAAAATGCCAAACAAACTCAGAGAAAAAAGGTGCATGGGCTAAAGTCCAGGGAAAGCAGGTGAGAGCTTCTTACGGGTGTCTTCCAGCAGATTCACACAGCACGTGCTTGAATAGCCCAACAACATGTGTGACAGCCCCTGTGACATGTTGCCACCCAGGAAGCTCACTAGAGACTCAGGGCCCATTTTTTTGCTTGTTTGTTTGTTTGTTTGTTTGTTTTTTCTTTTTTGAGGGTGTTGGTCACAATGGCACTGTCTGCCTGGCGTGTTCCCCACTTTCAGACTCCCAGAAGGAAAGCAGGTGTTCAGCATAAACTGTATTATTTATATAGTTTGGGAATAGCAATGACTGTTCTTATCAGTTAATGGTGGGAACCCTCTGAAAGTCCAACTTCCCAAACGCTTGCCAAGAACCAATTTTGTAAGTAGGCCTTCCTGGGAAAAGCACTTTGGCCTGCTGTGTCAACTCTTTATTTATTTATTTTTTTTGCAGAGAGGTAATCGTACCAAATACAGTTTGTGTATCACACTCTTACGTCTATGCATGATCAAAGGATTTGTGGAAGAATGAGAGGAGTAGGCGTGTGCTCTTGAGAAGGCTGGGGCGCAGAAAGAAGGTGAAAGCTTTGAAAGCTACTCAGCCCTTCACCATGGCTTCTGGAGTAGGGGGTGGGGGGGTTAGTTCCATCCCTAATGGCCTTCAGCTGAGTCCGGCATCTCGTTAGGAGTGTCAGAGGGTGTGCTTTCCCTAAGTGGAAGTTGTTAAGCATATGGGGTGGTGAAAAAGAGGGAAGAACTTTGTTAACAAAACCCAAAGCAGCAGGAAGGAAATGGTCTGATTAGAACCAAGTGCTTAGGCAGGGAAAGACAGCATGAGAGAGGAATGGAAGGGCTAAGCAGTAGTTTGAATTGACTCAGAATCCATAAAGGAGTTTGAGCAGGAAGTGCTGCGGTCTTGACCGTTTATTTTGGGGAGAGACACGATGTTCTCTTTCCATCTGGACAGTCCTGCCAGGAGAGGGAAATCTTAGAGAAAACATTTGGAGTGCACTGATAAAGACTTTTAATTGTATTTCTATTTTTACTAAAAGTGTTGTAACCATTTTAAGCAGGAGTTGAGGAATGGGATTCATACCAAAAGTAAAAGAGTACTGTCAACCAGTTTGGTGAGTTTGAAATCCATTAACACAGATTAGATGTATTAAAGAATTAATAGGGGCAGCCCCGGTGGCTCAGTGGTTTAGCGCCGCCTTCAGTGCAGGGTGTGATCCTGGAGACCCCGGATTGAGTCCCACGTTGGGCTCCCTGCATAGAGCCTGCTTCTCCCTCTGCCTGTGTCTCTACCTCTCTCTCTCTCTCTCTCTCTCTCTCTCTCTCATGAATAAATAAATAAAATATTTTAAAATTAATTAATTAATTAATTAATTAATTAATAGCTAGTTGTTTAGAATATGTCTTTAACCATCCTTTGAATATATCAAGCATATATACCTACTGAGTGTATGTTTCTGCCAATAAGGGAACTTAAGATCCTGGTATGTATCTGCACCCCTTTGGGTCATTTGGGTAAAATAATTTGAGGCCCTGTATATAGAAGTGACCCATGGATTGGGGATAGGGAACTGGTTGGTTCAGTCAGTGAGTGTCCCACTCTTCGATTCGGCTCAGGTCATGATCTCAGGGTTGTAGGATCGAGCCCGTACCGAGTGTGGAGTCTGCTTGGGATTCTCTGTGTCCCCCTGTACCCCTCACCCTGCTCACAATCTCTCTCTAAAAAAGAAGAAGAAGGAGGAGGAGGAGGAGGAGGATTCTCTGTGTCCCCCTGTACCCCTCACCCTGCTCACAATCTCTCTCTAAAAAAGAAGAAGAAGAAGGAGGAGGAGGAGGAAGAAGAAAAGAACTGACTCTTAGGATTCATTCAGGTGATAATGTATAAGCAAAATTTACCCATTTACTCTACCTCATGTCAGATTTGTGCTACTTCACTAATTCCAAGTTTGGCCAGTCTCTAGGGTTGGAAGTACAGTGAGTACTCACTATTTCCAGTCAAAGAGCATAAGAGTAGCCACTTTTGTTTCACTCTGTTTTCAAAATGATATTTTCTCTTGTAACTTGTTCTTGCCAGAAATGGATAGATCTAGGAAGAAGTCAGTGGTTGCGTTTTTATGGGAGATGTGTTTTGAGTGGGCTCATGAAGAGATTGAGTGGTAGGTAATGGTTTGGGTGTGAATTAATGAGATGACTGTAGGCATTTTTCATCCTCTGTGTACTCGCATACACGTAACCTAACACTGTTACAGTCAGGCTTCAGTTTCTCATGTGAACGAAGAGGAAAAGACCGTGTGTATGCATATGTGTGCATGCGTGTGTGTGTGTCTGAGAGAGAGAAGAGATAGGTGTGGGCTTACACTTGGATTTGGAATGGAGTATGTCTGATAGTCTAGGAGTTCACAGTATGTGGAGGTACTAGGTCCAGTCCTACTTTCCCTGCTCAGAGGCATTTGTGGGCTGACCGGGTACCTCCGCTTACATCCCTAAGAGTTCTTTTGTGTTCCTTTATCTGGTTGGAATCATGCCAAAGACCAAGCCAGGCCCACTGCCCAGTCTTTTTCTAGGCTGCCCGTTGAAGCACCATGGAGTATGGGTCGCATAGAGGAGCTGAGCGCCGAGAGAAGTAGGAAAACTTTGTTCAGCTCCTTGTTTCACGTATGCTGCTTACCTTGAAAATCAAGTGTCCTCTTCTTACCCATAAAGGCATTGAGTCGTATCTTGGCTTCTCTTGGGAGAAGACTCAGGAGGGAGTTTAATTTTTTAAATTTTTATTTATTTATTTTTGCTCTTTCTGCCATTTCTTTTTATTTGCAGTTTGTGTGTAATGCAAATCAATTCCATAACATGAGAGGTGACTGTGAATCAAAACATAAATATAATACACAACCCAAAATGAATATATAGCACTCTGGCCTAAAACAAGACAGGCTATTCATGTACACGCTCAGTAGTTTGAGATCTATTGGATGTGGTTGTTCTGGTGACATCTTTTTTCCAAAGATAGGAAAAATTTATTTTGGTTATCAATCTACGGCTGTGGCCGTAGTAGATACCAGAGCATCTGAGTACCAGTGTGAGAGCATGCAAACAAAAGCCCATAGAATATCTGTTTTCAGAAAGCTTTCCATGCATCATCGAAGCAGCTGTGAAAAGATTTGCTTTCCAGAGTCAAACCCCAATGAGGCTCAGGACCAGATCCTAGCTATCTAAAAATATTGAATGAGAACAGAAAATGTTCCAAATGTGGCTCTTCTGATTCACCGCTAAAAAAAAAAAAAAGAAAAAGAAAAGAAAAGAAAAGAAATTTACAGAAAGAGTATAAAAGGTTTTTTTAATTTAATGTGGTTAAGCTTCCAGTTGGTCTTCACTTTGCAAATACTTGATTTACAGTTTGACTCCCGCACATCTGTTGTCTTTTCCATTTTAAGATTTGTCTATTTTACCTCCAAAACAGACCATTTATTTAATTGTAAAAAGTATTCAATGTATGGAGAAATAAAAAGCATTTTGAAATTACTCGAGGTCGGGCACCTGGGTGGCTCAGTGGTTGAGCATCTGCCTTGTCTCAGGTTGTGATCCCAGGTCCTTGGATCGAGTCCCACGTCAGGTTCCCCACAGGGCGCCTTCTCTCTCTGTCTGTATCTTTGCCTCTCTCTGTGTGTCTCTCATGAATAAATAAATAAAATCTTAAAAAAAAAAGTAGTTGAGGTCAACATACTTCTACTCTTTGGAATCAGTTTGGTTAAATATATCTGGCACTCTTGTTGAATTGGAATAGGTGATAATGTATAAGCAAAATTTACTCATTTGACTTCAATTGGGGGAAGATTCCAATCCATCATTGCCCTGGTACATATCAATTGCTATATAAAAAAATCAAATGCAATGTCAAATCCAAAGCCTTAGAAGAAAGTGTACAGTTCCCCAGAAACAGTGGTAGCTGAACAATGTAAAATTTTATCCACCGTACATAGACATTAAATAGTGCATTGAAGATTTACAGTAACACCTAGAAGTTCCTTCTAATATACATATAAAGAGAATCATGGGAACTTTTTGTATTACCTAGCTGTTTTACGGCCTTAAAGATTTAATGAACCAGATGAAAACTGAATCTGTTCACATCCCATCCTTCAGATCTAGGTAAGATACAAAATCTAGTCTCATGTTCAAAGTAGAATTTTATGCGTCCACAGTTCTTAAGCCACATTTAAAGAAATCATTTCGGATCCCTGGGTGCTCAGCGGTTTGGCACCTGCCTTTGGCCCAGGGCATGATCCTGGAGTCCTGGGATCGAGTCCCGCATCAGGCTCCCTGCATGGAGCCTGCTTCTCTCTCTTTCTCTCTCCCTCTTCCCCTCCCCCCTCCCCCCCTGCCTGTGTCTCTGTCTCTGTCTCTCTCTCTCTCTGTGTCTCTCATGAATAAACAAAATCTTTAAAAAAAATTTTTTTTAAATCATTTCTCTCTCTCTCTTTTTAAAGATTTTATTTATTTATTCATGAGAGACACAGAGAGAGCAGCAGAAACATAGGCAGAGAGAGAAGCAGGCTCCCTGCAAGGAGCCTGATGTGGGACTTGATTCCAGGACCCCAGGTTCACAACCTGAGCCAAAGGCAGATGCTCAACCACTGAGCCACCCAGGTGTCCCTAAATAAATAATCTCAACTAATTTTGGATGTTGTCTCTTCATCTTGTACATGAAACACCAGTAGATTCAGTAGTCATTCATCGTCTAGTTAGATGCTTCACATTTTCTTCAAACCAATCAAATTTGGGATCCTCCACATTTTCTGGGTCAACAAAATATGGGGTACATTAGCAGATTCAACGAAGACCTGTTTTTTCCTTGTCACACTGGATGTATACGTGCCATTTGGATAGGGTCTAGAAGATGGGACAGTATGGATATTTCTTGGCCTGAGTCTCTTAACAGTAGAAATAGAGAAGGGAGAATGAGATTGCCAAGAGTGACTGTTGACCGCAGAGTACTGCTAGTTGCCATTTTGGTGGCATTAGTTGTACTTGGGGCAGTTGAGGTATTTTGGGGGGGGTGGTTACTTAAAAGTGTTACAACAGTTGTTTGATTTGAATACATCTGCATAGATAGGAGCAGCACCAGAAGCAGCAGCCAGCCCAGTCAGAACCTGGCCACCATCTTTCTGCCCATGTCCACCCCATTGGTGTTGGGGTACAGCACATCTCACTGGATGCAGAACCTCAGGCAAGGTTCTCAGGAGGGAGTTTAGCATGTAGGATGTTTATTGGAGAGCACCTTTGACTAACTTGCTGTGGGAGGGAGATCACGTAAGCAGGATGGGCAGAGGGAAAAGCCGAGCTTGAAGACAGCCTCAGCCAGTGCCATGAAAAGCTTTGCAGCTCAGATTGCCTATTTTGACCATCTTGAATTCACAGGGCCAAGCCTTTAATTCCTCCATCTCAAGCAGTTATTGGATGTGGAATGCCCTGGGAAGAACATGTCCTTGGGCAAGACAGCTCTGTGCCCTTGAAACAATCCCTAATGAGGCCATGGGATGTGCATTAGCTAGAATCCAAGGCTCTGGAAATGATTGACCCATACCCAGCATTTTCAAAAGTTGTTTATAAATCCTCGAAGTTGAACCAGAATATTCTACCCAATTTCCAACCATAACTTTGTTAGTAGTTAGGATAAAAATATGGAGCATTTTCTTTTCACCTTTACCTTTTATGGTTAAATGTATATTTCTGTGGGAGCTTTATCTTTTACAGCCTTGTATGTTTCAAAACTGTTATTCCGTGAAACCTTGTTCAAAAACAGCTGGAACCTGTCAGCAGATATAAAGGATTCTTTTCAGGAACTTAGCGTATAAGAATAAAAACCCCAAGCCCCATAGAAATGATTATTTGCTTTATCTTAGATGTGCCAGCATCCTACCACTGCATCTTCAGCATCACACCTCTTTTGCTTTAAAAAGGAAAACCGGTCAGGCTTTATAATTCTGTTCTTAAAGTGTTGCACTTCATTGGTAATTCTTATTATTAACTAATCAAAGGAAAGATTAAACAGGCAGATTTTTATTTGGAGATGGGTGAACTTCCCCAAAAGAAACCACTTACAGAACCCAACTCTGTCGGTTCAGTTGAAAACGAGATGGTTTTCCATAGGCATTAGCTTTTCTGTTCTTTTTGCCTTTTAAAATAGCACAGAGTTAACCTCTTTCCACAGAATTTCTTCCTGCACCTAACAGCCACTGAAGATCCATTCTGAGTTAACGTTTGTGAAAGTAGCGAGTCATGGTCTCTCCTGTGTTGGGAAGGGACCCTCGATGAGACAGGAATGACTGGGAGGGTCAGAGCAGGTGGCCCCTGGACTCCGCAGCCTGGAGTCTCTTGCCAGAGGCTTCCAGCACTGTGAGTAGCTCTGCAGAGTTTGGGGAGGGCCGCAACTCCCCCCGCCTTCTCATGGGAGAGGGGGTCCTGCATTTCGGGGAAGCAGGAGCATGTAGAAGTCATGGTTAGAGACACCTCCTCCTCTTCCACTTTTCCTCTTCCTCTTCCCAAGTGAGCCCTTCTTGGGAAAGTTTTAGCCCTTCCCCACCCCCCCTCCCATGATGAACAAAGCACACCTCCTACTTCTCAAGAAGAGAAAGGTCATTCTTGCTGATTTCCTCTAGTTATGATCTTGTCGGTACAAGAGGGAGTGGGTAGGTGTTCACTGTGCTCCCTGCCCCTGGAGGTGGGGAACCTCTAACTCCACATCTCTGGGAAATCTAGAAGGGCAGACACCGGGTGTCACCACAGAGTACCTGCAGCCCAGACTTAGTGATGGAGCCCGAGACTCCGGCAGATGACTTGACTCCTCTGGGCGACTCAGTTACCTCATTTTTAAAGTGGGACACCAAAGTGCCCACCTCAGGGGGGGTTGGTGAGGATTCAATGAGATAAAACGTGTGAAGGGTGCACTGCCTCGTGTGTGGTAAGCACTCAACAACTGTTTGTTACAGTTGTCATCACAATGCCTTGTGCTCCATAGGTGGCCGGTGGCAATTTGTGGAACTGAGATCCCAGTTGGTTCCATGGAGCCATTGGGCACCCCCCGCCACTGTTCCCCTTAACCCTGTCAGGATGAAGGAGGTGGGATGAGGGCATTTTGGACACAGGTCTGTGTCACTTCATTGTTGGAAACCAGTGTAGGATTTTAATATCACTGTTCCTTTTAGGATGAAACTGACTGGGAATCCATAATATACTTATTGAGATTTTCGTGTTTTATATGGAATTTGAAGAATCAGCATTTATTTCTGCATTGTGTTGTTGACTTGTTAAAATACTAGTCCTTCTTGGCAGCCAAAGCATCTTTTGTCTTGGAAGTGCCCCTTAATTGATCTCTTGTGGTGATTAGTGAATTTAGCCCACTCTTTGGAAGACAGGTACCCCTCCATGGATTTCCCAAGACTATCCTGCACAATCTGTATCTGTTCATGTTTTAATACTTCTTCATCTAATTTTCCCAGTTGTTGTTTTTTTTTGTATTGTTTTTGTTTTTTCCTCTTCTGTGAATATCAGGGCTTGAGAAAGGGGAAGAGTACGGAGCGGTATGGCGAATAAGAACAAAGGCTTTGGAACTGGAGTTGACCCCCCACCCCCACTTCATCGCCCCATCCTCTAGCTGTGTGACCAAGAGCAATTTACTTAATCTTTCCAAGCTTCGTTCCCCATATGTAGACTGGGGACGATAACACCTACCTTATGGGCTGTGAGGATTACACCAAATAGGATCATGCAGACGCGGTGCTTAGCACAGTGACTGCCCCACGTTAAGCTCTGGAAGGCCTCAGCCCGTGGCAGCTCTGGGTGCTGCGGCGCTCAGATACCGTGGAGGGCCCGTTCCGTTTTTCATAGCCCGTGATGACAGGCGTGCTGCTTGAAGAAATGTTTGAACTCGCCCTTCTGAAAGTTCAGTTTCTCCAGGTGATCGGCACACCTGTGATAGGGCTGATCTCAGGGTATAAATTTCTCCAGCGCACGAAATTCCCTTTTCACCACGCACAGTTCATTTCTGGTATTAGTCACTGAACTGGGAACTTTCTGGTTTTGATTGGCCAGTCAGGGTTCACTGAGGCAGATTCTTTCCTGAGATTGCCCCATATGTTCAGGAAAGGGAGTGTTTGTGAGCTGCACGGTGCTGCAGACCCAAAGCCAGAAGACAGCATTGTGTTGCCATTTTGCAGCTACTCCCCATGGACGGCTGGGCAGGATGATTGATATTTTAGCATCTTTGTTCTTTCTGTTTAGTTATAACACTAGAGCTGTTTAAATCACTCTGAAAATAACATGCCTGACATTTCTCCGGTCTGGGGGAAAAAAAAAACAAAAAACCAAAACCCAGAAAACCTAAAGCAATAATCCTCTGTCTATTACAGAGGAAGTGTTTTTGGTGAGAAAGGAGAGAAAAGTGGATGACTTAGGGGAGAATAATTCTGAATCGTTTCATGGTGGAGAATACATTAAAACCTAAAAAGCTCAAAGGCATGACTCCAAGTGTGTATTTAAGAAGCAGAGATTGGCATCAGAGGGCACTTATGTTCCGTAGCTGGTCCCGAGTCTGGCTACTGCACTTGTTTTGAACATTTATTATGTGCCCACTTCTGACACTCTTCACTTAAGACACACACTTGACATTTTTCAGCACATAGAGTCCTCCAGGAATTTCAGTGTTGTACTTAACAAGTACAGGAGACTAGAGATTATGGTTTGATTTCATGTTCAAGTAACTTCTCTTTCCTCTTTGTGCTCTTTCGTGTAAATCCAAAAAGTTGTTCAGCAGTCACTCACTCAACCGACTCTGTGTACGGGGTGCACCTGACTCTGAGCCTCGATTAAGGGTTATACCGAGCAGCAGACTTGTTAAATATAGGTGCAAACATTTGCCTTGTGTCGTGGCTGTGCTCCTAAAATAATTGCATATCATAATTGAGAGCTCATAATTGCAGGCCATAATTTAAATCCCTCGGCACACCTTTGTATTTATAGGGATGCCTCAGAAAATCTTTTTCTAAAGCGACTGTTCTTTTTAATAATCGCCTCTTGCAGCTGCTGAGTTTTAAGAATCAGACTTAAGAAAAGTATAGAGCATGGATGGCCACTGTCTCAAAGAGAAGATTCCAAAATCCTATGGTAAATAAAATATCTCACTTTGAACTGGAGAGTTCAAATTATTTTTCTTTGGAGGAAGGATTTAAGTCTGTTGAATGAAATACGTTCCAGTGATTACCTTTTTTTAGCACTAATTCTACAGTAGGGACACAGACATTCCAGGAGCTGTTCCCCTTGGTTTCCATAGACTATTGCATTTAATCCTCCCGGAAACCCTGTGAGTGGTGATACTATTCCCATTTCACAGATGAGCAAACTGCCAGACAGAATCGAATCCTTAACCAAGATCAAACCACAGTCAGGTGTCAGTGCACACTCAGGCTCTGTACCATTAGACCAATGAGGTGTGCCAATGTGTTCTGGAATGAGGATTCTTCATGTTACTCCTTAGAGACACCTTCCCCACTCTGTAGAAGACCAGGGGGCTCTTGCTTCTCTATCTGTGGGGCCCAGGTTGAATGGGTATTTCTTCCTTGGACTTTGAAGAGCTGTGGCCAACATATCATTGGGTCCCCATGTGCTGGTGGCCAGGGAGGATGGCTGGCTCCGGAGCTGGGACATTTCTCTAGCTATTTCTCTGTCTGACTTCCTCAGCGAATACTGCCCGGTGGAGAGGAATCAAGAAGGTGCCTCCAGGGACACCTCAGGGCCTCAGTGGTTGAGTGTCTGCCTTTGGCTCGGGGCATGATCCCGGGGTTCTGGGATCTAGCCCCACATTGGGCTCCCTGCAAGGAGCCTGCTTCTCCCTCTGCCTATGTCTCTTCTTCTCTCCCTGTGTCTCTCAGATAAATACATAAAATTAAATGAATAAAATCTTTAAAAAAAAAAAAAAAAGGAAGTGCCTCCAACAATCCTTCCCTGTTACAACTCACTTTAGTAAAAGGAACGTTGTTCCCAGATGATTGTTATTTAGGGATGTGCTGCATGTGTTATTGTCCTGTGGGTTGTTTTTTTTCTTTTTCCTGATCAGAATCCTTGAAAGGGAAAAGAATCTGGGGTTGCAGTGAGGTTTTGTTCTCTGTTCAGTCACGAATGATCTCTGCTTTGATTTGTTTAAAGCTGCCAGTAAGCTACTAGGATAGTTGTCTTTATCATTAGGTCGTGCTGGGGGATTCCCTGCTGCTACCACTGTGGACTTTGCACTTCCTTATATAATTGCCCAGTGCCCTGGGCTCTGTAGGTAGGTGACTGAGCAAGAGACATATTTGTGTGTCCCCTCTTGGAGAACCAGCCACCATGGCATGTGTTCCTTCTGATGCCCTCACTCACTCTCCACAGATACTGGCTCTCTGCAAATTCACACTGTCTCCTCACATTTGGGTCTGGATACCTGGCCTTATTGCAAGGCCACTACTGGGAGGGCAAGGCTGTCTCTTCTTTATATTGGTTTTTGGCTCTACCACTAGCTCCTGAAGGAATCCTGTATTAATAATATCCTAAGAGAGCTGAGCCAAAATTTAGGGGGATGGTAGGGGGAGGGTGTGGGCCTTTGGGAGAAGTCCGAGGTAACTCTGATACACATCCACTGGTGCACCACCCCCCCCCAAAGGAAATCTCTCCTCTTCTTGTTTGCCTGTGTGCCCTTCCAGGGTGGGATGGTGTGGATCAGCTCATATTTTGGATTGGTCCCTGTTAGGATCTATCAGGGAAGCAAACAACTTTTTTTTTTTTTTTCAGGAGCTGTGTACGTGATGGGAAGTATACAGTTACACTTTTAAGTAACTCCTTTTATTTTTTAAAAGATTTTATTTATTTATTCATGAGAGACAGAGAGAGGCTGAGACACAGACAGAGGGAAAAGCAGGCTCTATACAGGGAGACTCAATACAGGGAGTTGTGGGACTCGATCCCAGGACCCCAGGACTATGCCCTGAGCTGAAGGTAGGCGCTAAACCGCTGAGCCACCAGGTGCCCCTAAGTAACTAATTTTAGTTGGAGAAATTATTTGTAAAAAAGTAAATATAATACACTGAGATCAAAGCTGTCTTAGAGGTAGGAATGCTGTGGAAGGCTACAAAGCAGTTTTATCAAAAGCGGACATGGATATTTTTGTCTCCTAGGCTTCTGTGGGATTCACATAAATACAGAGAACAAACTGGTGGCGTCCAGTGGGGGGAGGAAGGGGATGGGCAAAATGAGCGTAGGAGAATGGGTGGTCCAGGCGTCTAGTTACAGAACAGATAAGCCACGGGGATAAAAGGCACAGCATGAGGGGACTAGGCACTGGTGTAATAGCGTGTGGTGACAGGCAGTAGCTACATTCGTGGTAGGCATCGTGGTGTGTAGACTTGTGGAATCACCGTATTGTACACCCCAAACTAATGTAACATTGCCAACGACTCTCAAAAACATACCAGTTGAGGCTAACTTGGTAAGCTTTGTGGTGGTCATTCATTACTTGGATCTCCACGACAGCTTTATGAGGTCATTACTGTGACTGCCCCCACGTGACGGCCAGGAACGTGAGGCTGAGACAGCTGAGCTGCTGAGTGTCAGAACCAGGATTCGAACCCAGATCTGTCTCACGACAGAATCCACTCCTGTAACCATGCTGCGTATTTCCTGCCTCCCCGCACGATACACAGGAGTTATTGTGAACCTGGTAGCTCCTTCAGAGAGGTATCTGTGGTACCAACATGCCTGTGTTCTTGTCCTTCCTGCACCTCCAAGGAGGAACGGGAGTGAGAACATCCAAGAGTTAGTAGTGAACATTGTGGTGTGGCCGTAGAGGTTTAGAATACAGTTGCAGTCTGAAAAGACTAAATTAGGGGACCCAAAAGGTGAAGCCCACTCATCTCCTTCACAAGCTCTCAAAGATGCAGCTGTAGAATGATCCACCTGCAGAATGAGGAGGCCGTGCTGCTGGCATCACGTGGCGGTGCTTCCTATGCTCTGTATTGAGCCACTGCCTGTCGCTCCAAGCACTGCTCCATGCCCTGCCTGGTGACAATGCTCCTGGCACCCTGCAGACCACATTTCCACCTTGCCAGCCACCTTCCAGGAAAGTTGTGCCCGCAGGGAGCAAGGCAAGGCCAGAGGACGAAAAGGGACTCATACCTTCCCACTTGCTTCCCACCTGCTTGCGTCACACAAGCAAAGCTTCTTCACCCAGCAGCAGTGGCTGATAACAGTTCCTGATACAGTGGCTGGACTTCGTCTGTGATTTCCCAGCACTTGAGATTCCACCTCTCCAGGTGCCCCCCAGAAACCAGCACCAGCTGAGCAACACCTCTTCGTCAGAGGGTTGACTTGCATTTCCAGAGTCCACCTCCAGGCTTCTGATGTCTTTTTTAAAAGATTTCATTTTGGGGGAGCTGGCAGCTTCTGGAAGTTGGCAAAGGTGAGGAAGAGGATTGCCCCCCAGAGCCCCCAGGAAGCACCACAGCCCAGCCGATGCACTGGTTTTAGCTTGCTGAGACCCACACCGGACTTCAAACCTCCAGAACTGTATGTACACAATTCATGTTGTTTTAAGACACTGACCTGTGGTGATCGGTCACAGCAGCTCTGAGAAAGTAATACACAGGTGACAAGAACCTGGGAACTTTTTTTTTTTTTTAAGATTTTGTTCATTTATTCAGGAGAGACACACAGAGAGAGAAGCAGAGAATAGGCAGAAACAGTCTCTCCACAAGGAGCCCGATGTGGGACTCGATCCCAGGACCCCAGGATCATTCCCTGAGCCAAAGGGAGATGCTCAACCACTGAGCCACCCAGGCACCCAAGAACCTGGGAACTTGATGACTTTGCTAGACTTCTGCATTGGCCGACCCTGTGGTGCCCCCCTCCCCCCAAATGTCTCAGCCCAGGAGACAAGCCTTTCCTGTCACCAAATCCAGTTTGAGGGAAACCCAGGTGGCTCAGTGGTTTAGCACCATCTTCAGCCCAGGGCATGATCCTGGAGACCCAGGATCAAGTCTCAGGTCAGGCTCCCTGCGTGGAGCCTGCTTCTCCCTCTGCCTGTGCCTCTGCCTCTCTCTCTGTCTGTGTCTCTCATGAATAAATAAATAAAATTTTTTTAAAAATCCAGTTTGAGTTGGATTTTCTGCTGCTCAAGGCCCGAGCTGTCCCCATTGATAACTACAGGCCTTACAGAGTAGGGCATATAAATAAGGTAGACTCTCCACAAGTTTTCTTGAACCGTGACAAAATGTTGGCACACCCCCCCACACACACACACCCCGAATCCACGTCTAAGGAAGCAGGGCTGTTTTCTGGCTCATACTAAGTGTAATAGTGGTGATTTTTTTTTTTTTTTCATAAAAGACACAAAAGATGTTTGGAAGGACGGACATGTTGTTTGAATACTGAGGTGGCCTGGACCCTCAGCAGGTGCGCTTTCAAATTGCCAGATTTCATTTCCTATCGTGACCTGCAGGCATCCACGTTCCCCCCTCCAAAATAACATTTCAGCAGACCCTGTGGACATGCCAAGAAGTGATTATTTGTACAAATCCAGATGATTTCCTAATTTAGGAGAGCTTAGGTGGAGGAAGAAATGGAGGGAGACACAGGCTGTTTCCATCCCCGCAGCGCGGGAACAGCCCCAGCGCTGGCTCGGACCACATGTTGCTGACAGCTATGAAAGCGGTTATCACCGGACAGCTGCTCAGTGGCCCCCCGTGAACCCAGCCGGAGGCTCGGCCCAGGTTGAGATCAGAGAGGCCAAAGGTCAAATGCTGTCTGGGTTCCTTTCCAAAAGCCTTCTCTCCACCCCTCCTGGGTTTCAAATTAGCTTTTGTCATTTCTGCTCCAAAGACCATCCTGAACCTCTGCAATCACCTTTTTACACTTCCCAGATACACTTGATGAGTGTTGCTGCCTCAGCCTCCTCCCCATCACCAGCACATGGTCCTTCCAAAGTTGGTAGAGATCTTGTCTGCGGGAAGACAACATTTCCTTCACATGGCTTCCAGCCCTGCTTGTCTAGTGGGGGCCTCCTCTGAAGGCTGCATATTTAATATACTTAACGTGGGGTGCTTGGGTGGCTCAGCAGTTGAGCATCTGCCTTCAGCTCAGGTCCTGATTCTGGGGTCCTGGGATCGAGTCCCACATCGGGCTCCCTGCAGGGAGCCTGCTTCTCCCTCTGCCTGCGTCTCTGCCTCTCTCTCTGTGTCTCTCATGAATAAATAGGTGAAATCTTAAAAAAAAAAAAAAAAAAAAAAGCCTTTTATGCTTTCATTTTATAATTTTATCCAAACTCTTCCTTCGCATCTTTGACATTAGTGTTTTTTGTCACCAAAACCATGTTAGAGCAGCATCCCAGAGCCCTCCGTCCTGGGTAAGAAGATAAATTGAAACTTGTCCTGGCTTTCTTCTTTCCCCTTCAAGGAATTTACCCTCTGGTGGCAAAGGCAGCATTGTGAGCAAAGAATTACAATATTTTATAAGAAAAATGAATGATAAGAGTTACAAAGTGTCATTGGAAGGCTCTACATAAAGCTTGAGTTCCTGCCTAATTCAGACCTGAGCACGTGTATTTTTCACAATCTGCGCAACCATTGGGTACAGTCATTAATAACAGTAGCGTTTTCTCCATGGAGTAAACATGTTTTCACTATAGCTATGGCAATGAAGCTGATTTGTTGCCTCACTTAAGTTTCTTGGTTTTCTTGAAGTTCTACAATGTATCAGAGGACCTTACAGTGTGAACCAGTGTCAGTTGAGCATCTGTCACGGCCTAGGAAATTCACCTTTGGGATCCTCACACCAACTGCCAGCCAGGTTGAGCCCTAGAAATGAGAAGGGCCTAAAAGAGGATTGAGATCCAGCCCATCCCATTGGGACACTGGGTTACTATTACTATTTTTTTAAGATTTTATTTATTAATTCATGAGAGACACACAGAGAGAGGCAGAGACACAGGTAGAGAGAGAAGCAGGCTCCCTGCGGGGAGCCCAATGCAGGACTTGATCCCAGAACCCTGGGATCATGCCCTGAGCCAAAGGCAGATGCTCAACCACTGAGCCACCCAGGTGCCCTGGGACACTGGGTTATGAGCATTATAACTGAGTAAGAACCAGTGTTGAGAATTAGAAACACTTTGTATTTGTATTTAACTTCTAGGTGAACAAAGACATTTTTTTTTTCTGTATTTGGCATCTAAATTACATGAAAGATTGAAGAGAATTGTTTTTCTCTCTTACCCCACCTTGCTGTATCCACGTTCCTCTCACAAGCACTCTTGTGTTTGAGAGAAGGGAAAATAGGGCTCATTGTTTCAGGCAAAGACTCCAGCAAGAAGCATTCAGGTGTTGGGAATGTCTGGCATGAGAATCAGTTGAGAGACTTAGAATAAAGCATCAAAGATGGTACCAGATTATGGTACAGGTTACTAGTACCCAGAATTTGAGTCCCCTACTGGCCTTGTCATAATGAAGATGAAATTGTCATGGGGACACATCTTCTCTATTATATCTTCATATAGTTATTCATTGTTTGATCCCAGGAGAACAGTTCATACACCTCATATTGAGAGATTGCAGTAATTGCTCTTGCCTTTCATTTTATTTTACCTAATTTTTTTTATTTTTTACATTTTTAGAGAGGGAGAAGGGGGAGGGGCAGAGGGAAAGGGAGAGATCATTTTTTTTAAAGGTTTTATTTATTTGAAAGTGAGCAAGAGACAGAACACGAGCAGGAGGAGGAGCAGAGGGAGAGGGAAAAGTAGACTCTCCACTGAGCAGGATGCCTTATGCAGGACTCGATCCCAGGACCCTGAGATCATGACCTGAGCAGAAGGCAGATGATGCTTAACCGACTGACCCACCCAGGTGCCCCGAGAGAGAATTTTTCCTTAAGATTTTAGTTATTCCAGCGAGAGAAAGAGAAAGAGAAGGCACAGAGGGAGGAGCAAAGGGAGAAAGACCAGCAGATTCTGTGCTGAGCACAGAGCCTGAGGTGGGGCTCGATCTTATGACCCTGAGATCATGAACTGAGCTGAAATCAACAGTCAGGTGCTTAACCAAATAATCCACCCAGGCGCCCCTCGTGCTTCTGAATTTTAAACATAAATTGTCAAGATAATTTAATTGGATTAAGAAAAAAAAGCATACATCAGATAATACCTTGAATTAAATAAACCAAATAAGAAAAAAGAAGCAAACTATCAAGTGAAGATTCGTAAGCAGTGAGACTTTGGTTCAGTTTTCCAAGAATCCAGGGACTGGGTGTATGTGAGTGTAGGGATGTGTGTGTTTACTTTACCTGTTTGTTTCTTCTGAGGTATTTAGAAGTCCATGAAAAATCTGATACCTTGGGTTACCTTCCCATTCCTCCTTAAATATTCATTTTTGTTGTTGTCGTTGAAAGGAAGACTTAGAGACAAGTGTATTTATAAGATTATAAAGATAATCTGGACATATGTATGGTAGGAGCTAAATTATAACTCTTGGAATAGAGATTCCAGGTCCTTTCAGCTGACACAGAGTCAGCTGTGATATTTTAAGTCCTGTAAGTCACTAGAAACCATGAACTCTAGCAGAGGCCATGTCTATGTCAGAGGCACCATTTACTTAGGAAAATTATGAAAACCATTGGACCCAAAGGGAATTCGTGCTTACCCTGGAAGATTACATTAAAGACGGAAATGAGGCTTAGTGTTAAATTCTTGAACTGGGACTGTCGGTCTCCGACGATCGCACACACTCGCACACGCTCGGTAAGAGGGTGTGAGAGGAGAAGGTGTGACAGCACTGACATGCGTGGCCCTGCTTTTCCTCCACAAGGAGACCGGTTTGAGCCCAATGGGCTGGGGCTACCCTTTTGAGTCAAACGTTCAGACGTTAATGGGATTACGGTGAGGATTAGGCCTGGGCAAAGGGAGTGACTCGGAGATAAATGCTGGAAGGGAGAGAGAGCATAAACAAAGGAGAGGATTGTGAAGTGGAGCTCACGCCAGAGGCTTGGAGGGATCAAGTTCATAGGAGGCAGGCTGTCTGATTCACTTCTGGGCTCTCTACACTGTGCACCAGGCCCGGTACACAGTCTGTCCTCCACACACGCTCGTTATGATAGCAGAAGCGGGAGAAGGTTCCTTTCCTGCAGGAAGGCCACAGAAGAGGCCTTGTTTCAGGATGACCCCAGTTGGTCTTCCTCCTTTGGCAGTTAGGGGCAGATCCATGCACCACACGCTCAGAAGAGCCCCCACGAAATCAAACTGCTCCTGTGCAAGAGAGATGCTGATTGGAGGCCAATTCGGGAGTCCTACCTGCCAAGTCATCGTGCTGGTCTTAGCCAAAGTGGCGGGAAGGACCTGATTCTCTAAAAGACAAACTAAATCATCCATTTATGTGATGCTAGCTAAAAGTGTACCTGTGAACATTGGCAAAAATCAGGATTTGAAGGCATGGCTGTCATTAACGCATTATTGTCTTTTGTTAACCTTCTTTGTGTGTGTAGTGGGTTTTTTGAGACATAACCTATAGCAAATTTTGTCCTTTTGGGGGGAACAGTTGTATGCGTTTTGATAAACATGCACAACAGGAGTGTGGAGCGAGTCCATGGCCTCAGAAACTTTCCTCACCTTCATCTGTGGCCAACTCCTCCTGTCCCTGGCCTGCAGGCATCACTGATTTGTTTTCTCTCCTTACAGCTTTGCCTTTTCCAAAATGAAATATAAATGGGATCAAGCACTGTGTAACTTTTGTATCTGGCTACTTTTACGAAAGCATAAGCGCGCCTGAGCTTCATCCAGATTGGATGCCTGTCTCCAGAGCTCGTTCCTTTTTCTTGCTGGAGACTCTCCCCCTGTATCACTGTACCACAGTTTGTCGACTCACTCACCAGTCCAAGGACTTGGTTTGCTTCCAATCTTTGGTGCTCTTGAATAATGCCACTGTAGACATTTGCGTTTCGGTTTTTGTGTGAATCCATGTTTTTATTTCATGTGCATATTTCTTAGGAATGGGATTGCTGGTGTATGTGGGGAAGCGTATGTTTAGTTTTCAAAGACACTGATAGGTTGTTGTTCAAAGTGACCGCACCATCTACATTCCCACCAGCAGAGTATGAGAGTTCTAGTTGCCCTTCATGCTTGCCAACGCTTGGCATTGACATTAAAAACATTTTTTAGGGGCACCAGGGTGGCTCTGTTAAGCATCTGCCTTCAGGTCAGGTCATGATCTCAGGGTCCTGGGATCAAGCCCCGTGTCAGGCTCCCTGCTCGTATTCTCATTCTCTCTCTCTCTCTCGCTCTCTCTCTCTCTCTCAAATAAATAAATAAAATCTTTAAAAAAATTTTTTAGGGATGCCTGAGTGGCTCAGAGGTTGAGCATCTGCCTTTCGCTCAGGGCGTGATCCTGGGATCCAGGATCGAATCCCACATGGGCTCCCTGCATGGAGCCTGCTTCTCCTTCTGCCTATGTCTCTTCCACACTGTGTCTCTTGTGAATAAATAAATAAAATCTTTAAAAAAATTTTTTTAAACCATTTTTAGCACCTCTTTAAACATCAGTTCTATTAATACTTTTGATAATGTAGAGAGCTTATGCCTTCCTCTTCAAAAGCAAAATCTCTCTCTGAATAGTGAAAGTTTTATATGAAGTTCATTTAAAAAATAATTAGACCTGGTTCTCGTTATTGTACGTATGGTCTGTAAAGTCACTGTGACCATTGAATTAGTGACTACTGAACCATTGATCCTAGGGGAAATTCAAGGTTAGGTTCCCAGGAGGCTCTGGTTACATTTTGTTAATCGATCAATATGTAATCTTCTCTTAAGTGTGTTTCTCTTTGAAGACACATTATGTAATATATTTTGTTGATTCAGTAACATTGAACTCATGCTCAAACAGCCCTAACAAAGTTTATCTAACGTGTGCCTTTTCTCCATAAGGCACATCACAGCCTGTACTTGGGGGCCATGCCTAACCACCCGCAAAAAGCACAAAAATGTGGAAACCATGGCACTAAATCGACCAGGAAACAGACACCTGGTTACAATGTGAGAGCCAACACAAGAAGGCAGAGCATTGTCTTGCCCTACTTCAGCTGGGAGCATGCATGTCAGATGAGTTAAATTTCTCTCTGCTCTGTCCATGTCCAGGAATGACCGAGCAAGTGCCACGGATATTGTTTTGGGGGTTACAGATCTGTTTTAGCAGGTGGGCGAATTCACCTCTATTTTTATGTTTTAGAAAAATGCTTACATTTAGCTTAACTGAAACAAGGATTTGTAGTGATTTGGTCTTAATGCCAAGCATCATAAAATATTTTTATTCCAGTAAATTGATGAGAAAATTAACTTGCCAAACCAGAACTACTCAGTATGAAGGTTGCTTAAAAACAAAAACAAAAACAAAAACCTCAAGACCATCCTAAGATTTCACACACACACACACACACCCTCGTTGCAAAAACATGCTTTTGATTTATGTTGGAAGATCTCATGCACCATTCAAACATATTAAGCACACACTTTGTTCTTAAAAAGTAATATAGAATGTTGAACTCTGAATTTTATCATAGTAACAGCTACAGGGTATGTGTTTAAATTCAGAGACAGATTAATGCACTTACCAAAAACCCCATTGCCTAAAAGTAATTATAAGTTTTCTAGATAGACTGCCAATATGATATAGGCCCCAAAGAAATCACCCCTCTTTACTGAGACAGAACAATAAATTGGTTTTCCTGAATACAGTGGGTAAAGAATCCAAGTTCCTGACCTTGAATATTTCGCTGGTAGTGTTCTGTGCAGTAGGGAACAATCAGGATGACATTTGCTGAAATGTTTGAGATTTATAACATAATAGCTTGAGCATATGTGCCAAAAAATAAAAATCTTAAATCCTATCAAATCAAGATTAATCACCTATTAAAATACTAACAAATAGTGTAGTACAGGTGGTGTCATAAGCTGTCTCTCTTCATATATTGTTACAAAACAAACTATTTTGGCAGTGATATGAAACATCACGCATCTTCAGTCTCGCTCTCAGTGGGAAAAAGGGAAAAAACAACGCTACTCAGTCATTCTTGGTGTGGATCTTGGCATTTCATTAGGAAGTGCTATCACAAGCCGTTTTCACTGAAAAGCATATGCAGCTCTCTGGAAACTGCTAAATTTCCTGGCTTTGTACTACTGCCAAAAAACTGTTGCTTCTCCTCGTCATTAACTAGTACATATTTATTCCTCTCTATCTTTGTAGAAACTAACCCATAGAGCTCTCCCATGAAAAGGAAAACAGTAGTCTGCTTACCCCCCTCCTCCCCACTCCCTGAGCTGGCTGTGCAGAAATTAATCCCATGGGCAAATGTCTTCTTTACATTCTGCTTTAATTTAGTACTTGTAACTGTGGACCAAGTTGTAACAGAAGGACTGGTACGGTGGTGATTGTGTCTCTTCGTTAAGATGGTTTTTGAAGCTTGTGGGAAAATGACTCGTGAAACGTTGTCATTAAACATTCCTAGTAGGCTAGAATAACAAGTTGCTATGTTGGCTTCCAGCGAATAGCCAGGCAGTCAGCAAATATTGAGTGAGGATCTACTTTGTGCCAGGCATTCTTCTAGGCTTTAGCAATCCCGTGGTGAGTGAGATGGTCCCCCCGACGCCCATGGGATTATTCCCATCTCCTTGTCCGAAACATCTTTGGCTAAAAATGTCTTACTGGAAGATGATGGAAAATAAATGCAGAAAACAACCTTTGAAGTATTAATGTACCTGAAGTGTCATCACAGTTTAAAACGCAAATCATAGGGTTGGAAGCACGTTAGGCTGTTTTTTAAAAGTGCAGAATTTGGGAAAATTTAATAACTCAAGGGTACACGAAATAAAACCCATCAGCAGGTTGATCTGTTTTTCCAGTCTGTGACTCAGATACCAGTTTTCTCAAGTTACTGTGCCTTGCCTGCTCACGAGGTGTCTTAAAGCTCTTCCCTTTCGAAAGTTTCACGCTCGTCTCTGTCTTGAAAGACACCCAGCAACATGCCGTTCTCTTCCCGAGACCCTGGCCTGTCTTGCTGCAAATGGTGTAACGAGCCGGCCCCCTTCATTTGTTTTTACAAAACAAACTCTTTAGCGGTGACATGAAATATCATGTCTCTTCTTTCCCACTCATAGTGGGAAAAGGGAAAAAAAATGCTCCGTGGTCATTTCTCTTTGTGGATTTTGGCATTTCATTGGAAAGTGCCAATAGGTACTCATTTTTTATGCTGCTCTGGAAAGCTGTACACAGTCTTCCAAGTCACAAAGCAAACTCAGTGCCTGACGGTTCTCCAAACTCAGGTCAGAAAGGTGGGAAACTTTTATTTTTCTAGGCAGGGAGCGCATGAGTAATATACTTGCAACCTGCTTAGCTGCCCCAAGTTGTCCTCTGTAGCCAGCTTCCCTGCTCAAAGAACTCCACATCAATCTGTCGCTGATGGTCAGCAGAGCAGCAAAGAGCCAGTGTTATTGTGAACCTACAGTGGAATGTCTTGCTTCCCAGCTGGTGATCAATCTGTGTTAGACGGCAACATGTTTGCCTCTACAAATGAGCTGGACTCCTCTGCCACGTAGCTCTGCCAACTTTTGAAAGAAAGAGTCTGTTTCAATTCTTTTCGGGGGTAAAGACAAAAAGTCTGTCTCCCTTTACACAACCAGCTATTGAAAAATCCATGCAAATATCCACAGCCAGTATCCCAAGGAAATCATCTTGAGAGGTCGGGAAGTTGCATCCTCCTCACCCCCAAAAAGAGAATGTGTGTTAAATGTGTATTTTCACATACACATGCTCGATGAATTTCTTTTGGTTTTCTTTTGTAAAGGTGATGATTTCACAATACCAGTTGTACCATCTCTTGAGACTTCTCACTTCCACATGAAAAGGTCCTGGGGTTCAGGATTTTAGTTCCCCTCTCTCAGCTCTAGGTGGAAGCCGAGATTCCTGGCAGGATTGTGATCCTGACGAGAACAATGCTACCAAACTTTTTGTGGAGGGCTAGTGTTATGAATTGAGGTAGAACGACTAGGTCAAGGCAGAAAAAGATTCCACTGAATCCGTGCTAGTTGGACACAAAGTGGCTTCCTAGTTATGAACTTTTAAGAGCTTTAAGAAAGTTCTCTAGGGCAGAAAGGTGCCAGCAGAGTCCAGGAAGTGTGGCACAGCAGGAGTGAGTGATTGGAGCTGAAGGAGCAGGTAAGAGAGCAGGGGGTGAGAGGTTCATGGATGACGGATGGAGTGAGCCCTTGTGCATGGAAGCAGAAGTGTGAGGAAGGTCTCTGTGTGGGACGGGTACAGTGCTGTGGCCTGTAGTGGGGGTGGTAAGTGTGAATGAATAAATGAATGATAATAGGCACGAGGAAGTTATTTATGCACAGGGGAAGGCAGAGTGGGCAACTTTAAAGAAGAATCAAAAAGAAAAGTTCTTATAGGGCACCCAGGTGGCATAGTCTTTTGAGCCTCTGACTCTTGATTTCAGTTCAGGTCATGATCTCGGGGTCAGGAGATAGAGCCTGGGGTTGGGAGATCGAGCCCTGTGTCAGGCTCCACGCTCAGCACGGAGTCTACTTGAAATTCTCTCTCACCCTCTCCCTCTGCCCCTCCCTCTGTGTGCATATACATACGGTCTCTCTCAGATAAGTAAATAAAATCTTAAAAAAAGAAAAGTCGCCCTTTCACTAAGATGGCGCTGAAGGCAAGGAAGGAAGCTCCTGCCCCTCCCAAAGCCGAAGCCAAAGCAAAGGCTTTGAAAGCTAAGAAAGCGGCGCTGAAAGGCGTGCACAGTCACCAAAAAAAAGAAGATCTGCACGTCACCTACATTCCAACAACCCAAGACCCTGCGTCTCCGAAGGTAGCCCAAATATCCTCGAAAGAGCGCCTCCAGGAGAAACAAGCTTGATCACTGTGCCATCATCAAGTTCCCCTTAACTACTGAGTCAGCCATGAAGAAAATAGAAGACAACAACACACTTGTGTTCATTGTGGATGTCACGGCCAATAAGCACCAGATCAAACAGTCTGTGAAGAAGCTCTATGACATTGATGTGGCCAAGGTCAACACCTTGATCAAGCGTGATGGAGAGAAGAAAGCAGATGTTCGACTGGCTCCTGACTATGATGCTTTGGATGTTGCCAACAAAATTGGGATCATCTAAACTGAGTCCAGCCAGCTATAAATCTAAATATAAATTTTTTCACCATAAAAAAAAAAAAAAGAAAAGTCGTGTATCGTTTGGTGGGGGTTTAGTAACACAAATTGTTCGCCTCAGTCTGCTGGATTCTGTGGTCATTAAGTACAGAGATATAATGATGCAGTGGGATTTCTTTTTGTACCTTGATCAGGGTAGGTGGGATACGTCATTTTTCCAGAGAGAGTGGGGCTCTCCAGACCCTGGGAGGAGCTGGTAAAAATAGGTGTAGATGAGCTAGAAGGAGGGAACTCCAGAGAGGGTGGGAATCACTTTGGCCTCAAAGTGCTGCTGAGCTGGGCCATTCTCCTTGAAGGAGGAGTGGGTGGTGGCTTTGAGAACACGGGGCTCATATTTTAAGTATTGGGAAACTACTGAAGGTTGTTCAGAATGACAGTGACAGTAAAAGAGAAAGAAAACGTGATTCGTGTGGATTTTGTTGGGCAGTGACGTGGCATATGGATGCCTGTGGCCAGTTGGATTTGGAGGGAAGCATTGACTAGGATGGTGATGAAAGGAATGGAGGGAGGGGTACGTATGTCTGAGAGAGAGAAAGGAGGAATCTGCAAGCTTTAGGGATGGATCCAAAGGGAGATCCGAAGGTGTTGGAGTGAATGAGAGATGGCTTCCAGCCCCAATAAGTAATGGTACCAAAGACAAATCTCCATGCTTTAGAGGCAGGAAATCTCTCTAATGTCGCCTCATTCAGTGATTCCCAGTATAGGATCTCATGCAGTAACTCAGAGGGGAAGTCATTAGACTCTGAAAGTAATGCTCCACTCTTTTCTTTATGGCTTCTCTTCTTCCCGCCTCTCCTGGTGAGATCTTCCAGGGTTCTGGAAATGGGCTGGTTTATGCCCCCACCACCCTTGGCTGCCAGCATTCCCTTATCTGTCCTGGTCAAGGTTTGAAAGATCTCACATGACTTTGCCACGTGTCTTTTTATTTTTTCACGTACACCAGGAGATACTCTGGTGATAATTTTTAAAATGCATTTGAAAAAAATACCCACATATGGCAGTATGTCCCAGCTCCAGACCTCCCCCTCGCCCGATCAAGAAGGACTGTCAGTGGTGCTTTCCTGATAAAAATGACAGAAGTCCTATGGAGGAAAGTATAGTAGTGGTAGTTTGTAACCATCAGTTTGTGTGAAGATACGGCTATTGAAGATAAAAGTTCATTTTGCACAATAATTTAAAAAAACCTTTTAATTGTTCATGACTCTACTATCCTCTGTTTGACAGACTGCATTAGAATCAAAAGAAATAATGGTCTTACCCTACCCTGCATTATTGAAAACTCTTCCTTTGTATTTGATTCAGTTGGGCACGCCACATTAAGGAGCTGGGATACATTATCTAGAGTTGGGGACCAAGTCACGGTGGAATTGGCAAATAATGTCGTGTGAAGGATCGGGATGTAGAGTGGGGCTCAGCAAAGTGGGGTCCACTGCATATTTCTTTTTTTTTTTTTCTTTTTTTAAAAATTTTTTTATTTATTTATTATAGTCACAGAGAGAGAGAGAGAGAGAAAGGCAGAGACACAGGCAGAGGGAGAAGCAGGCTCCATGCACTGGGAGCCCGACGTGGGATTCGATCCCGGGTCTCCAGGATCGCGCCCTGGGCCAAAGGCAGGCGCTAAACCGCTGCGCCACCCAGGGATCCCCACTGCATATTTCTGTACAGCACACAAGCTAAGAATGGAGGTTTCTATATTTTTAAAGGGTCAAGAAGCCCAAGAGCAGAATACCATTTCATGACATGTGAAAATTATATGAAATTCAAACGTCAGTGTCCATAAAGTTTTTTTTATTATTTTTTATTTTTAGGATAGCCACGTTTGTTTGATTACATATTATCTATGGTTGCTTTTGTGCTAATTACCACAGAGACACACGGCCTGCAAAGCCTAAAATATTTACTATCTGGCCCGCCACACAGAAAATGTTTACTAACTCCTGGTCCCAAACTCTATAGTGCGTACGAATTACCTGGGAATTCTGTTAAAATGCAGATTCTGAGTCAGGAGGCTGGAGGTCAGGCCTGGGAGTCCACCTTCTGACAGCTTCCAGGCAATGCCAGAACCACTGGTCTTTGGGTCACACCTGGATCCTCAAGGGACTAAGTATTTAACAAAGGTATACTGTAAAGGAGAGATTATCAAATTTTTCGAGTACAGATAGGCTTGTTCTACTTGCCTCCAGGAAGCACTTTCTAATGATTAACTGGAATCACAGAATCATTGCAGTGGCTGCAGGTAAATGTCACGGAAGCCCAACGTGGCGCTCGATCCCAGGATCCCAGGATCATGACCTGAGCCAAAGGCAGAGGCTTAACTGACTGAGCCATCCAGGCATCCCTGAGAGAGAAGGTTCTCAAGTTTAGCAGTGGCTGGACTCTTTGAGTGGAAAGTGGTAACTGAGATCCTTCCAGCATTGTGCTTTTGACAATGAAAAGAGGAGGAGACAACTGGAGGGAGGGAAGGCTTCTAGAATAGCACACTGCTCGTCGGAGGAAGGGCCTAGGATAACAGGGGCAATGTCTGTTGCACTCTCTCCCAAGTGGCCCAACAGCTAGTTCACCTGCATGACGAGTTATCAAGGCCCTCAGTTCAGTACTCCTAAGAATCAGCTGTTGTATGTATATGTATATGTGTATGTATGTGTGTTTTTATTTTTATTTATTTGTAAAAATCCTATTTATTTATTCATGAGAGACAGAGAGAGAGGCAGAAACACAGGCAGAGGGAGAAGCAGGCTCCATGCAGGGAACCCGATGTGGGACTCCATCCCAGGACCCCAGGATCATGCCCTTAGTGGAAGGCAAACACTCAATCATGGAACCACCTAGGTGCGCCAGCTGTGGTTTTTAGAATGCAATTTATACTTCCTTTTATTTGAGTCACCCCTTGTGTGCTCTAAGAAGCCCGCATGTGTCTGACTCAGTTTTCGTTGCTCGCTTAGGAGGCAATTAGATGTAATCTCTGCCCTTGGTCCTCTCCTCTTGGGTCCATTTCTCCCACATCTCTTCCCTGAAATGTCCTAGTACCAGCCTGGGGAAAAGGCTCCTTGCTTGCAGTGGGATCCTCCAGCTGCGGAGGCCCACATAAGTGGACCCTCTTGTTTATGGCTCCAAGAACTCCTTAAAAAAAAGGGGGGGGGGGACAGGCCAAAAACTAGCCATTTGGAGCAAAACGATAAATGTTGGAGACTGTAGCACATTTAGACAGATGGGTGAGTCATAGAGTATTTAGGCAACCCGATACTTAGCTATTGATGAATACGTTCAGAACCATAAAACTCATTAAGTTAATAAATAGTACAACAATCTGCACAAAAACCAGTGAGCGGCTGTGGTCGTGGTCTCGGGGTGTTTCCTACTTTGAGCGCTTTTCATTTCAGCTTGTCACGGGCCTTTAAAGACATGATTTATGCTTCCTAATCCCCCAGGGAGGTTAAGTATTTTCATATTTATTGCACAGAAGAGCATTCTGTGATTGCTTGCCTGTCCTGCAATCGGTTTGGCTGGAAAAGGACACAAGAATTTTGACCTCAGCCCCGTATCCAAACCAGGAGTCAGCACTTGAAAAATGGGAATCAATATCTTGCCCGGAGAGTTTGTCTCATTCTGCTAACCTGGGGGAAGAACAGATGGTGGGAGGCAGCGTGCACACAATGCGGCTTTTTCTTTTGTAAATCCGCCCGTAGCCCCCACAGCTCAGAGCTCGGCCACGTTGAGAACGGCCAAACATCTTTCAACTCGCTCAGGCTTTTCAGGCGGTTCTTCATCATCCACTCTATTATGTTCATCGCCATCATATTGTTATCCTGATTATTAAAACCTGAGTAGCCCGGAGTCCAGAGTCTGTCCTAAGCATGTTGGCGAGCCTGTGTAACCTCAACGGACTTTTTTGGTGCGTACTGATATTTTTTCAAAATCCTCACCCTTTTAGGGGCACCTTGCCAGCTCTGCCGGTGGAGCGTGGGACTCTTGATCTCAGGGCCATGAGTTCAAGCCCCACATTGGGCATAGAGATTTCTTATTCATTCATTCATTTAAGATTTTATTGATTTACTCATGAGAGATACATAGAGAGAGGCAGAGACACAGGCATAGGGAGAAGCAGGCTCCTTGCAGGGAGTCCAATGCAGGACTCGATCCCAGGACCCTGGGACCCTGGGATCACGACCTGAGCCAAAGGCAGATGCCCAACCACTGAGCCACCCAGGTGCCCCGGGTGTAGAGATTTCTTAAATATAAAATCTTCAGAACAAAAAATCATGACCATTTTAGATGCCTGTCCTCCTCGCTTCCAATTATCTTGCATGTGCCACATCCCATAACACTTTTACCACCAAACAGGTACCCCCAGATACCCTGCCCTGCTTTTCGGGTTCTACCACCCACTTCTTGGTGGCCTCTCTTGCAGTCCTTGAGTTGATTATGGTTCTCATTCTCTCTCTGTCTCTGCAAGTGAGAGGTTCATTTTAAGAAGTCTGTTTTAAGACCTATGCGTGTTGTTCTGTTCAGTTAGCTGGATGGATTCTTACCCCTCTGGTGCTTGCTTTTGCTCACTTCCCAGTGACTTTCTAGTGGGTTCCCTCATGGCGGAGTCTCTAGTTTTCCTCCACCCAGTACACCGTTCATATCAACCCTTTTAAAAATAGCACTTTTTTGCCACACGACTTCAATGCTCAGAAAGCTTCAGGTGTTGTTATTATTATTATTATTATTATTATTATTATTATTATCTGATGGATGATGTTAAAATCCTTTGGGTCAATAAGGCCATTTTTATTTTTTAATTAAAAATTTTTTAGAACGAGAGCGTGAGCAGGGCAGGGAGTGGAGGCAGAGGGAGAGAGAATCTCAAGCCAACTCCAAGCCAACCCAGAGTGGAGTCCAATGTGGGGATCGATCTCATGACTTGGAGATCACAACCTGAGCCAAAATCATGAGTCAGACACTCAACCGACTGAGCCACCCAGGCACCTCATACGGCCCTTTTTAATCTAGTTCTAATTTTCTTCTATGCCAAGTAAGTTTCTTCTGTTTCAATTCCAAATATGCCTTTTACATACCTGTTAGTGTTCTGGTGCTCTCTAAGAAGTGGGAATGAAGCATTATATTTTAAATGTCCTTGGGGAGATAGTATGTTTTCACAATCCCGATAACTAATGATAAAAGGCAGCCTAAGTATAGCTGAGGTAAGCATCACTTGAACCCTGGGCTGTCCAGGACCCCGTCCTTGGTTTCTGCTTACTCTGCATGCTCTCCATAGGTCCTCCCTTGTCCCTAATGACTGGTCCACATCCTAATCCATCCCTCTGCCTCCAGCCTCGTAGGGGTTCTGATCAGGGTTTGCTCTCTTTGCCCTCAATCCCAGATCTGCATTTCTGCCTTTACTGAGCATCCTCTCCTGGAGGGGGATCCCAGTGCAACATGTCTAATGCTCCACTACTTATCTTCCCCCACAACCCATTCCGCTCCTTATCTTCTTTCTTGGTTGTCAGTGTCACCATCCCACTTATCTTCCAGATCAGACCCCTCCAGCCCATCGCTAAATTCGGTTCATTTCACCCCTGAAACCACCTGTCCCATCTTTTCTCCCCACTGGTGAAAAGGCTCCAGCTCCCTTTGAGAACTGCTGGTGCCCCTGGCAGGTTTTCCCCTTTGTCCCAAGGCCCTGGCTTCTCCCTTTGAGAACTGCTGGTGCGCCTGGCAGGTTCACCTGCCACCAGCATTCACTGCCCAGACTGTCTGCCCCTCTGCTGACAGAACCAGCTTCTTGTAAACAACTGTGATCACGTTATTGTCATGTTAGCAACCTCTAGTGGCTCCTTGTCACACTTAGGGCAAAATAGCAGCAATCAGAGGCTGGCATACTAGCCCCTCGGCAGCCTCACCTGTCAGTGGCCACACCAACCACAACAGACTCTTTTACCCCTCTACCTTCTCACATGCTGTTCCCTCTTCCTATATTGCTCTTCCTGCTTTTCCTATCTAAAACACACAAAGCTCAAACGTCATCCTCTCCATAGACATCCTTTGTTGGGTTCTCTCGACACTGTGCAACCACTCAAGTGCTCACAATTTTGGATCCCCCCTACCCCCATTTCAATATCTGTGACCCAAGAAGTGCTTTTTAGCCAGGACAAGGGACTACATCACTCTTGTTGTCTCCAGTAGGGACAAAAGAAGTTTTCGACCGAGTGAGTGAATGTGTCATGAGTGACAGTTGTGGGCTGAGACACCAGGGAAGGCTTTGTGACCAGGGCTCTTTGGCTCCATCTAAACCACTAATTGAACGTCTGTTCAGTGCAAGCGCTCACAATAAAGTTCCAAGGAGGGAGTAATTATTCCCATTTTGCAGGGCTGGAAACCAAGACTCGGGGGTTCGATTATTTGCACACAACTATCTCACTACTAAGTAGAGGAGTCGTGATCTGCACCCAGGATGGTCTGGGGGGTCCGAGCTCATGCCTCGTCTACCATGTCAGAAAATAAATGGTGTCACAGAATAAATCTTAAGAGTGAGTTATGAGGCCCTCCACAAGGATAGTGATGTCGTGATTCTCAAGCACTTAGGAACTCACAAAGGAAGCCCATGGTTTTGCAGAGGACTGGAACCGTTTTCACAACTGCTTCCCTGCCTGCATCTGTATCTGTGCACCCTTAATATTGTTTGACTCACAGAGGAAAATTGCTGATCCAGAGTGAACCGGTTGAACTTCTCTTCTCCTCAATCTCAAGAGTATCCCATGGAGGGAAATGTTTTAAACCACACCTGAGCTATAAACAATTTATTCTGAAGGTAACAGTGTTAGGACTGCAGTATGTAAACTTTGAGCTAATAAAAATCTAAGTAGCCTAATTTGGAAACTACACCGAAGGTTAGAGGGAAAGCTTGTAAATGTTTTTCAAAGACGGCGTTTAATTCTATCACCAGCTAGCAAAATAAATAGTCCAGCTGCTAGCTCCGAAACAGACACGGGTTGGAAATGAAATGTTGGTTTAAATGCATTGGTCATTAGAAATCAAAAGGAACGTGAAGTACACTTTCTAGTTTATGAGAGACAAGGGTGAAAGTTCCCCGAACACATTTGTGGGTAACTGGGTTTAAAAATCACTTCCTCCTCTTTTCTTTAAAAGCGGCTGATGCTTAGTGCGGTCTGTGTTGTGACGACGGGAGCATTTTCTTTCCCCCCTCTTTCCTGTTGAGATGCAAAGGTTTGGAATAAATGAAGAGCAAGAGCGGAATCAGGAGATGTTAAGTTCCACTTTTCCACGTGTCCAAGCTGTTTGCCGGAGATTGCAAGCTGGATGCCAGATTCTTTGAGGAATGGGAGGTTACTTTCAATAATGTGCTGGATTGACCTGAAATGTTTAGCCAGCACATCTGCTTGCAAGCACTGGCCTTGTGTGAGGTTCTACTGGAATTAATTAACTCTGGTTGGGTGCTCTGAGATGTTTTCTCCATGTCCTGTTTTACCATAATAAGACTTCTTTATTTTTCCTTGAGAACTGCTTTAAAAAAAGAACAAGAAATAGGGATGCCCCGTGGCCCAGTGATTGAGTGTCTGCCTTCGGCTTAGGTCCTGATCTCAGGGTCCTGGGGTCAAGTCCTGTGTTGGGTTCCTTGCTCAGCGAGGAGTCTGCTTCTCCCTCTCCGTCTGCTCCAACCCCTGCTTGTGCTCTCTCTCTTTCTCTCTCTGTCAAATAAATAAAATCTTAAAAAAAAAAAAAAACAAGAAATAGTTGAAAAAACCCAAAGAGCAGTGTTTTCTTGCCTGAAAACTATTTTAGAGAAAAGCATCAGGAGTTTCATTTCTTCGAATGTGTGTTTTTAACCTCAAGTTACGGTGGAGCTGTATCTCCTTCATCCATGACAGTCGTGTTGTTTAAAAAAAAAAAAAAATTGATCGTATTATGAGGAACCGGAGACCAAGTTCAGGGGAGCAGACCAGGTGCTGAGCCACTTGCAGAATTACAAAATGTTTTGTGAAACAAGATGTTATCCCAGAAACTTTCCAACTTTAGAAAGGGGAGGGAAAGGAGGTTTCTGGAAAGTGTGTGCACAGCACAATACAGGGCTCCAGGTCCCGACAGCATGATGTTAATGCCAAGATGTTTGGCGTTGGTGTGACTGTTAGCCTGTTCATTTTAGCACAAGTGCACTTTGCCCTCTTGCTTTTTTTGGTAAAATGGAGAGGACACCTACCTTCTAGATGCAGAATTTCTGTTTGAGGTGATGACAACACTTTGGAAATAGACCATGGGGAGGGTTGCACAATATTATGAATGTAATTAATGCTGCTAGATTGTGCACTTAAAAATGGTTAAAACTGACATGGGTGGTGGGGGGGCGCCTGGCTGGCTCAATCAGTAGAGCATGCAACTCTCGAGCCCCACATTGGGTGTAGAGATCACAAAAATAAATAAACTTTAAAAAAAATGGTTAGGAACACCTGGTTGAGCGTCTGCCTTTGGCCCAGGGTGTGCTCCTGGGGTCCTGGGATCAAGTCCCACATTGGGCTCCTCACAGGGAGCCTGCTTCTCCCTCTGCCTATGTCTCTGCCTCTCTCTGTGTGTCTTCTCATGAATAAATAAATACAATCTTTTTTTAAAAATCTAAAAAAAAATTGGTTAAAATGGCAAATTTTACAATATTTATATATTTTTTACCACTGTTTAAAAAATTATGTGATAGACCAAAATCCATTGCATCATATACTTTAAATGGGTGAATTTATGGCGTATGAGTTATATCTTGCTAAAGCTGTTAAAGAAAACTAAGTATAGTTAGGGAGTGTGATGTTCTGATTAACTGAGTGTTCTAGGTAATTAAGGATGAATACCTTTGCACTAAAATTAACAAGTGAAAGGTATTCTTTTGTGGAGTATAAAAAGATGAACTTGAAAAACATTTTTTTGTGTGTACTTCAGTGGGTTGTGTATTTTGTTAATTATAAATCTTTAGAAATACAACACTCAGCTATCTGTGGAGTGTCTGAATAGATCTGTGTTGTCCAGTCCAGTGGCCACTGGCCACACATGGCTTTGAGCACTTGAAATGTAGCCGATCTGAATTGAGATGTGCTGCATGTGCAAACTAATGCTGAATTTTGAGGATTTGGTATGAAGAATACAAAATATCTTGCTAATAACTTTTATGTTGATTATGTGTTGAAATGGTGGTATTTTGGATAAGTTAGGTTATATAAAACATGTTGTTAAGTCTATTTGTTTCTTTTTACTTTTCAAAGGGATGCATGAGTGGCTCAGTTGGTTAAGCATCAGCCTTCGGCTCAGGTCATGATCCCAGGGTTCTGGGATTGAGTCCTGAGTGGGGCTCCCTGCTCAGCGGGGAGCCTGCTTGTCCCTCTCCCTCTGCCCCTTCCCCTGCTCATGTTCTCTCTGTCTCTCTCTTTCTCTCAAATAAATAAAATAAATAAATAAGTAAAAAGAAAAAAGAATCACTTCTGATGACTAAAGAGAATACCACAGAATTTCCTGAATTGGCATAGATGTTAAGAGAATTTCTCTCCCGAACGAAGGGTAGGTGCCCCTATGTCTCTAATTCAGAGTTTTTGCAAGTGGCAGACCTAGGAAAGGTTGAGGGAGTGCAGTTCGACCTGCTAGGATGCATGGTTCCATAACACAAGGTAATGCAATCGGAAAGTGGAGGAGTGGTGTCAGTAGATGCTGGAGGTTGGCTTGGTTCAGAGGCAGTTTTTCTTTGGCAGGAGGAGTAGGAGCAGCAGGACTAGAATTACAGCCTTTGACAAGAGAGGAAAGAGCCCTCACAGGCAGCGGATGCACTTTCAACTCTGTTTTAAGAAAAAAAAAAAAATCAAAAAACGAGCACTTCCACCCAGGGGTCCCCCTCCCCAGAGAAGGCACCCCCAGCCGCGTGTGGAAGACTCTGGCTTGGGGCAGGAGTGCTGCCTCTGGCTCAGAACCTCACTGTGCCTGCACGCCAACCTTGCCGCTCTACTGTCCTGTGCCTGTTTAATATCCCCTGAGATAGTCACGGCCACGCTGCTTGCCTAGGCTGTCCAAGTCCTCTCCCTAGGTATTAATTATTCTTTGGGTTAGTGCTCTGGTTACAGAGCTACATAGGTTTCAAGTGGTCTGGCCCTAACAGTGTTTTCCATCATAAACCCTGTTATTTTTAGAGTGTGATTTTGTAGGATGTGAGGATTTTCAGGAACGTGATATCATATTATAGCCAAAACGCCCCCGGGAACTGAGTCCTGCACCTTCAGTAGGCAAAATCTCAGGATGCCTAGGTGATGCCACTGCCACACAGGGAAGGTGGGAAGAGAAGGTGTGTTGCTGGTCTTTCCCAGTAGACAGAGGCTGAGCCCACTGTGTGTGTTGCCCAGGTATGGCTGGATTAACACTGTTACTCCTAGGATATAGTGTGTGTAAGTCCATGGGCTGCCTGGGGACTGGTCTTCTGTATATACAACATTATTTCTATTAAGAAGTGTCTACTGGCATCGACTTCTGAACAGTCAACTAACTCCCAACACTTTTGGAATTCATTGTCTCCCCAAATTGGCAAATGCCTGCAAACCTTTAGGAAATAACTGCTTTACTTCGACCACCACTTAGTGAGGACAAACTGGGACATGGGAACTTGGGGAGCTGAACATAGTCATGAAAATCATAGAAACAAGAGGCTAGTTAGTGGTAAAATAGGAATTTCAGACTACCTGCCCGCCTCCCAGCTAATAAATACATCTAGACCCGACTTCCATCGAGTTCTTTTGTTTTCTCAAGTCAGAAGCTCTGAAAATCTTCAGAGAATAGGTTTTTCCACCCCAGTTCTTTTTTGACATAGGAGAAATCCTTCAGAATGTCAAAAATTCAAGATTTGGGGGTTGCTTTGGCACCTCAGCAAATTAAAAGGCAGATTGAGGGACTGGGTGGCTCAGTGGTTGAGTGTCTGCCTTCAGCTCAGGACATGAATATGGGGTCCTGGGATTAAGCCCCACATTGGGTTCCCTGCTCAGTGGGGAGACTGCTTCTCCCTCTGCCTGCCTCTTTCCCTGCTTGTGCTCTCTCTGTCTGAAATAGATTTAAAAATCTTTAAAATAAATACATGAATAAAAAGCAGTTTGGGTACTAATTCACAGGGTGCCTTTCAGTGGTTGGCTGATCCTGCTTGATAAAAGAGAGGACAAGTGGTATAGGATAGAGGACGTTAAAAAAAAAAAAAAGGATAGAGGACGTGACCTTGAAACCATGGTTCAGCTGTGTGTGTGTGTGTGTGTGAGAGAGAGAGAGAGAGAGAGAGAGAGAGAGAGAGAGAGAGAGAAGGGCAGAGATGGAGTCTGACTTGTCTGTAGAAGGGCAGGTCTTTAGGTGTCTGTATTGAGCCTTTTATTGTGCAGGGACTGGTCTGCACTGCCCCAGCGAGTGTCTGGGATCTGAGCTGAGCAGAATATTCATGGATTATGTCCATCTCAGGAGAGCATGTAAAGCCGTGCTGTCTACCTGTCACTTACTCAGAAGGAAGAACCAAATCCTGCACTACCCTGCGAGTGTTAACAAAATTCTGATCATAATGGATAATAGGGAAATCGTTAAAAACCATGTACTGCTCACTGTGAAAACCTTTAGGTGGTAACATTTGAAGTCAGAGTGGAGCCTGTAGCTGGTAGCTATTACCTTTTATTATTAAGCACAGTTATTAAATGGAGTGTTTCCCCCCACCTTTCCAGGCACACATCTTTAACGACAGTCAGAGGAATCATGTCATCTCTCACACAGATATTAATAGTATACATAATTTTAAATTACAATGAATCTGTGAAATATGGCTGGTTAGAGTTTTGAAAAGGAAGAACCTGGATGGGAGAGCGTGTGATAGAAGTTTTTGAGATTTTTGTAGTGGGTTGAACGATGATTCCATAAAAGATATTTTTCTCCCTGCACAACTCTGGATGAAATAGTATCGTGTTTCAGACAAAAAGCCAGCTGATTAGAAAGAACATATAGACAGGAGGCCAGGTTTGCTCATTATTTATATTCAGGGTTTGAAAAATAGCCCCTTCGCCGAGTCAGAAACTATGGCCTGCATCCCACCCAGCAGAAATCCTGATCATTCATCAGCATGAACC